>NC_056531.1:15173770-15189256 GCF_019175285.1 Sceloporus undulatus
TGGGACCTGGAGACAAAAGGAGGTGGAGCCAGATGCAATGGGGCAGGGCCAGGAGGGCGCTGGAGACAAAGGGGGTGGAGTTAAGTGTAACCTGGAGATAAAAGGGGTGGGACCAGGTGGGACCTTCATCTCCAGGTCCCACCTGGTCCCACCCCTTTCCCAATTGACTCCTCCCCTTTTGTATTTAGGTTCCACCTGGCCCCTCCCCTTTCTCACCTGGTCCCTCCCCCTTTTGTCTCCAGGTTTGGCCAGGCTCCTCCCCTTTCTCACCTGACCCCTCCCCCTTTGTCTCCAGATCCCACCCGACCCCTCCCCTTTCTCACATGGCCCCTCCCCCTTTGTCTCCAGATTCCATCTGACCCCTCCCCTTTCTCACTTGGCCCCTCCCCTTTTGTCTCCATGTTCCACCAGGCCCCTCCCCTTTCTCATCTGGCCCCTCCCTCTTTGTCTCCAGATTCCACCTGCCCCTCCCCTTTCTCACTTGGCCCCTCCCCTTTGTCTCCAGGTTCCACCTGACCCCTCCCCTTTCTCACCTGGCCCCTCCCCCTTTTGTCTCCAGGTTCCACCTGGGTCCACCTCATTGGCACCTGGCTCCATCACTTTGCCTTTTCCTGCCAGGTTCAGAGCCAGGGGTCCAGTCTGACTCTAGCCAGCCCAAGGCTTTGGGTTCGAAAGCCTGAACAGCCTCCAGATGGCTCTGGGGGGTTGAGCAACTGAGACGCCGCCACCATCACTTCCCCCTGCAGCCTTTGGGGCCAGAAGGGGGAACTGCCTCTTCCCCTTTTCAGCCTCAGCAGAAGGGATGCCAGGCGCCTCCCTGGACAGGCCAGAGAACGGCTGAGACAGTGGCAGAGAGTCCCAAGGGTCCAAGGTAGGGCTAGGGGCAGGGGCTGGGGGCAAAGGGGTGCCAAGGCATTGCACTCTTGTTACGCACCAAAATCCAAGGTGCACCAGTTTCCAACGTATGGTGATCCTAAGGGTGGTTTCTCAGCAAGATTGGTTCAGAGGAGGTTTGCCATGGCCTTCCCATGAGGCTGAGAGAGTGTGACTTGCCCAAAGTCACCCAGAGGGTTTCATGGCTGAGATGGGAATCTGGAATCGTAGTCCGACACACTGTGCCATCCCGGCTCCCACCATGGCATCCTTCGTGATTGGGCGGGCTATAAATAAATCTTTATTATTTATTATATTATTATCCACCGTTCCAGTTAACAGACTGGCACAAATGGAGCATAACTCTAGGCCACAGTTGGGCAATCCTGGGTGCCAGTTTTCTGTCCATTGTGGGTACTGAGGCCGCCCCAAATAATATACACAGAAACCATTAACAAAAGAAAAACTGCATGCAGTGAGAGGTCAGTTTGGGGAAAATAAACATTTTGAACTAAAAAAGGGCCCCTTTGCTCCAGGCAAAGGCAAAGGAAAAGGTGACTTCTGGCTCCTTGAAGCAACTGGCCTTTTTGTCTGGACCAGGGATGGTAGCCCTGGGACCAAATATAGTCTTAGGGTTGGCATGGAAGTCCCTGAGGCTAGCATGGAGGTCATCAGCTCTGGCTCAGAGGTCCATTGGGTTGGCATGGAGGTCCCTGCAATTAGCATGGAGGTCCCCAGGGTTGGCATGGAGGCCCTCAGACCTGGCATTGGAAGCTTCAGGGCTGGAATGGAGGTCTTCAAGGTTGGGATGAAGGTTCTCGGGGTTGGCATGGAGATCCCTAGGGTTGGCATGGAGGCCCTCAAGACTGGCATCTGGGTTCTTGGGGCTGGCATGGAGGTCTTCAGGGTTGGAATGGAGGTCCTCGAGGTTGGGATGGAGGTCCTCAGGGTTGGAATCTGGGTCCTTGCGGGCTGGCATAGAGGTTTTCGGGGTTGGCATGGAGGTACTCAGGGTTGGCATAGGGAGATTCAGGGCTGGCATGGAGGTCCTGGGGCTGGCAAGGGGATCCCTAGGATTGGCAGGGAAGTCCCTAGGGATGGCATGGAAGTCCTCGGCATTGGCATCAGAATTCTCTGGACTGGCATGGAGGTCCCTAGGGTTGGAGCAGAGGTCCTTGTGGCTGGCATGGAGGTGACTGGCATGGAGGTCCTTGTGGCCACACATGGCTCATTCTTGCTCTCCCCTATGTCTCCCCAGGATGTGGACTCTGTTGCCCTCCATCGCCCTGCTCCTTGGGCACCTTGCTTGCCCTGCCTGGGCTGAGTGTCCGCCATCCCAGAAAGGCAATGACACTAACCCCTGCGACTGCGTGACAGCCACCAGGATCTTCCGGGACTGCCTCCACTGCCCACCGGAGCTGGGGTGCCAATGCTCCTTTTCTGAGGAACTCCTCAATGTGACCCAGTTCTATGCCATGAACTGCCAGGGCTTGCCCGCCAAAGCCGTCTACGTGGCCGTGGTCGTCCCCATCATGGGCCTCTTCCTCATCGCAGCCCTCACCTACTTCTTGGTCCGGAGCAAAAAAGGGGAACCCCTGGCCCATGACAAGTGGACACCTGACACTGCCGAGGGGCAACCCAGGTACGTGGGCCAGGATAGGCCCCAGGGACACCAGGGCTACTACGAGAACATCTTTGTGGGCCAAGGCCCAGAGGGTGGCAAGCGCCAAAGCAGGAGAAACTCCAAGAACAGGTGAGAAAAGAGGGCACTGTGCAAGGCTTGCCAGTGGACATGCCAGGCAGGCACAGAAAGAGGCTTGGGATCCTCTAGCAGGCATCTTGCATTGATCATAAACTTCATTTAATTTGTGATATCAGCATTTTATGATTTCTCTATCAGGAGCTATTAGGATGATTCCAGAATCATAAAATGATTCCAGAATCATAGAATCATAGGATTTTTGATGGAAGGGATACTCAAGGTCCATCCAGTCCAGCCCCCTTCTGCCATGCAGGAATACATAGAATCCTACATAAGAAGACAGAATCCTACAGTAGGAAAGGACCCCCAAGCGCCATCCAGTCCAACTCCCATCAGCCATCCAGAAATACAGAGAATCCTAGAGTTGGGAGGGGTCGCCAGGAGCCATCCAGTCCAACCCCCTTCTGCCATGCAGGAATACATTTTCTACACAGCAATAGCAATAGCAAGTACATTTCTATACTGCTTATCGGTGAACTAGCCCTCCCTAAGCAGTTTACAATCTGTAAGCCAATTGCCTCCAACAAGCTGGGAACTCATTTTAGCACCGATGAAAGGATGCAAGGCTGACTGGACCTCGGAGCCCTCCAGGATTGGACTTACGATAGCAGCAGGACCGGTATTTAACCACAGCACCATCAGGGCTCCTTTCCTTTTTTGAATAGGAAGACACAGAATCCTACAGTAACAAGGGACCTTCAAGGGCCAACCCACTCCTGTCATGCTGGAATGTAGAGAATCCTTGAGTTGGAAGGGACCCATCCAGTCCAACCCCCTTCTGCCATGCAGGAATACAGAGAATCCTACATAGGAAGACAGAGAATCCTAGAGCTGGGAGGCATCCCCATGGGCCATCCCATCCAACCCTCTTCTGCCATGCAGCAAGACACAGTCACAGTAAAGGGAGTGCACACTACTTGAGTTCTTTTTGCAACAGTTGAATTGAACTGAGGGCACAAAGGGAAAGGGGGGGAGGAAGAGAATCATAGAATCATAGACTTGGAAGAGCCCATAAGGGCCCTGATCCAGTCCAACCCCATTCTGCCATGCAGGAACTCTCGATCAAAGCATCCCCATTGACAGATGGCCATCCAGCCTCTGTTTAAAGACCTCCAAGGAGGGAGACTCCACCATAATCTCTGAGGAAGGAGTGTGTACCTCTGTCAAACAGCCCTTACTCTCAGGGAGTTCCTGCTAATGTTGAGCTGGAGTCTCTTTTCCTGGAGCTTGCATCCATTGCTCCTTTGGGTCCTGTTCTCTGGAGCAGCAGAAAACAAGCTTGCTCCCTCCTCAATATGGCATCCCTTCAAGTATTTAAACAGGGCTATCATATCCCCTCTTAACCTTCTCTTCTCCAGGCTAAACATCCCCAGCTCCCTAAGGCGTTCCTCATAGGGCATGGTTTCCAGACCTTTCACCATTTTAGTCGCTCTCCTTTGGACACGCTCCAGTTTCTCAATGTCCTTTTTTAATTGTGGTACCCAGAACTGGACACAATATTACAGGTCGGGCCTGACCAGAATAGAGTGGCACTATTAGTTCCCTTGATCTGGACACTATACTTCTATTGATGCAGCCTAAAATCACATTGGCCTTGTTAGCTGCTGCATCGCACTGTTGACTCGTGTTCAACTTGTGGTCTGCTTGGACTCCTAGATCCCTTTCACACGTAGTTTCATTCAGCCAGGTGTCCCCCATCCTATATCTGTGCATTTTAGCTATTCCTCCTAATTTGGTGTCATCTGCACATTAGATAAGTATGTCCCCAACTCTGTCGTCCAAGTCATTGATAAAGATGTTGAATAGCCCTGGGCCCAGGACAGAGCCCCACTGGACACCCCACTGGTCACTTCTCTCCAGGATGACGAAAAGGAGCCATGGCTGACCATCCTTTGGGTTTGGCTGGTCAACCAATTACAAATCCATGTCACAGTTGCCTTGTCCAGCCCACATTTCACTAGCTTCTTTGCAAGAATGTCATGGGGAGAGAGAAACTGGGACATTTTAAAAGCAGCTGAAAAAGTGGGACAGCAGAGGATTAATCGAACAATCTGATACCATTTGGAGGGTATGAAATCAGAGCTGGGAAAGGCTGGCATTAACACACTCACTTTCAAACCAGTAAAGAATACCAATTTAAGGTCAAAATCTGGGAGGAAGTTTAGGCAATCATGAATTCACTGCACCATGGAATTAAAATCAGTTTATAATTCTTAAAAATGTCATTGTTGTGAGCTTTCAAGTTGTTTTTGACTTACGGCAACCCCAAGGCTGGGAAAACCCATCATGGGGTTTTCTTGGCAAGATTTGTTCAGAGGAGGTTTGCCATTGCCTTCCCTTGAGAGAGCGTGACTTGCCCAAGGCCACCCATTGGGTTTATAGGGCCAAGCTAGGATTCACACTTGGGTCTTCAGAGTCAATCAAACCAAAACACTCAAACCAGAAGTTAATTAGAGCAAGGAGCTATCTTGGTTCATACTAAAAATCAATGGTTATATATACAGTAGAGTCTCGATTATCCGACATAAACGGGCGGGCTGATAGTTGGATAGCCGAAAACATTGGATAATCCGGAGGGTCCAAGAAAAGCCTTGAAATCACTATGAATTGCAAATGTATTGAAGTTTTATTGCAGTAACAGTAAAAGTCACGTTGCAGTAACGTTATAGGAATAACATTGTAATGTATAAACAGTCCTCTAAAAATGTAAAGAAATCACTGATCAACATTGTGATGTATAATATGTACTGTATAAACAGTTCAGTCATCTGAAAATGTAAAGAAATCACTGAGCAGCGATGTTGGATAATCCGGAATGTTGGATAATCGAAGGTTGGATAATTGAGACTCTACTGTGTGTGTGTATGTGTGTGTGTGTGTGTAATTTAAAGTTGTGAGCTATTGTATCAAATTTGGGGTGATGAATCACGGTCCAAGGATCCTGGGGAGTCACTTTGGGGCAGAAGGAGAAGAGGAAGAAGAAGGCGGCATCAGCAAATCTCACCTTCAAAAGAGGATGTGGGGAAGTTCCTAAACCAAGTTCTGCAACCTGCCTTACCCCTTGTAGGGCCAACTGGGGCTAAAAGCTGAAATGGAAACTTAGAACAAATTAAAACGATTCCTAGTGGATGTCATGAGGGTGCAAGTGAAGAAGGAACCGGTTGTGGGTGGGACTCCAAAGTTATCTCCTGCCCAATTCCTTGCTTCATACTCTCCAAATGTCATGATTTGGATAATCCGGTGGATTGGCTTAATCCTCTGCCTTCCCACTTCTCCAGCTGCTTTTCAAATGTCCCGGTTAGTCCTACAACTACATTCCCCCATTCAGCCCCTGTTTTCTTCCATTGCAAACCCTCCAGCTGTTTCGATTTGGCGGAAATGACCCAGATTAATCCTTTGTCTTCCCATTTCTTCATGTGCTTTTAAAATGTCTTGGTTTCTGTCTCCTCCTCCCACTTTCCTCTTTTGCCCTCCACTTATTTCCAATGCAAACTCTCCAACTCTCTCAATTTGGCAGGAAGAGTCTCAATTGATTCTCTGCCTTCCCACTTTTCCAGCTTATTTTAAAATGTCCCAGTTTCTCTCCTCCTCCTCTTCCTCCTCCCACTTTCCCTTTTTGTCCTGCATTTATTTCCATTGCAAACTCTCCAGCTATCTTAATTTGGCAGAAATGATTCTGATTAACCCTCTGCCGTCCCACTTTCCTAGCTGCTTTTGAAATGTCCCAGTTTTTCTCTCCTCCTCCAACTTCCCCTTTCATCCTCAGCTGACTTCCATCGCAAGCCTTTCTCCTGCCCTGATTTAGCAGGGATGATCCCAATGAATCCCCTGCCATCCCATTTTTTCCTGCTGCTCTTCAAACGTCCCGGTTTCTCTCTGCTCCTCCTCCCACTTTGGTCCTCCGCTGACATCCATTGCTGCAAAACTGAGTTCAAACCGCAAAAGTAGCAGAGAGGAGAGGAAGGGGTGTAGTCTTGCCTTCCCAGTTGACTGAGGCAAAAGCAAACTACTGCAGCCCATCCTTAGTTATCTGTTCTCAGTTATTGCCATCTTGACTGCACCAGCCCTCTTTGGCAGAGAAGGCTGAAGAACGTGCAAAACTACAAATCCCAGGATGCCATAGGATGGAACCACAGCACTGAACATGGTGCCAAACTGCATTATTTCTATACTGTAGATGCAGCATCAGAGACAGAGGGACAGAGAGAGACTGAGCAGCCAGTCACGCACATGACACCTTTTTGTGGCCTCAGCATCTTAGCTAATTTCCCTTTTGGCAATCCGTCTTCCTCCCTCCCTCTTTCTCTCTCTCAGAAATGAGCTAAAAAGCAAGAAAAGAAACTGGGGAAATTCCCTTCCTGCAACACTGCAGCTTCTTCCCAGCAGCAGCTTTTGGGCACAAGGGTGCCAACTTCCCGGCGGGCATCAGGGAGGCAAACTGAGTGTGCAAAAGCCAGCGTTGTTATCTTGGGTTTCCCCAAGTTTGGGGCTCAAAATGCTTAAGACTGATGCAGTTTGACACCACTTTAACTGACATGGCTCCATGCCATTGAAAACTGGGATCTGTGGTTTTCTGTGGCCCCAGAGCGCTCTGATAGCTTGCAAAATAGCTTGCAAAACTACAGGTCCCAGAATTCCATTGCATGGTGCCATGGCAAAGTGCATTAATCCTGCAATGCAGATGCAGCCTTAGAGCAGCTGAAAGATTCACAGCATTAAAAAAAAGGAAATAACCCTTCACTAAATTTGAAACAAATGAAAACAAGCAATGCAACACATAAAAGGTGAGCATACTCTACAAGGCCTGTTTTTCCAGAAAATATCAGCTCTCAAAGGCTTGCCAGAATAAATAAAGCTCTTCACGTGGGGATGGAAGGGTACAAAGGGTTGAATCTGCACTGCAAAAATTAATGCAGTTTGATACCACTTATTCAAATGCACTTTGGCTCAGAATTGTCTCACTTTCCTCCTTGGTCCTCAGCTTACTTCCATAGCTGCAAAGGGCAACATCTGTTTGCAGTCCATTAACTCAGGAAAAGGAGGAGAGCTGGGGCAGAATCTTGCCCTTCCCAGTTGGCTCAGGCAAAAGCAAACTGCCGAATCCTACCCTAGCCTGTCTAATCTTCCTCATTAATAACTTTTGACCCCACTGACGTTGCATGGCCACACAGGTTCTGGTTTCAGCCTTCCAGGAGATGGCAATAAAATAATTGAAACCTAGAGTTGGAAGGGACCACCAGGGCCATCCAGTCCAATCCCCTTCTGCTATGCAGGAATACATAGAATCCTAGAGCTGGGAGGGACTCCCAAGGGCCATCCAGTCCAAATTCCTTCTGCCATGCTGGAATACTTAGAATCCTAGAGTTGGAAGAGACCCTAAGGAGCCATTCAGTCCATCCCCTTTGGCCATGCAGAAATACACTTTCCAAGCACCCCGACAGATGGCCATCCAGCCTCTGCTTAAAAACCTTCAAAGAAGGAGAAGGAGAAAGAAAGTTACATTAATTCAGAGAGTGCATGCCCAACCACTGCCCAGCCAGACTGCTGCTTGATAGTGCTGTGCCTGTTGTGGCTGCTGGGTGGGTGAGAAAGGAAGACAATGCCCCTTCTCACTTGCCCAGAAGTTGTGCCAGTCCCACCAGGTGTACCACCACCCCTCGTACACCCAGTGCAGTCCACAGTCATGAGTCAACAGTGTGATCCAGCAGCTAAAAAGGCCAATGCGATTCTAGGCTGCATCAACAGAAATACAGTCCGCCCTTGGCTTACGCGGGGGATCCGTTCCCCCCCCCCCCCCCACGTAAGCCAAATACCACACATGCTCAAGCTCGATTCAAGTGAATACTCGTGCATGTGGCGGTGCGGTGGTGCAACGGCGCAGCGGTATACGCATGCCACAGGTGTGCACCTCATTCATCCAAATGGGACGCACCACCCCTTGTGCCTCATGTGCTTCCACATGGCTTTCAGCATATGCTCAAAGCTGTGTATAACGCGGGTGCACTGTATCGTGTCTAGCTCAAGGGAAGTAATAGTGCTACTCTATTCTGCTTTGGTCAGGCCTCACCTGGAATATTGTGTCCAGTTCTGGACAAAACAGTTTAAAAAGGATTTTAGAAATTGAGAAATTGGAGCCATGTGCAAAGGAGGGCGACTAAAATGGTGAAGGGTCTGGAAACCATGAATCCCTATGAGGAATGCCTGAGGGAGCTGGGGATGTTTAGCCTGGAGAAGAGACGGTTAACAGGTGATATGACAGGGGTGTCATACTAAGGCTAGAGCAAGCTTGTTTTCTGCTGCTCCAGTGACTTGAACACAGAACAATGGATGCAAACTACAGGGAAAGAGATGCCACCTAAACATTGAGAGGAACGTCCTGACAGTAAGAGCTATTCGACCATGGAAGATGCTGAAGGAGAGCGATGAAGTTTCCTTCTTTGCAGGTTTTTAAACCGAGGCTGAATGGCCATCTGTGCCAGAGAGGGCTTGGATTGCGAGTTCCTGCATGGCAGGAGATTGGACTGAATGACCCTTGAGATCTCTTCCAGCTCTATGATTCTATTATTTTATTTGCTTATCTCTCCCCTCACTTCCTCCCAATATAGGGACTCCTTTAGGACACATTAACATTTAGATCCATCAATGCCCCATGGGCACTGCAATCATTCAAACAGAGTATATTGCAATGATGATGATGATAATGATGATGATGAAGAGGAGGAACACATTAATGCTGCTGGAGCAGATGACAGGTTGAAAGCCTGCAATTAAGGTTGCATGGCAAGAAGGTGAGCAACCCGTTCAAATAATAATTTGGATATGTTTTTGCACATCTTTCTGATCCACAGACCACGTCGACTCTCAGACTTCCATGGAGAGCAACCCGTCTATGCCAACACTCAAGGCATGTATTACAATTACGCTGGAAAAGGTGGCCAAGGTGAAGAGTCAGTCTACATTACTCCGGATGAATAGCCTCCCTGTTCACCACCAGATCCTCCATGCACAGGAGCATGTTCAATTCATGTCCATTCCATTTGGACCCTTTGCTTTCAATGGGGATGCGATGAAGCAAAGAGAAGGAACTTTTGCAGCCCCATTCAGCTTTTCCTCTTATGGGTGCAGTGTCCTTGCAAACCCCTTTGCTCGCCTATGTATCCAGGGAGAGCATTTCCTCCCCTTCATCACCAGAGTTTTCTTAATTTTATGGCAATGGATGTATTAAATCAATGTATTTAGTGACAAAATTCAGATTTTATAGACTTTTCAGCTTCCAACAAAGAGAGCAATTCTTTGCTTCACCCGCAGGGGGCAGCCTTGGTCTCTGAGTGCGTATGGCTGCATCTGCACTGCAAAAATAATCCAGTTTCAGCCCCACTGGATTTAATGGGATTACCTTTTCCCCGTATAATTATAGAGAGCATTAAAAGAAGAGCTGGGAATTATGCTGCCTTACAGATGTCTGTTGGACTACAACTCCCATCAGTCCTGTGAGTGAGCAAAGAATGATGGGGGTTGCAGCCCAACGGGGCAAATATTTAATGTAAGATCCCCACTCTGGCCTTAAAATGATTATTATTTTGCCTCCAGTTCCAGCCTTCTCCTCTCTGGGGGTATTTCAGGGTACAGTATTCCCCTATAAAATCCCTGGCTAGGTCTTCTGGGAGTTGAAGTCCAAAATACTTGGAGGACCCAAGTTTGGGAACCACTGCTGTCCAGGAGCTATCCAAGGTGCTTGGATATAATCAGGTATAGGGTTGGGAGGAACCCTAAAGGTCATCCAGTCCAGCCTGTGACGCATGCCAGACGACTCCTGTGTTGTTATGGGCAGCTTGCAAGAGGTTGTGAAATTGGGCTTGCCAGAGGTTGAATTCCTTGCCAGCCCCAAATATGAGAAGCAGTTGAACCCTACCCAGTTCCTAGAAAACTGGCTCAGCCCAAGGATGTCCTTCTGCAGAAGGCCTGGGGCCATCCCCACCCAGGTAAATAACCAAAAATGTCAGGCTCTTGGGCTCAAGGCAAAACAACAAGGGAGTGCCAGGCAAAGAAAAACAGCACATCGTGCATGGGACCGGAGTCCGAGTTGGACTGGTGGTCAAAGGGGTCATTGTGGCTTGGTCTGCTCCCTGGACTGGGATCTATTGGGAGTCCAAAAAGAAAGTAGGGCATGGAGAGGATGGCACCAGAGAGACTGAAAATGCGCCCATTTGCTGGGCAACCCTATGTGCCATCTCACTCATGCAGTGGCATCACTAGGGTTTGTTTGATGTTCTGCCCTTTGGTGGAAAGGGTATAATAGATGATGGTGATGATGATGATGATGATGATGATGATGATGATGATGATGATGATGATAGAGGTGAACACTTTTCTGAGCTCTAGACCAAGCAGGGCACCCCAGTTCAGTATCCTCTTCAGTGGCATCGCTAGGTTTGGCATCACATGGTGCCAACCTCCATTGACTTCATCCCATACCACCCCCAAACACAATCCTTAGTCATGTTTTTGGTACTTATGTTATTCATAAATCGTAATTTGCATATTTATCACTGAATGTAATGGGCAAAACAATTATCAAACTTAACATTATAGCTTAAATTATAATATCATTTGCACAGGTAGAGTGTGAGCTCCAGTATTTTAAAGGAAGGCGGGTGAATAAATGTTACAGCATCCCATTGCTGCCAAAGGGCAGACTTAAATTTGGGGAGCAATGGTCACACGCCCCTAGTGACAAGATTTGCAAGATTTGCAACTACCCAACGCAAATAGATAAGTGGCCCCCATTGAGCCCAATGGCTAGGCCTGTAGAAAGCTGAAATCTAAACTAAACAACACTGGCATAGACATACCTGCCAACATTTTGCAGGGACCAAGCGGTACCAAGAACATGGCCAAGATGGCAAAAGTTAGGAATGAGGGGGAAAAGTCAAGCGAAGAAAGACTGCATCAGTTTGCTTTTGCTAGAGCTGATTGGGAAGGTTCTGCTGTTTCTCTTCTTTCCCAGCTTCTGGGCTGAATGTAAATTATTTGTATATTTATTTAATTATTGCTACTTTTTTTTCATTTCTATGCTGCCTTTCTCCCAGAAAGGGATCCAATGCGGCTCGCAAGATTGTGCATTTTAAACTCAGTTTTGCAGCAACTGGAGGGAGCTGAGAACGAAGGTGGGAGCAGAAAAGAGAAGCTGGGATATTTGAAAGCAGCCAAGGAAATGGGACGGGTGGAAACTGAGACTTTCTGTACAATATTGGCAGGGCTGGAGAGCATGCAAAGAGGAGGGAAGCATGGTAAGATCTGCCCCAGATGCCAAACATTCCTCTTCCCTCCTCCTTGCTCCACCTCTGTGACCTTTGGGGCCTGGGAACCTCCAGAAAACATGTTTGTTTTCACCTTGCTTTCCAAGCACACCCAGTTTGCTGACCTCTCTGCCTTGGGTTGAAGAGAAATGCAGAAGGAGGGCGGGGATGGAGGAGAGGCCTTGGCGGGCAGAGAGAGACAAGTGGCACCCAAAAGGTGTCCCTTGGCCCCTGAGTCAGCACCCAAGGCCAGCCGGAAGACGTGGAAGCACCCGCTGACTGGCAGGACAGTGGCACTTGGAGGTTCTTCACCCACAGGGTGCCACGGGTTCACCAGTCACCATGCTTGGTAACACCAGCTGAGACATGCATCCTGGATGAGATGGATTATCTCAACCCATTTTATTCTCCCTTTGGACTTGGGCTGCATCCGCACTGCAGAAATAATCCCATTTGACACCACTTTCATGGCTCCATGCTATGCAGTTCTAGGGTTTGCAGTCAGAGAGTTGCCAGAATTCCATACTATGGCAGTTAAAGGGGTGTCAACCTGGATTATTTCTGCAGTGCAGACACAGCCTTGGTTATGGGGGGAAAGAAGCTTAGGCCACCTTAGGGGACGTCCCGAACGACCTATGCTGAAAACTGGATCGGTTTGTGTGTCCCTGCTGGTTCTGTGGCTTTTGATACTATCATATCTATTCTGGGATGGAGGTCTTGTAGCACCTTTGTGACTAACTGAAAGAACAAAATTGGCAGCATGAGCTTTGCAAATGCATCTGAGGAAGTAGATGGACGTGTAGGAAAGCTCATGCTGCCAAGCTCTTTCTTTCAGTAAGTCTCAAAGGTGCGACAAGATCCCTCTACGTACTGAATCTACAGACTAACACAGCTATAGCTTTGAATCCTGGGATGGAGTTAAGAGGCATTGTTTTATGGGGGATACTGGGTGACCTTGGGCAAGTCACACGCTCTCAGCCTCAGAGGATGGCCATGGCAAAGCAAGCCACATCAGAGCAAACGTCAAGAGGGCAAAGGTATGGATGAGAAGGGAGATGCAAGCTTGGAGAGGCTGCCGCACTTTGCTTTTCGCCTGAACTGACTGACTCTTCTCCTTGCCTTCTGCTGAGTTTCATAGGATCCTAGAGCTGGAAGGGATCCCCAAGGGTCATCCAGCCCCATCTGCTTCTGCCACGTAGGAAGACATAATCCGAGGCCTCTTGACACGGGATTCCTCCGGGGGAGGCCTGACCAAAGCAGAATAGAGTGGTACTATGACGTCCATTGATTTAGGCACTATACTCCTATTGATGCAAATTGTCCGATCCGGATAGCAATCTCCTTTGCACTCTGGATTCATTTTGCAGCAACTGAAGCAAACTGAGGACAAAGCGGAAGGAAAAGAGGGAAAACTGGGATGTTTCAAAAGCAGCTGGAAAAAGTGGGAGGACAGAGGATTCATTGGGACTGTCCCTCCTGGGGTGACCAGCTATTCTCACTGCAAAGGAGGACTAGGCACTGCAAAATGGAGGACCGTCTCAGCATCATCATATCTGTATGCCGCCCTTCTCCCAGAAGGGACCCAAGGCAGATCACAGGTAAAAAGCATTTCAAAAACCATTACAATAAAAACACAAAACATTTAAAATCATCTAAGAACTTCATAAAACCACATAAAAATACACAAAAGCTGAAATGCATGACCAACACACACACCTCCCACAAAAACCACCTTAGCATGATTATATATTAAAATGCCTACTTAAAAGCATCTTAGGTTGTCACCGAAAAAAAACCCCAATCTTAGCATGCTGCTGAAATGAAATGTAGGACATGTCCTGGAAACGGAAGACATGCGACCAACCTGGTGCCTGCCAAACTGGGACCATTAGAAAGTATATGACCTCTCCACAAAGGCCTTGAATTATTATTATTATTATTATTATTATTATTATTATTACCTGCCTCTCCTCAGGGCAGGCTAGAACATGGATTAAAACACATAAAACCATTTAAACACTGTAAAAAATACTGTCAAAGCATTGTTAAAACACATAAGATACATTAAATTCATGCAGCATAACTGAAACATGGAAACAGGTTTTTTTCATGGCATGGAGATTTGTGTCATGGTAAGGGGCATAGTAGTTTGACTCTGGAGACCAGAGTGTGAATCCTGGCACAGCCACTAAACCCACTGGGCAAGTCACTCTCTCTCACTCTCAGAGGGTAGCCATGGCAAACCTCCTCCAAACAAAACGTGCCAAGAAAACCCTGTGAGAGGTTCACCGCCTTAGGGTCGCCATAAGCCAGGAAGGACTTGAAGACCCACAACAGCAACAACAACAACAAGAAGAGGCCAGAATGTATGGATGTAATTTTATGATTTTGACAAGACACAGAGAAGCCAAAGTGCAGGCATGCCATCACGCATGGCATGCATCAGGTGATTAGTTAGCATCCTTGACTGGGTGCCTTGGCACAATGCCTGGGTTGCCAAGGACAGGAAGGGCTTCCCCACGGAAAACACATACCTCAAGGCCAGGTGGGCCAGTCAAGGACGGGCATCGCTCGCGGGCAAAGGTTTCAGACTGGAAGAAAACAAGGAAGAGGATGGCATGGACTCAGCTGGCCTTGTTCGTCTGGGCTGGCAAACAGGCCCACCTTTGCCTTGTGGCCGATGCCCGTCCTTGACTTGCCTAGCTGGCTCAGCTGGCCTTGGAGTGTGTTTTCAATTGGGAAGCTTCTTGTCACTTGGCAACCAGGGCATCATGCCAAAGTGCCCAGAAAGGGATGGCAAAGTGGGGTTAGCCCGGGGGGGGGATTCCCCCTGGGGTCCAGTGAGGTTTAATGTTTAAAATGTGGCTAGCAATGCAATTGAGAGCCAACAAGGGGTCACACTATAGGACTCCTGGAGACTCTGGTTGAAATCACGCATGGAAACCCACTGGGAGCAAGGCAATGGGAGCAAACCTCTTCTGAAGACATCTTGAGAGCCAGCATGGTCTAGTGAAGTCAAATCACTTGGGAATTGTAGCATGCTGGGGTTCTCCTTGCTGTCCAGGATTGGGTCTGCACTACAGGATTAACGCCGTTTGACATGGCCGAATGCTAGGGAAATCTGTGATTTGCCATTTTGTGAGATACAGTGTGAGATACTCATGTATACATCTAGAAATTTAGGTTAAAAAACTGACCCACAAAACCTGTGTTGATTTATCCATGGATCAATGTAAGTACTGTATTTTAACTCACGCATGCGCGCGCGCACACACACACACACACACACATATGGGGTGAAAGGCAAGAGTTTAATCTGCCTTGGAATCACTGACCCCCTTCTAGTCTCCTATCCATCTAGCCTTTAATATGAGTACAAAAAGTTATGCTTGCTAGAATTTTGTAAGTTCTTTGGCAATGTTTTTCTTTACTTCATCCACTTAATAAATTTTTATTTATTTATTTCTATCCCGCTTTTTGCCAGGCAATCACTTTAGATCCTTTGTTATGTGCCCCTAGGTTTTACCATCGACTTATCCATGGGTCATATCA
>NC_056531.1:15189356-15225882 GCF_019175285.1 Sceloporus undulatus
CCGTGAGAAAAGAGAGCATATAAAGAAGACGCCTGGGCCGTACAGACGGATAAATTATTATCATTGCATTTTAAAAATCCCATCTTTCCAGCAAAAATCCATAAAAATTGCACCCGCAACAGCTGGCCAGTCTTAGTCAAAGCGCTTGTTGAAGTGGCCGCACTTTTATATATGTATTTTTTAAATCAACTTGCCGTTTTCATTAGGTTTTGTATGCACCGATGAGACAAGCAATGTTTTTAGGTAGCTGTCACTCCGATCCTATAATTGCATTTCATCTAAATTAATCTCTTTTCCATTAATAACAATAACGACAATAATAATGTTTGTTTATAACAGCCTTTCCACCGAAGGGCAGAACATCGGACATATATAATTAAAAACAATAAAACAATAAAACACGGATAAAATGCCCAAATGCTAAAGTGGTAAAATAACATGCGAATATACTAAATCTTTAAGGTGAAGCTGTGAGAATTTCCTAGAAAGAGAAGTCCGTTATAAAAATGAAAGTCGCTTGCATTTTTCCTTCACCGAGATATAATAATAATAATAATAATAATAATAATAATATATTTGTATTTTCCCGCCTCTCCCAGGTGGATCCAAGCGGGATTTCAACCACTATAAAATACAAATACAAGCACATCAATAAAAATACATTAAAAATTAACAATTAAAAACATGGTATCAGGCGACTGGACTTTTTAAAACCAGTTGTTTAAAAGCCATGCACCAAACAACAGCAATTGTTTGCTTCCGGAGAATAATCTGTTACCTGGTGCTTTGCCAACGAGGGGAAGGAGAGGTTGTCTCAAAACATGTGCAGAGTGCTCTGTCTCACTCACAACAACCCACACTCCCTGGGTTTCTTTTAGCAACTATGCACCTGCTCCTCTCTTTTGTCACAAAACACCAAGCCTTGCGGGAATTGAGAGAAAAGCTGATGCTCCAGAAGCTGTTGACAAGAAGATGTATTCCTGAGCCTCCACAGAATGCACACCCGTTATCCCCGAGCCTTTTGAAAAATGTTTTCAGTGTGGTTTTCAAATAATAATAATAGATCACAAGCTAGGCAAGAGGGAAGGGTGTGCTGCAGCAGCCAAAAAGGCCAATGTGATTCTGGGCTGCATCAACAGGAGCATCATGATCCAAAAGTAGTTTTGTTTGTTGTGTGCCTTCAAGTCGTTTCCGACTGACGGCGACCCGAAGGCGGCCTTGTCACCCGGTTTTCTCGGCAAGATTTGTTCAGATAAATACATAAATAAATATTTTTTTTATTTTCATTGCGGTTGAGCATCTTATACTTTAAATTGCGATTCAGCATTGGAATTGCCCACCCTACATTAAGCATTGTTCTGGCTGGGCCAAAATACTGTGCATTTCGGTTGGGCACCCTCTCTTTTGCTTTATTGGTTTATTGTTCTTAAAAGGTGCTTAGGGGGAAAAACCATCACGTCTTTCCCAATTTTGACTTTAACCGCAGTTAAAACAGTTACAAATACCAAAACAGTAACAATGAATGAATGAATTAATGAACGAATGATAAAAAGATCTCTATGGGGAGAAACTGTTCCAAGATACCTGGAGATTGAAAATCTCCGGACCAAGAAAGCCTCTGAAAATGCCAGCCACATCTGCTGGCGAAACATCAGGAATAAACTCTCTTAGAACATGGCCACATAGTCCGAAAACCGCACAAAAAAACAATGGAAGCCGGCCATGAAAGCCTCCGACTTCACAATCCCTGTATCGTTTTTCCAGATGTATTTCAACTCCATCATCTCGGACACCACCAAACTGCTGAAGCCAATCCTAGTGTTTGCTTTCGCCATTGCCGCTGGCATTTGTGGCCTGACCCAGATCACGCAGTACCGCAGCCACCCCATTGACGTCTACGTGGGTTTCCTCATCGGATCGGGCATCGCCGCTTACCTGGTGAGTTCCTACTTCTGCAAATGCCTGCCTGGGTAGGGGATAATGGGGGAAAGGGGGGAAGTCGGGCGATTCTCCAGGATGCATTTCACAAAACATAGGGAAGTATTGAGGGTCAGGAATCCTAAAAGAGAAGGGAGCTCATGATGGATGGGAGTTTCTCAAAAGGGAGGTATTAAAGGCACAGTTTCAAACCATTCCAATGAGGAGGAAAAATGGGAGGTGTCTCAAGAAACCAGGATGGATGACTAAGGAACTTTCAACTGAGCTAAGTTTTAAACGGAACATGTATACGAAATGGGGAAAGGGGGAAATCATGAAAAAGGAATTCAAAGAAAGAGCAGGCATGTGTAGGGGTAAAGTCAGAAAAGCTAAAGCGCAGAAAGTGCTCAGGGTTCACAGCACTGTGATAATTAAAAATTAATATGGGTTTCTCAATAAAAAGTCATGCCAGACTAATGTGATCTGTTTTTTTGGATAGAGTTACAAGCTTGGTAGATGAAGGGAATGCTGCGGATGTAGTATATCTTGATTTCAGTCAAGATAAAAATAATTGTAAGCCGATCTGAAAGCCTTTAGGGCTGAAGAGCAGGGTATAAATACTGTAGATAATAATAATAATAATAATAATAATAATAATAATAATAATAATAATAATAATAATATCTTCCATGATCTTCTTGCAAACAAACTAGTAAAATGTGAACTAGATAATGCTCAGAGTTCTAGAAGTGTATTGCAAGCCAACGCAGCATTTTAAGGAAGAAGAATACAGTTGAGTACATAACCAAATATGCAATACTACATACACTGTTATATGCTGTATTACATAGCATGGGGGTCCAAAATACTAAAAAAGAAAGGAGTTCATGACATAAAGGAGCTTCTTAAAATGGAGATATCGAAGGCACAATTTTAAACAGTTGGAGGGAAGATGGGAGGCGTCCCAAGAAACCAGGATGGATGACTAAAGACCTTTCAACTGAGCTAAGATTTAAAAGGGGCATATGCAAGAAATGGGGAAAAGGTGGAAACCGCCAAAGAAAGAAATTAAAGAAATAGCCAGGATGTGTTTGGAGAACGCCAGAAAGGCGAAAGCGCAGAGAGGTTACGAACAATACAAAAGTCCGCAGAAGACATCGTTTCAGATCTGTGGGACGACACTTGTCTACAGCTGCCTTTGGAAATATTTACAATCGCTTCTCGGCCTTTTGGCTAAGATCAAGTGTAGAAATATTTGCATTTTGTTGGGAAGTTCCTTGTTTGAGATCATCCACTCCGGGGGGAATTTTCCTGCGCCAAAAACAAACAAAAAGGAGCCCTTTCCCAGCTGTTGGCGTTGGTACGTCAAGCCACAGGAAGTCTCTGCTTCCTCTTTTGCATCGTGAAAGATAAAGGAGGATTGTTTTTCAGTTTGAACCTCTACAGCTCTCAAACACATGAGAATGTGTTGCATCGAGAACATGTTGCCCCTATCCCTCTTGAATTGTGGTGCCCAAAAGTGGACACAATATTCCAAGTGAAGCAGAATAGAATGGCACTATTACTTCCCTCGATCTAGACACTATACTTCCATTAATGCAGCCTACAATCGCATTGGCCTTTTTAGTTGCTGCATCACACTACTAGCTCACATTCAGCCTGTGATCCACTAAGATTTCCAGATCCCTTTTGCACATACACTCATCTCTCCATATTTGCGCTTTGATATTTGTGGTTCTGATTATTCATGAATTTGATTAATATGTTCTCTCTAGGAATATCTAGAACCTCCAATGTATCTCTTTGGTCAACTTTAAAAGTGGCACCGAAAGACCTAGAGATTTCTAGAGAGACCACTCTACTAGGCCTTTGTAGCTCCTCCAGCGCAGATCAGTGGTCAGTGTCTGTCAGACATTGACCATAGAGTTGCACTGGAGGACCTAGAGATTCCTAGAGAGAACACTCTGCTAGGCCTTTGTAGCTCCTCCAGCGCAGTTCTATGGCCAGTGTCTGTCAGACATTGACCATAGAGTTGCACTGGAGGACCTAGAGATTCCTAGAGAGAACACTCTGCTAGGCCTTTGTAGCTCCTCCAGCACAGTTCTATGGCCAGTGTCTGTCAGGCGTTGACCATAGAGTTGCCCTGGAGGACCTAGAGATTCCTAGAGAGGCGTTCTATTAGACGAAAACATGTTGCTTTTGTTATTTGCGGTTTTTCCATATTCCTGTGGGGTCTTATGACCCTAAGCTGGAGCGAATATTAGAGGACGAGTTATACTTTTGTCATGCCATGCGTCACCCATACCTAGATCTGTGTATTTCATTTTTACTGCCCATTGATATAAATATAAATTCCTTTTGTATGGTTTATTTAATGCTATAGTACATTATACGTCGTCCCTCCGCGGAAACGGAAAATCGTCTGATTAAATCAAGCCCCATTGCTTGGAAAAGGCGGTGCACGCCGTGGCGGCGCGCCCCATTTTGTCCCCTCCATTGACCACGCAAAATGGGCGAGGGAACGAGGACTCCAAGTCGCAAAAAAACGGAGGGGCGACTGTACAGTGGTACCTCGGGATACGAAATACCCAGGTTACGAACTTTTCGGGATACGAAAAAAAAAAATCCCATAGGAAAACACTTGTCCGGGTTACGAATGTTTTTTCGGGTTACGAAAAAAACTTTTGGTGCTTTTTTCGGTTTTTTCGCACGGGAATCGCGGCTTTTCCCCCATTGCGCCTATGGCATTCGAATTTTTTGCTTACGAGGCTTTTCGGTGTACCGAACGGTGCCACGGACACGAATTAATTTCGTAACCCGAGGCACCACTGTACTCTGCATTTGACTGTCTACTCAACTGTATTACAACTGTATTTTCCTTGAAAATGCCTGCCTTGGCTTGCAAGATACTCAGAATCTGACGCAAGGCAACGCCTTAACATTGTACTTTACTAGCAGCCAACCCTGAATAAATCTATATTTAAATTATTATTAAATGCTCTTTTGCAAAGAATATAGCCTCATACAAAACAGTCTAAGAAGAGGGACATGCATTGCAATGAGAACCAAGGGACGAAGACGCACAGACTGACCCTTTGGAAGGTAGCAGCAGGAAGGAAGCGTTCACAGCAAAATCACTGCAAAACAATGTTAAGAAACTGTGCCGATTCAATATCCTCTGAAAGCTATTATTCTCGTGAGTGATTAATGCATGCGATGGATTTCCCTCCCCCTCAACCAAAGTATTGTATGAATTCCATTACATTGGATGAGTCATAATTCCAGTGAAGTGAAATCAATTGTTCTTGTGAAGTGATCTACGGTTAAGTTGGGGGTCTGACACTCAAGAGCAATTTTCTGCATGGATTGATGCCAGCCTTTGACCTTCGAAATTCAATCCAATGCACCATTCGCATCCACCTCCGCTTTCTTGCTAAGCTCGCTCTCGAGAGGAACTGGTTACATTTATCGCGGGGGTGTTTTTTTAATGCATGGGTTTCTTTCCAACACATTGCTTCTTGCAATTCCTCTTGTGAAATCTGTGCGCAACCGCAATCGGCACTAAAGTACAATAGCTTTATGTAAGGCCTGACTCCCACAGCACGGTAAACTATGGCGGTTTACAGACCGCCACATAGTACGTATACAATACGTACTAGGGTTAGGAAGGGGCGGTGGCTCCGCAAACCCCACTAACCTAGTTACGAATTCTATACGTTACAGATGGCGGCGCCCCTTCTACCATGGGCGACCACATCTTTACGTACTGGACGCACGGTCCACGACGTTGTCGCGGCGCCTATGACGTCGCGAGTCCGCGCCAGACGCCTCGAGACGTCTTGAGGCGCCGCAAAAAGAAGCTCCGAAATGGAGCTTCTTTTTTGCCCGCGCAGGGAGTCGTTGGCTGCTGCGGCTCCCGCGCGGAGCAAATGGCGGCGGCGGCGGACCACCGCAAAGCGGCGGTCTGTACCCCGCCTATGGTTTTACCGAGTGATTTTCTTCCCTGGTGTAATCTTGCAAAGCTTCAGTTTATATGTCAGCTTGTATTCTCTTTCTTTCTCGTTGCAAGGTACTGTATCTTGCTATTGACCGAGACCTGAATGCAGTACACGCCTTGTATCGCTTCACACAAACTATTGATTTTACCCATTGTTAATGACTAGTTCAATAGAATGGAATTTATGCAATACTTTTGTTTGGGCAAAGAATCCGATATATTGATTGAGGATGGAGCAAGTGTGTTTTCTGCTGCTCCAGAGACTGGAAACAGAACAATGGATTAAGACTATAAGACATGAAATTCGACCTAGACATTAGGAAGAACTTCTTGATGGTTATGGACAGTTAGAGCCATTTGCCAACAGAAGACGCTGCCACCATGGAAGGTTATGGGGTTTCCTTCTTTGGAGGTTTTTAAACAGAGGCTGGGTGGCCATCCGTCTTACAGGGACAGGGAGGACTTTGTCTGTATCTTCCTGCATGGCTAAAGAGAGTTGGACTGGTTGGCCTTGGGTCTCTTCCAAGTCTAGGATTCTATGAATCCATAACTATGGAATTTATCAAACGGGAGGAATTTCTCTTAAATTCGAATGAAAAGAAAGTGGGGCCAGAACGCATTCACTTAAAGTCGCTAGTTTAGCGCAATTACATGAATGTGCATTGCGTTTGAACTGACTTCCCATTGCCCGAAAATAGCATGCCATTGCCCGAATTTGTATGTGGCAGTCTATCACGCAATAACATGAAACCACATGATTGCGTTCGGACTGACTTCCCATTGCCCAAATTTGTGTGTAGTGGGTTATCACGCAATAACGTTAAACCCCATGATTGCGTTCAGATTGCCATCAGATTATACTTCCAATTCCCCTTGTCTGATAAACTCCTATGTTGCGGAGATGAAAAGAGACACTGTTAGTGAATTTTGAAGATGCACATCCAGGCAAGAGTGCCCTAGCACTATCAGGTATTTCTGATATTGAGATCTGACCCTTCCTAGCCAATGTTTTCATGTGCTTCAGGGTGCAACCCGACCCTAATGTGCATGGCTTCCCACTGCATAATGTTCTGTGGGGTATCGGTCACTCCACTGGCTACCGTTGCATAGATCAGAGGTGAATGCAGATGTTGCAAAACTACTCCATTCAATTTTGTGCATGCGTCAGTTTTGCAGAGACAAAAGTCCCAAGCAGAATGCCACATATAAGATATATCTAAGAATATACATGTTTGATATGTTTTTATGAGAGTCGGCATGGTGTTGTGGTATGAGTGTTGGACTATGACTTGGAGTCCAGAGCTCGATTCCCACTTACAGATAAATTGATTTGTGATCTGAATCAATGGATCAGTTCAACAGCAGAGTGTGGTTCACACTACATTTGCCCCGATCACACTTTTTCCCCTGTAAAACAACCTGCTTGTGGTTCATGTTCATGAATGAATTGGTTCAAAATGGACCCACTCCAGCCAGCCGAAGGGCAAATTTAAATCAATCCCGATCTGCATCTGGTTCACACTTGCGCAGAATCGTTCTATCCAAAAAGACACAGGAAACACTGGCGTCAAAAAGACATGGGTTAAATGGGCCTAGCATATGGCCAGCCCTCTCTAAACCTCTTCAGCGATTTGGTTCAAGTGGGAACCAGGGTCATTTGAACTGTTTCAAACCAATTTGTGATCCGGTTTAAAAGGTAATGGGTATCAGGCCCACTTCAGAAGGCATACAACACACACACACACACACACACACACACACAGACACACACTCGTATTTTTCTTGGGGATTATAAAGTCGGCTTTTAGTACAGTCTGAACTCTAGCTGTCCTTTCAGGACAAACTGAAAAACAATCCTCCCTTATCTTGCAAAATCCAAGAGACTTCCTGCGGAGTGAGTGCCAACACCAACAGCTGGGAAAAGGCTGTTTCTTGTTTGGTTTTATTGTGGGGGAAATTTGCCCTTGGACCTCTGATCTCAAACAAGGAACTTCCCAAGAATATGTAAATATCTCCAAATGCAGTTTCATCCGAGATTCACGGCGCAAAGCATTGCCTTGCAGATCTGAGAGATGGCTTCCACTGTGGTCTGGATCTTACTTGTCTTGAGCATCTCTTCCACTTATGGTGAGTATTCTCCTGACGTGTTTTGTCTCGGTGTCTTCCAGCAAACAAAGAACCAAAAAGAAATTTATTTTATAAATACACCGGGCCCTTGGTATCCTCTGGCATTCGGTTTCAGGACCCCCCTTTCAACTGTGGATACCAATATCTGTGGATGCTCAAATCCCATTATATACAATGGTGTAGTAAAATGGGGTCCCTTATATAAAATGGTTTGCTTTTGGGTGTATTTTCAAGCTATGGATGCTTGAAGCCATGGATAAAGAATCCATGGATACGGAGGGCCAACTGTAGCAATAATAATGAAAATTAACATGGTCAGGCCGTTGCAATTGTGACTTCCAAATGGACAGATTCAGTTAGTTTGTCTAAATAAGAATTCTCTACCCTCCAAGTTTGTCGTGAACATTAATAGTTTCTGAATAAAGCTTTCCTGTTTTGTTATTGAAATCCTGGATCTCTGAATCAAATTGTTCCTGTATGTGACCCTATCTGAATAAGATCTGTTCTTTGAGACTTTGTCGTTGTCTTCCTCACTTGGGTCTATGGTGCTGTGAGTTAAGCAGAGCTTGGAAAAGTTCCTTTTTTTGGAACTACAACTCTGGTATAAACAATATATTGAGTATTCTGCTCTTGCAAATAACTGTACCAATGGTTGGAAATATACCAGCCTGATAAGCGATATCAGGGATTGTGTCTTTGGACTGAACAACTAGATCCAAGGAAGAGCAGATCGCTTCAGCTGCCTCCAGATGCCATTTTTCTGATCGCAAAATTTTCGATCTCACATTTCTGAATACAAATAGATGCATTAAATGCCACTAACTCTTTCTTTGGTATTTATCTCCATATGAGAAAACCTCACTCTGCTGTGCTGCCTCCGTCAAAGGACTGGAGGTTATGAAAAGGCACCCAAAAATTAAAGTTTTATTCTTGCTTCAGTTTGTTAGTTCCCAGGGCTTTGTGGGGTTTCCCCCCGCTTTATATACCTAAATAGTCCAGCTTAGATATATGGTAACTCAAGGAAGCAAGGCAAAAATTAAATCTCGGGATGGTGCCGTACCTTCTTGGGACCACATCTCTTTTTCCAAACAAGGATTCATATATTTTTTTCAACCAGTCTCTCTTACCGCATCCTCTCATACAGAAAACACTCTGAAGCCATCCTCATTTTAACTGTACTTTGTCCAAATTTACTTGACTACCGGACTCATCGCTTCCAAGGATGATGGGAGTGGTACTCCAGTGCATCCAGGCAGTGCCATTTTGGGACAGCTCATGCCTTCCACTCTTCCTCAGGGGAAGGTTTCCTTTCCACTTCCAGGAATGATGGGAGTGGCACTCCAGTACATCCGGGCAGTGCCACTTTGGGACTGCTGGCATTTGGCACATGTCTTCCAATCTTCCTCAGTGGGTGGTTTTCTTGCCACAACAAATATGTTGCACCTTGGGTGTATGGGGTTGGGTGGGCTACCATAACTTCTGACTGCTGCTTTCCACAGGTCGTCCCCAGGGGCGAATCCTGGGCGGGCGAGAGCCCCAGCCTCACTCGATGCCCTATATGGCATCCCTGCAGGAGAATGGGAAGCACATCTGTGGCGGTTTCCTCATTGCAGCCGAATGGGTGCTGAGCGCTGCCCACTGTTTGGAGGATACGTGAGTGTTGCCATTTCCCAAGGGCAGAGGATCTTCAAAGCCGGAAAGCTTATCTCCAGGGACTATACCTCCCATGCTCTTCCAGCCCACATGGGGGATTATGGAAGGTGTAGTCTAAAGCAATCCTTCTTCCAAGTTACTCAGCTTCCTCCCTATAAATGTGAGAAGGAACGGTTGTGTCTGCTAAGAACATGGAAGAGAGATGGCAGTGTTGCCCTTCCTAATGGGCACTAAGAAGGCACCAAGGCAGCAGGAGGATTCTGTCTTTTTCATTTTCTGTGTCTTTCTGTACAAGAGGGAAAATCAGGCGCATAACCTTAAACATCCAACTGCATCTCCAACCCAGCAGATGTTCTGGAGTGCCACTTCCCTCCCAGTATTCCCAGTGACCATGCTGGTTAGGGGATGAGGCGCTGGGGTCCAACACAAGTCGGAAGTCCATCCAGTTAGGGCAGCTTTGCTTATTTGACAGATTATGTTTGGGGAAAATATGGAAAGGCTGACATGTAGTTTGGTGGACTAAATGGGTGCTTATCATGCTGGGCTCCATTTTAACTGAGGTTCAAGTGGGAAGAGATTGTGGGGGATGTGGGGGATTGCATGCTGCAATACCATCTATATTGTCATTACTATAAATTTACTATTTATACTGATATTATACTAAGTAACATCTCCTGGCCTGGTTCCCCTAAGACTACATTAATAGCCAGCAGCCGCATTGGGCAGAGGAGGTCAGTTTGGCTGCTGGTTGGAGTGCAACTTGAAGGACGTTTCCAGTCCTTTGCACCAAGGAAGGACACTGCAGCCATGAGTTTAGCAAGGATCCAGCTTTGGTTGATCTTAGCCTCTCTTGCTGGTGGGGAATGCCATCCTTCTTGTACCCTGATCAGCAACTGAACAGACCTTCTTGGACTAAACTGACTGCCGACTCTTAAGATGGACTGGGACAGGCATTGATATAGTCTTATAGTAAGATTATGTAGTTTTATTTAATGCAGAGGAGTTACGGACACACACACACCAATACTCTCTGCCAGCCATTATCTGCAGTGTTGCATAGTTCTGACTAGGATGGGAACTTGGAAAGTGAATGGGTACCAAACTTTTGGGGAAACGGTCATGAGACTCAGGTACTGAACAGATCCCCTTTCGGGCTGCAGGATCAATGGGACGTTCCAGGTCCTCTTGGGGGCCCACTCGCTCACGGCCCCTGAACCCCACAAGCGCCTCTACGGGATCCGCCGTCTCGTCCCCCACCCTGGGAGCAGCATCGAGACCAACGCCGATGACCTCTTGCTTGTCCAGGTGGGTCTCCTGGACCCGAGACTGAAATGCTCTCCTTTCCATGTAAAGACTCCCTCCCAGAAGTATGAGGTGTCAGTTTGTGGTCCCCCATCTTTTCAAGATAGGTTGTAGGATACCCCCCCCCCCCCCAGGACTTCCTAAAGAAGAAAACCCAAAACAGACTCGCCACCTCCATGACAAAGAACACAGACAAAATCAATTTCCCATTGACAGAAATCTATCGAGAGATTTGGGGCTGGAGAAGTTGCCCCTCTGATTTAGCATGTTTTTCGTATGCTATTCAGGGCAACATTTCCACCCCCAAATACAAAACCAAATGAACCTCCCCATTGCAGGCCACACTGACAATGGGCACCAACTTTTTCCTGCTGACACATTCTGCTGGAGACATGTTTCTGAACATGCCATGAATGATAGTTTTTTGCGAGTTTTTTGGGCTATGTGGCGATGTTCTAGAAGAGTTTATTCCTGATGTTTCGCCAGCATCATTCTCTGAAGATGCCAGCCACAGATGCGTGGTGATGAAACGTCAGGAATAAACTCTTCTAGAACATGGCCACATAGCCAAAAAAACCCACAAAAACTATGGATGCCGGCCATGAAGCCTTCACATGCCATGAACTAGTTCCAGCTGCTAGGGGCCGTGGAGTAAAGCTTGGTGGTCCGTGGCATGATAGTGATGTATAGTCCGGGTAGGTTGGGGCGATGTTTTGGGGTGCGGCCGGCCCGGTCCAGTTTCGGCCAAAAGGGCTAGCCCGCCGCACCGTCCGACCATGTGCGCTTCTTTGTGGCCGTGGGGTCTCCAGGCTCCCTAAGGACGGGAAAATGCCAAAGACCGCTCTCCGCCCCTGTGCATGCCTTCTTTGTGGCAGCGGGGTCCTCCAAGGCCTCGCTGAGGCCTGGGAGGGCTCTCCGCGGTCGGAGCTCCGGCCGCAGAGATGCTCCCTCCCGGGCCCTGGCGAGGCCTTGGAGGCGGCTCCACGGTCAGAGCTCCAGCTGCGGGGTCCTCCAAGGCCTCGCTGAGGCCTGGGAGGGCTCTCCGCGGTCCGAACTCTGCCCACAGAGACGCTCCCTCCCGGGCCCCGGCGAGGCCTACATATCAAAATGTAGGACTTTTTAAAAAAATCCTACATTTTGATATGCTGTCCTACATTTGTCCCGGTTTGGAGGTCTTTGCTTATGGCAACCCTACCCGGCCTGCATCCAGGATGGACCTGAGCGTTGATTCGGCAGTGATTTATGTGTGACAAGAAGTGGCTGCCTCCTGAATTAGCACTGAATTTGGGAAAGGTAAGCTGCTCCATGCTATAGGGTCCTTAGTAACAATATCCTGTAGAGTGAATCATTGATCACATGTGCTGTGGACAAGCAAGAACTTAATATCCTATACTATTTATCTGATAATTCTTTGTTGGACCAATGATACTTGCATATCAGACTATCAACTGGAAAGAGAAAATGGGAACCATTTGTGTGGACATTGCAGCATTGATAAGTCTAAATATTTAGGAAAGTGTCCAATAATGATTGAAACAACCAGTTCCATCAAAGATCTCAAACATTTAGGAACAAATTCGATATGACATTTAATTTGCAAGTTTTAAAAACTGCAAATATAATCAGTGTTGGGGTTTTAGTGTTATATGTCTTTAAGGCAACTCCAGTTTATGGTGAACTCATCTTAGGGTATTCTTGGTAAGATTTATACAGAGGAAGTTTGCTATTGTCTTGCATTAAGACTGGGAGAATATGACTTGCTCAACATATCACTGGGAGTCAGTGTGGTGTAGTGATTTGACTGTTGGACTAGAGGGTTATTCAGACAGTGAAAATAATTTGAGTTGAATCTGGGTTGAATCTTTGTTGTTCAGATGCATTTTGAATGCATCCCATTACATTTTTTTTTGGGGGGGGGGCTGCCACAAGCTCACTTATCTTTGTATAATCGATTTTGGTGTGCCCCCCCCCCCCCCATGAGTTCCAGGGATAAACCAGGATAAAACTCTACATGCCTTGAAAAGGTTTTAAATACATTTGCATTATTGATTCCATCTTTATTTGAGTGCTGGCATGAGTGAGCAACAGAACTTGCACAGATGTGCACAGATGCAGTTCCATAGTATGGATAAGAAACCTGGAATGTTTGGATAAGATTATTTGCATCATTGCACTAAACAAAAAGACATCTGAATGACTTCTCAACTCTGGAAAACTAAGGTCTGAACCCATGCAACCAGAGAAACCTACTGGGTGACCTTGGGACACCTTGGGGGACTGGATGCTAATTATAGGGATCAGGGCTAGCATAGAAGGAAAATTAAACCCTTTCCTGGTCTGCAGTTTGCTGAAATTAGTATCTGCATTGAAGAAAAATCCCTCCAGAAATCATGCATATACAATATCATGCTAAATTTACCAGTTATTTACCAACAATTTACCAATGGCACAAGGAAGATTTTTTTCCATCAATGCACTGATAAGCAAAGATTTATTTTATATAATATTTATTCATTTAGCATATATAGATATTTTATACTGATGCTTCTGCTTGCCTATTTGTTTTCTGGAACAGGCATTAATTTTGAGAGTGCTTCTTTTCTTTCACTCCCCCTCTGAAAGACAGGACATGCATCTGTTAAACTGATCTGCTTCTCTTTTATTATTAACCCTGATGGAATCTTGGCACTGAAATAATAACGACCACTGCATTACAAGAATACAATAGCCTTTCCATAAGTTGTTACTTCAGCTTTCCCTTATAAGAACAATTTACTGACAGATCTTTTTCCTACCATGTGCTCTTATTCCAGAGGGAAAATGGTACATCTGTGTGGAAAGTTTATTCTCCGTGGGATTGGACGGTGGGAGTGTAATGCCTGTGTTGTTTTTCCCCCTCCAGTGCATTGCTCTATTATTTCCTGCAGAAAGCTGAAAGAAATACACTTTGTCCCCCTTCCAGTCATATAAGTGTGTATAAAAGACATATGGACCTGCTGGAGAAGCATCTCTATAGGCAGGGCTGGCCCAAGACATTTACCGATTATGGTTAGGAACAGGATAGTGACATACAGGTTTCAGCCTCTTAGTTCCTATTCAAAACTGTGTGTCATCTGGATGCAGCATGAGAGGAGCGCTGTAATGCCACCTGCCATGTGGTTGGGTGCATGACATGACAGTGGCATCAGGGCAGCATCAGGGCATGCACTGTGTAGATGCTGTGCCCCCACTGCCCTCAGGCTGGTGTTTATTGCTGGTCTGTCAAGGCCCACAGTCTCCAATTCCAGATACAGAAGCCAACTGGCTTGACAGTTGACTTTTTCTTCAACACTTGCAACTGCACAACATTGTCAACCTCAGCTGCATTCCCTACCTTCCAGTATCTGCTTCTTGAGGTAGCTGTTTCACTACACCTTGTGGTAAGGATAATTCTGTCCACAAGCAACCCTTTGGGCAAGACTCCATATGAAAGAGAAAGAAGTTTGCATAGAGACTGACATTATCTCTAAGGATAATTGTATTTTACAGTGCAATCTTCTAATCAAAAGTATGTCACACAGATTTCAACAAAGCATCCCCTTAGGTATGTAGGTATAGAATGCAGCCTTATTCAATTTATTCAGTGTCTAAAGTACTTCAGATATGATCTAAATTCCAGAAGAGAAAGACCCCCAGTTGTTCCTCAAGGGGTGCTGCTTTCTCAACCAGGTAGGCTGTCGATGATGCGAATGCATTCAAAATCCATTAAAGGCATAGAAAGTTTTATCCTGAGTCCATTCGGGTCTATTCACATCATTGTTCACACAGCTGACAATGTAAAACTTTTGTGAAAACTCAGGAGAAAGCCTGGTATCAATTATCCCGGGGTAAGTGTTTTTTTGGCAGCCCTCCCAAATTTAATTGATAGTATTTGGATGAATGTGAATAACAAAGATTCATACTGGTTTATTTTCATCATGTGAATAACCCCCTGGGAAATCCTAGGATTGGCAGTTTAAGAGAAGTCCCAACCGGAGAGCTCTTGGGCATCATTAAACTACCCAGGATTCCACAAGACAGAACAATGGCAGTTAAAGTAGAATAATAGGGCTATAAATGTGTACTGTGAATAAACCCTCTGATCTAGCAAAGAGTTACTCTTTACAGTACAGATGCCCCTGGGTTAAGTAGAAGCAGACAGCAGCAAAAAACTGAATGACTAAGGATTCTATATTCCTTCCACCTCAGAGATGTTTTGGTGGTGCTCTCTTTCTATACAGTGAATACTGAGGGGTTGTGCCCACTCGTTTACAAATCGAATCCAAAGTGTATCGTTCCCACTCAATCCCGAATTAACTCTAGAACAGTTCTAGGTTAACCCAATATCGTTCCCACTGCGATTTGAATCTGCTTTGAATCATAACATTTAACCTGCATCATAAGCCTATAAACTGGCGTAAAAAAATGGTAGGTTTTACCCCAGGTTATCCCTTGATCCGAGACAGGAATCGCGGTATTTAAATGGAATGTTTCGGCGTCTGATTCGGGTTCCACAGGATGGGAGGAGCGGAGCGCGATGGGCTGGCTCGGTGGAGTCGCCCTTTCTTTGTCCCCATCCGTCGTCACCGCCATCTTTCTCTCTTAGACTCTTAAGAGCTTAGGGCAGGGGTAGGCAACCTGCGGCCCGGCCCCAGCCCGTTCCTTCCACCGATTGCTGCCAGGGCCTTTGGCTTCTCGCGCGAGGGGCATGGTGGGACAATTGTCTATAGAAGCCTCAGAAACATGCATTTATCTTAACATTTTTTAAAAAAATCAGCAAATTTTTTCGTGTGTCCTCCATTTTTTATTTAAAAAGTGCCCTCCATTTGAAAATTTTGTCCTACATTTGTCCCAGTTTATTTATTTATTTAATTTTTTAAATTTTATTTAATTATTTATTTTTTGGCTTCGGCCCCCCCAGTTGTCTGAGGGACAGCAGCCCGGCCCCCCGCTCAAAAGGGTTGCCTACCCCTGGCTTAGGCGCTTAGGACTCTTAAGAGCTTAGGTGCTTAGACTCTTAAGAGCTTGGGCGCTTAGGACTCTTAAGAGCTTAAGCGCCTCCTCATTGGCTCTTTTAAAAAAAAGCGAAATTTAAAACGCACCATGCCGCCATGTTGCACACACTCATTCAGTATAATGGGGTCAAGCATAGGCAGGCATTCGCCTTTCGTGTGGGGGAGGTCTGGAAACAGCCCCCTCCCTCGCGCATTAAGGTCGCGGATCCAACTGTATAACAATCCAGAGGAAGTATCTCTAAAACAGATATATGTATCCAACGGGCCCAGGTCTAATAACACACTGAATGCGTTAGATAGATCAGTCATACGTGCAAAGAGTCTTACTTTACCTAAGTAATGTTGAGATCGGAGAGGTCCCAACACAGATATACTTTTCTGGTTCCCATATTTGTGGAAATTTAGTCCTCCTTCAGTACACTCGCCAGCTACAGCCAGCTGAGGCATGCGCAAGCTACGTCAGGTTGTTTATCACCAACATTATGTCAGTAGTGAAATGCCAAGTGGCAAGCATTTGCTGTGAGAAGGCGCACAGATCTGCTGCCTCAATTTTATACCCTTCCAGATGTATGGGACACTGAGATCCGCTAATGAACCCAGCAAATCTGGAGGCCATTACGCTGGGGAAGAGAAGATTGACCTAGATTGTCATCAAAATGGGACTGCCATTCAAACATATTTAAAGGACTGAAATTTGTGCTCCGGAATGTCTACAGACTGACGCGTTGGAATTGCATCTTTTCAGTTATCTGTGTGGAGTGGGAAAGGCCCCCAACCATGATCTCCTTTTAAGCTTCTCCTTCACTCACAAGTCCCTCTTGCAGGAAGCTCTACAGTTATCAAAAACAGAACACACTTTTTCCTGCTTACACTTGAGTGTCCTGTCTAAACTTGCCCTCAGTGTTTGAACTTTTCGATGGCTTTTCTTTGGAAAGAAGGGGCACTTGGCAAACTCTCTGTATTACAGCAGGACTAGCCCTGTTGTACAGTGCATCTTAGCTGCCGTGTGTGAACTCTTTGTATAACATATCCCTCTTTCCCCCATCCCTCAAAGCATGGTTCCAGATATTCCTGCTTCATGAAAAAAGAACACAGTGCTCACCTTGTAAACTGTGTTTCTTCTTCGTTGCTCATCTGCAAATTCACACAACATGGGTTTATTCTGCCGCTTGCGCAGCACTCCTCGGAAACTTCTTGAATCTCCAGGCAGAAACGCAAGTATCTTTCTGCAAACTTTTTGGCGGTCGGCCCCGCCCCCACCATATATAAGGACCCTGTGGTCCGCTCCTCTTCAGTTCCGAAATGAACCGCTATCAGCGTGGCAAACAAGCTTTGTCAAATGGAGCCCGACACTGCGGGATGGTGCTGGGCGGTTTGTGTGAATTCGCAGATGACCACTCGAAGAAACACAGTTACCGTGTGAGCAACCTTTTCTTCTTCTTCGTGGTCTCTGCGAATCCCACAAATGGGTTAAGACTGTGAGCTGTAGTCTGCTGGAGGAGGGGAGTGTCAATAACAATTGAATTCAAACAACCAATAAGTATGTTAAACCAAACAACTGTGTTATTTATTGGGACAGTGTGCAACAGGTTATGCAGGGGTTCGGCAACCCCTCCGGCCCGCGGTAGCCTGCCGGCCCCGGGGCCCCCAGGTGCTGTTGTTGCCGACGCCTCCGCCCGCCCGTTACGGCTCTTCGCCGCTCCTGTGCGCCGCCATTTGGGCGGCCAAAATGGCGGCGACGTCTCGGCAACCTCCCCTGAGTTTGACGCGGAGACTTCAACTGCCATTTTTGGGCAAAAAAATGCGGTGCCAATAGCGGCCACTGGTGTAGGGCGCGCCATTTTTTTCGCCCAAAAATGGAGGCGACTCTCGCGCGACCTCAGGGGAGGTTGCGCCGAGGACTTCGCCGCCATTTTGCAGCCCCAAAACTGGCAGCGCCCCGAGTGGCGGGGAAAAGATAAAGCCGTGATGGGCAGCCGCTGCGGGCAGCGGCGGAGGGCCTTTAGGAGGCCCGCTGCGTCCCTTGGGCCCTCCAGGAGGGCTACGAGGGTGGAGGGGGATCTGGGGGGCCCGCTGCCGCCCTGGGCCCTCCAGGAGCGCTCAAGGGCGGCAGGGGGCCCTCCCCGCGGGCTTCCGTGCTGCCCATTCCCAGCCTCCCGCGGGGGGGGCTCGACGCGGCCTCCCGCCTCCCCGCAGGGAGAGCAGGAGGAGGAAGATGGGGCAGCAGGAGGAGGACGAAGAGAGAGGTAAGAGAAGTGGTGAGTGGCCAGAGCCGAGGGTTTTTTTGTTTATTTTCAGTGATTTTTAATAATTGCTACACAAGTGTCCTGGCTTGACAATGATCGGATGATGATGATGATGATGATGATGATGCTGATGATGATGATATGATGATGCTGATGATGATGATCTAACGCCAGCTGAGAGGCATGGAGGCAAGCGAGTGTGACCTTGCAACGTGTGTTTTGTGCTTTTCATGCTAACACGTCTCCCTTGCTTTGACAATGATCGTGTGATGATGATGATGATGCAGCTTGAGAAGTATGCAAACTACTGTTTCAGAAGCTTGAGAGGTGTGACTTGCAAAGTGTGTTTTGTGTTCTTTTAAGCTAACCAGTCTCCCTGCTTTGACAATGATAGTTGTGATCTGTGCAAGCTTGCGCAAGTATGCCACTACTGTTTCAGACGCTGAGAGAGTTGACTTGCAAAGTGTGTTTGTGTGCTTTTAATGTAAACACGTCCCTTTGCTTTGACAATGATAGTGGGTGGTGATAATGATGATGATGATGACATGATAATGATATGAGTAGCTTGAGAGGCTGCACGCACTGTTTTCTGGCAGCACGAGAGTGTATTTTGACTTTCCAGCGTGCCTTTTCTGTGGTTTGGTTTCTTTAATGGCAATATTGATCTCAGAAAAGGCCTTCTGGGACGGCCAGTGTAAATTGCTGTGATTTTTACAAACCATGCGCAGTGAAGAAAAACAAAGTCCCTTAACAAGTTACACATTTCTGAGACGTACATGGTCCACGAACGGTGAACACCACCTTGACATGTTCCATATCATAGCCCTGTTAAAACCATGTTACTGTTAAACCCAAGGGTTTGATTATGGAATAAGCCTTGAAATATGCAAGGCCATGTTAGTAAAGCCATGTGAACTGCAAAAACTGTTGTGTTGTGTGTGTTTTGGACGGCAGATTGGGGGTGTTTGTCCAGAAGGCACGATGGAAGGAGAGGGCGGGCACACGCCTCCTCCTCCTTGCAGTGCTTGGTAGAGGCTCGCCCGGAGAGTGGCTCCGCCCCGCGGGTGGCTCCGCCCGGCGGGTGGAAGCTCCGCCCCAGCATGCAGCCACGCCCCGGAGTGGAAGCTCCACCCCCGGCTTCGGCCCCCCCGGACTTGTCGGGGGTACACCAAACCGGCCCCCGCTCCAAAAGGTTGCCTACCCTGGGTTTACTGCATGGCAGAAAGAAAGTAACACTGCCCTCCCACGCGCTGCGTCGGTTGTCGGCCCTGGCGTCAGTCTTACTGAATGTCAATGGGCTGGGACCAGGACAGCAGCCTGATTACATCCTCAAGGGGAATCACCGTCAAAAAGGCCTGAGGATGCAGCTACCGCCCTAGTGCATGGGCCCTAAACCGGACCTGGTAGCGGCTTCCCAGCCAGTTCGTAGACAGAGGTGGGTTGGATGGTGTGGCCAACCCACTTGGCGAACCTCTGTGGTGACACCGGCAGCCCTTCTTGCTTCGGAGTAGCACACAAAACGTCTCTCCGACCGAACGCCTGAGCATACGTCCTGTCAGGTAGAATATAGAACGCCAAGCGGCCTTGCGGACATCCAGGGTATGGAGTGAAGCTCAGAGTTCTGTGGTCGGATAGGAGCCAGAGTTGGCAAAAAGCAATGTCCTGGTTGAGTGAAAGGCAGACACTATCTTTGGCAAAAAAAACGTAATGTCTGTCGGCGCACACTTGTCCTTATGGAAACGGAGGAAGGCAAGGGCTGGTCAATCCTCAGGGCACACCAATTCACCCGCTCGGCGGTGCTGGCGTGCTAGCTCCAGGAAGGCCGTCTTCTCAAGTCATGCGAGTCTCAGCTGGGTCCGTTGGTAGTAAGCTAAGGGCTTCAAAGGCTTAGATATCAACTGTGCCAGGAAGTTTTGTCTATACTCCTTCGTGGTTTGTAGGTTCTAGCTCTAGAATCAGTGGATGCATTGTTGACCCTTAAGGAACCTTCTTTATGAGATGATCCCAACCGAGAATAAGGCTTTGTCCTGAAAAGGTAGTGAGGTGTTGCAATGCCGAGAGGGTCAAGAGAGGTGTAGCACCAGAGAGAAGAGAGGTAGCACTGATAGAAACTCATGGAGGACCTGCGCAGCTAAGGTCGTGAGAAAGTCCAGGACTACAGGGATGGAACCGGGATGGTGGAATGGCCTTTGCTTGAAAAAGTTCGGAAACCTATCCCATTTGTCGGCATAGGACCTCTGTGTGGCCGGTCTCTGTTGCTGCCTTGATAATATCCTGTACCCCCAGATGGAAGGTTCCTCCGGATTCAAATCCTCCATTCTTACCCTGGGAGAGATTGCATCTCGGGATGGTGACTTGTCCGCCATGGAGCGAGACGCAGGCGGGGCCGGTGCTCCAAGCTCGCGATGCGTATGTGCTCATTGTAGGAGCGGAGCGAACCAAGGCTGCCGGGTCACCACGGAGTTATCAGGAATTGCGTCCGTGTGGTTGGCCAACATCTTCGAGAGGACCCGTTTGATCAGAGGGAAACGGCGGAAAGGCATAGAGGAGGCCTGAGTCCATTTGAGCTGGAAGCGTTCCTTCCGGCTATTGGGCTCCCTGTACCGTGAGCAAATCTTACGGTGGTGGGCATTCAGCCGGGAGGCAAACGGTCAAGGAGGGGGGTCACCAGCGATTGAAGAGTGTGCACCCACCTATGAATGCGAGTCTCCACTCGTGGCAAGTGGGAGGATGACCTGCTGAGTTGGTCTGCAGGTCGTTCTGGTCGCCGGGCAGCTGGATGCATTGGTAGCATAATCTTGTGTCCTATGCACCATCCCAAATGCAATGGTGTGGGGGCGGCTAACCACCGAGTCATCGCTTTTTGTACCCCCTTGTTGGCGGTTAGTTACATAACGGTGGTGTTGTCGGTGAGAAGAAGCCCCACCTTGCTGCGAGGACCGACTGAACGTCTCTGAGTGCTTTCCCACGGCCAACACTCCAATACTTGGATGTGGAGAGGTAGGCTTCTGCCGGTGACCATTTGGTCCTTATTGTTAAGGTCCAGTGTGTGGGCGCCCCATCCCTGAAGGGAGGCGTCCGTAGCAGAGTAGAGATCTGGCCTGATGGGGTAGGAAATGGGCTTTTTTTTTTTTTCCCCCCACACAGACGTCAGGCTGGAGCCACCATCGTAAAGACCTCTGTACCCAGTCCTATGGATGGTGAAGCAGCTTGTAGACGTGTCTCGACGGGCCGAACTTTCGAACACGGGAGCAGGAACAAGATGGCATGGGCCTGAGGCGCAGGCTGGCCACGGAATGTGACCGAAAAGTCTGGTGGAGGTATGGTGTCCCATGGCGACTTGCACCTGCCCGCGCTTGAAGGCATCTTTGGCGAAGGCCAGGGCTGAGGGATGCACAGAGGTTTGGAACTTTGTCTCTGGAGGTATGCCCTCATCTTACAGAGTCTAGAGCATGTTCCTATTAAAGTCTATTCTGCTTTGGTTTAGGAGTTTAAATTGGACTTGTTGAAGTTGGACCTGTAGTCCCAGTGCTTTGTAGCCGGGAACGGGCAAATTTCCAGCGTTTGAGCAGAGTGTCCTTTGAGGATGCTGCGAAGGCCAGTCTCGTTAGGTATGGGGAAGACTGTGATTCCCTTTGACGCAAGGTTGCCACCCCGGGTGCCAAGGCACTTGGTAACACCCTTGGGGCTGTTGACAGGCCGAACGGAAGGCCCTTGTATGTATCGGCCTGGTGGCGAAAGCGAAGGCGAGGAACCGGTGGTCCTTCCGGATCGCGATGTGGGAATAGGCGTCCTTCACGTCCAGTGTCGCGACCCTAGTTAGCCTTCCTGCAGGAGTTGGTAAGCTAGAAGCAAGGGTTTACCATCCTGACTTCTTATAAACAATATAAAGTTATTGAGGGCCCGCAGATCCATTATGGGTTCTAAGGCCAGAGTCTTTCTCGGTACAGTGAAGTACCTGGAAAAGAAGGCCGCACTATTGAACCTCAAGAGGGGGAGATGGGTTCACTAGCGCCTTTGTCTAGAAGAGTGCGCACTTCATCGCTATGGGTGTCCGAGGTGATATAGAAATAAAAGCTCCAGTTGGGGGAGCTCAGAGAACTCTAGGGCATCGCCCCTGTGGACGATTGTTACGTGCCCAGATTCCGTAGTACCTGTTTGGCCCAGGTGTTGAAGAAAGGGCTCAACCTGTTGGATGGTGACGAGGTTGCACGGGGACACACAGAAACTTTTCTTTCTCTGCGTCTTTCTTCCTATAACCCTGCTGGTATCTGGGTTGGGAAGACTGGCGCTATTCAACTGGTGGGGCAGGGCGACCGGGGGCGGATCGGGCCTTGAGGCTGAGTGTCCTTGATGGTTAGGTAAGGACGATCCTGGGGCTGGAAGCGTACTGGCCACCTGGTTGCCATTGGGCACGACCGGGTACTCTGGCGTGAGGACAGACGCAGTGGATGACATACGGTGCTTTCGGCCACGGTCTTCATTCCTATAGCGGAAGTGAGCTTCTCATCCAGTGTCCTGGTGGAACAAGCCCGAGTTGTCGCAGGGCATGTGGTCCTCTATAGCTGCCTTCGTTGCAGGGTGAGATCCGCAGATCGGAGCCATGCGTAGCAGTGGAGAACTATAGAACCAGACCGAGGACTTCGACGCACAGTCCGTGAGTTGCCTGCAGAGATGATCTGCTGTCCGCCTACAGGTGGATCTCATTCCTGAGAGCGCAACATCATACGCTTCTGTCGTCCGGCAGTGTCAGCGGATGTAGGGTCCCTCTTTCTACAATTGGTACTGCACGTAGGCTCCCCGCAGGCCACGTCGTTGGCCACCTTCAAGCTAAGGCCGCTGAGGCATAGAACTCTTGGCCAATCCGTCCCGCTATTCCTGTCCTTGTCAGTCGGGGGGCCTTCGGAGCAAAGTGGGGACTGGGCTCCTTCCCCGATAGCCGAGTTAGCTTAGGGTGCTTGGAGGAGCCACGATTTGAGCAGAAGGAGTGACCCAATAGAGAGTTTCTCGATCCTACGGGAGACGTCGACGGGATGGGGGCCGGGTGCGTCTCCCATGAGCGATTAGCAATCTCATCCTGTGACGGCAGATATGCTAAGGCTGGTGGAGTGGTGAGGAATCGTGGATCTCCTCTCCCAGGATCGCGGGCAGCGTCTTCACTGGATGGGCCACTTCCACCCTTCAGGGCATTGCCATCCGGATAACCTGTCAGTGAAGAAACCTGACGTCGCCGTGGGCGACAGGACTGACGATCCTTCCGGGACGAACAGAGCTCATGTCGTCAGAGAGCGGGCGATGCGGGAGCGCGGGGACCTTGACCTGGACCTTGAGGGCGATCTACTGAGCCTTCTGGGCGGAAAGGTCGGTAGTGCCCAAATCATCCAACCCATGGGCAGTGCCGGTCTGGAGATGGTCCGTGGGTAGGCTCAGTGTTGCGCCGCCGGCGGGACAGGTTCCACGGGGATCAGGTATGACCTGTACGGTGGTTGAACACCAGGTCGAAAAGGCGTCGCACCGGTCCTGGTCGGCGTCTATGGAGCCTTGACTGCCCTGCTTCAGCGCGCAATCTGCCTCGGGGCCCCGTGCGGCCCGATCCTTCCTCGGGGGGTGGGGTGGGGTGGGGGGGGAGCGACGGATGGCGGCTCTCTCTCCAGTGTGCCTGCGAGTCGTGGCCTTGTCTCGGGGAAGGTTTCAACTAGATCTGATCCTCTGAGGAGCCAAGGGGGGCATCAGATTCGGGAGCTCCTTCGGACTCGGCAGTCCACGTCCACGATTGCAGGGCGTTGCTGGTGCAGACAGGTGGTGGCGAAGCAGGGCCTCTGGGCTTGACAGGCACCCTCTGGGAAGCTCCGGTACAGGAGTCGGGGTTTGGCCGGTTCGGTGACCGAAGCTGTTCGACGTTACTGGCCTCAACTCAGGCGGAGGCACTGAGGACCGTGCTCGGGGGGCCCTTGCGACGTGACTCTTGCAGGTGGCGATGGAACGAGCGAGCCCGCTTTTGGCGCCGGTCAGAGTGTTTGTCCCCTTTCCTCTTGGGGGCTTCTTTGGGGGCCATCCGACTCCCCAGAAGCTCCAAGAACCCTGCTGGCTCAAGACCTTTACTTTAGAGCGCAGCTTCCGTGTCCGGTCCCTATATATTCCTCCAACCCCCCTCTGCAGGGGGAGAGAGGCCAGCCTCGACAGACAAAGAGCCCCTCCTCCAACCCCATCTTGCGGGGGAGAGAGGTCTGGCCTGGAAGACAAAGAGCCCTCCTCCAACCACCATCTTGAGGGGGAGAAGAGGCCAGGCCTGGAAGACAAAGAGACCTCCTCCAACCACAATTTGAGGGGGGGGGAGAGAGGCCTGGCCTTGGAGCCAAAGAGCCCTCCTCCAACCACCATCTTGAGGGGGAGTGGGCCTGCCTGAAGGACATAGAGCCCTCCTCCAACCCACCATTTGAGGGGAGAGAGGCCTTGCCTGGAAGACAAAGCGCCCTCCTCCAACCACCCTCTTGAGGGGGAGAGAGCCTGGGCCGGACGACAAAGAGCCTCCTCCACCACCATCTTGAGGGAGAGAGCGGCCTGGCCTGGAAGACAAAGAGCCCTCCTCCACCCCACCATCTTGAGGGGGGGGAGAAGAGGCCAGGCCTGGAAGACAACTAGCCCTCCTCCACCCACGATCTTGATGGGCGAGAGAGGCCTGTCCTGGCAGACAACGATCCCTCCTCAACCACCACTTGATGGGGGAGAAGAGAGGCCAGGCCTGGAAGAAAAGAGCCCTCCTCCAACCACCATCTGATGGGGCGAGAGAGTCCAGTCCTGGAAAGACTGAGCGGGACAAAGCGCCTCCTCCAACCACATTGAGGGGACGAGAGGCCTGGCCTGGACGACAAAGAGGCCCTCCCCAACCACCATCTGAGGGGGAGAGGGCCTGGCTGGAAAGACAAAGGAGCCCTCCTCCAACCACATCTTGAGGGGAGAGAGGCCCGGCCTGGAAGACAAAGAGCCCTCCTCCAAACCACCATCTTGAGGGGTGAGAGAGGCCGGCCTGAAGAACAAAGCGCCCTCCTCCAACCACCATCTTGAGTGGGGAGAGAGACTAGCAATTTTTTTGTATTGTATTGCAATTTTACTGTTACACCGCTATGAATCATTGAGCCGCCCCCCACCATAGCCGGTCCCTCCTCATACATAAAATTCCCACTCGCACGTTCACGCGCACGTCCTTCCCCCATTCTATTATTATTATTCTTATTATACTTATTATTGAGGGCCTGGGCAGACATTGCCTTACCGTGGGGGCAATTGCCGGATGTGAGACTCCCCCAGGCAAAGGACATATCCTCTCGTGGCCATCGGTCCTGGGGATTTTCACCCGCACTTAGTGCACTGACTTGAACGAGGCATGGTAAACAGTCGGTTTGGTTACCGTTTCCGATGTCAAAGCCGTAGATCCGAGAGAAGTCAAAGCTGATTAGGGAGAGTCCGTAAGATGGTCAAGGAAAGTCCGAAGGGTCAATGCCGAGTATTCCAATATACAAAAGCACGCAGACACGTAGAAAGTTCATCGAGCTGCTTAACGCGGGGACTGAAGGACCTGAAAGAGGAGCGGGCCCCCAGGGGCCTTATACTTTCTATATGGGTGGGCTGGCGCTACCGCCAAAACGTTGCAGAAAGATACCTTGCTTTCTTGCCTGGAGATTTAGAGTTCCGAGGATTGCTTGCGCAGGCGCAGAATAAAACCCATTTGTGGTGATTCGCAGAGACCACGAAAAGAAGAATCCTTGATCTCTAAAATTTAACGTAAGGCTCAAAGAAACAGGAAAGAGGAATTTGCCACCACTCAGTTTGAGACACTGCAGGGAAGAAAAGCTGCAAGTAGTCCAAAAAAAAAAAAAAGCAGTTAAAGTTCTAGTCTGCATTAAGTGGAGTGTTGGTATCAGATCAAGGGAAGTCATAAGTGCCACTCTATTCCAATTTTGGTCAGCAGTTGCTGGAATATTGTGTCTAGTTTTAGGACACCACAGTTCACGTAAGTGATTATGACAAAGCTGGAAATGTGTCACAGAAGGGCAGAACAAGATGATCAAAGGTCTGGAAAAAATTCTCTTGAATGAACACAGTTTAGGGAAGATGGGATGTTTCACTTTCAGAGAGAGAGAACAATTGAGGTATTGACATGGGGCGTAGGGTGTGCGTTGCCTTCAATTTTTCATGGTGGACCATATGCATTTCCTAAGGTTTTCTAAGGCAAGGAAATCCTCCGGGCTGGTGTGGTTTTGCCAGTTCCTTTCTTACAGATTATTGCTAGAAAACCTAGGGATTTGTTGTTGGTTTCTCGAATCCAAGTAGTAACTAGAGCTTGACCCTGCTTAGTATCCGAAGATTTTTTTTTATTTAAACACAGGATCTGGTGCCAGCTGTAGTCCATCCATCATAACACTTGCTTTCATGCTGGCTTCAGTTGTAAAGTATTATAAACATGTAAAAGTTGGATTAAAAATTTTGGTCCCCAAAGAATTTTTTAAAATAAGCATTTTGTTACACCACTTTATTCAATGTGCAAAATTCCTTTGTGCTCAATAACTCTTGAGCTATTCTGAATCATATACAGTACTCTGTTGCTTTGTGATTTCCCATCATGGATTTGCCCCAAACTGCTTGTCTTTGCACTACCATTTTTGTAATGAGTGGTGGAATTTTGATTATTCCAGGCAATGCCAAAGGTCATTGAATTGGGGAGAAATGACCTTGTTTTGTTACTTAACCAGCATAAGTTAATAGGGAAAAAATGTGTGAAACTAGAGACTGAGGTTTGAAACCTTCCCTACAGATTACATGAATTTCCTGTTTATAAGAAATGTTTTAAAGTTGCCAGCTAGGGATTGTGTGGTGCTTTTTATTAGTGGCTGAGCAGAGTTAGTTTGGGGTTGGAATGGTAATTGTCCCCATCAGACTAGAGATGACTGCATACTTTGATTTATGCTGAAACTCTTGAGCTGTTTGCAATTAGCCACAGCCCTGCGAGCCATTCAAAGGGCAGGCACATTTTATGGGTTGTCGGTGTGTGGCTATATAAGCAGAAGGAGGGAGAGTTGGTCACCGAAAGGAATTATTTATTTATCTGTCCTTCCTTTTCTTCTTCGTTGTCTCTGCGAATCATACACATGGTTTTATGCGCCTGCGCAGTGCTGTTCGGAACCTACTGGAACACGGGCAGACGTTAACTCTGCAACATAATGAAAACTTTTTTGCGGTAACTCCGCCCACACGTTTATAAGGCCCCTGCCTTTCCCGCTCTTTCCCCAGTTCTTTTTTCTGCCGCCTAGCTGCTCAGAGGAACTTTCGCTTGCTTTGCTTGCTTGGAATCACTTTTGTTTCTTGACCCATTCTTGTCTCCCGCCCCTGGTAAACTTCGGACCTTCGGACTGTGACCCTTGTTTTTGGACTCTCCATCGGCTTTGGCGACTTCGGAAATGCTGCAGCTTTCAAGACGTGCGACATTTTCCTAAGGGGCAAGTGCCGCCAGGATCGCCTTCCTCCTGCTGCTGGCCTTGGCGCGAACCACTGACCCCCAAGGCCTTGCCGCTCTGCAGATCCCTCTCCTTCAGGGTCTCGCGAAGAAGAACCGTGAGCACGGCTCGCCTTCAGCGATGTCCTGAATAAAGGCCGGAGGGAGGTTCGCGGTCCTCTTCTGTCCTCCTTTGGCGCCCCCCGCTTCATCTTCTCGGGCAAGTGTCTCCAGCGTGGGTCGGGGAGAGTCGCGTCCCCAGCATGGTGTGTGTCCCGACGGGGTCCCCTTCCACCACTCCGATGTGTGCGTTGGCTCCCAACCGCCCGTTGCCACCGACGATGTGGCCTGTGGCTCCAAGCCGCCCAGTGCCACCGACGATGTTGGCCCGTGGCTCCAAAACCGCCCGTTGCCACCGACGATGTGGCCGTGGCTCCAAACCGCCCAGTTGCCACGACGATGTGGCCCGTGGCTCCAAAACGCCCAGTGCCACCGACGATGTGGCCCGTGGCTCCAAACGCCCCAGTGCCACCGACGATGTGGCCGTGGCTCCAAAGCCCAGTGCCACGACGCTGACTGAGATGTGGCCCGTGCTCCAAACCGCCAGTGCCACGACAATGTGGCCCGTTGGCTCCAAAGCGCCAGTGCGCCGACGATGCGGCCGGGGCTCAAACCGCCAGTGCCACCGACGATGTGGCTCGTGGCTCCAAAACCGCCCAGTGCCACCGGAGATGTGGCCCGTGGCTCCAAACCGCCCAGTGCCACCGCGATGTGGCCCGGGCTCCAAAACCGCCCAGTGCCACCGACAACCCTCCAAGCGCCCCCATAAGTCATCGGGGACTGAGGGTACCGAGCGGGCCCAAAACCGAAGAAAGAAGGGATCAGAGGGCTCCCGTTCGAAGGAGGTACCGAGCCGGAGGTCCATCTCGCTCGCCTTCATCCTCCAGGGCATACAAGGGTATCGTTACCATGCGATACCTAACGAGCGCACCGAGCCGATGCAAGGGTCAAGTCCGAGGCCTTCGTCGTCGACGCGCGGCTGCTGTCCTCCTGGACCTCCCGGATAACCCATTTTCCCAACGGAGGAGCTCCCAGGCCTGGGAAGAAAAGGCACCACACAACGAGGGTGTCTGGTATCCTGCCCTAAAAGGCCAAGCCCTCCAGGGATCGGCCCACCACCGACCCACCGAGGGCAAAGGGAAGAAGCGCTTCCCCTCCAAACAGGCTCGCGCTTCCACTTCGTCGGCCCCCCGCGACCTGGAAGCGACGCCAGTAGACCAGGGGACCCCGGTACCTGGACAACTCTACCGGGACGCACTCTTCCTCTTCTGACCATGGATTTCATCACGGGATGGATGACACCGCGCCTCCTCGCTCCCCGGAGCATCGGTCGACTCCCACCTGGCAACCGTGATGAGGACGAACTTGCCCCGCGGACAAGACGTCCCAGACCTCTTCTATGAGTCCAGATCGGTCCCGACCGTGTCGGTCGACGAGAGGTTGCCGTCTCCACGCCGTAGACGCGAAGGTCGCCGTCTCCACCCCGCAGGACTCTCCGGTCCTCCGTCGATCTTGCTCAGCTCCGCCCGAGATCCCAGGTTCAGAGTGACGGATCCTCTCTCTGACCTGGACTCCGAAAACGAGCCGCTGCCACCTTCGGAGGCACCCTCGGACAAGGATTGTCCTCGGGCTAAGCCTCCCCTCAGAGGACAGAGCCGTCTTTCTGTCGGTCGAGTCAGGTCCTTCACTGAACACGTGGTCAAAATGTGCGAGGGCCCTCGACATCGAGCTTGCATCCGCGGAGGACGACGCCGAGGACCCGGTTGAAGCGTCGGGTGCATGGACCAGTCCCACTCCGCCGTGCCTGCCTCTCCTTCCCTCTCTCCAGACCATCTTGAAGAGCTCCTGGGAACTCTCGGCCGCCCGGTCTGCGTCCTCCCGCAAAAGTAGAGTCGGCCACGGCGAGTGGCCCTTGGTTGGCCGAAACCTTAGGCCGAAAATCTGGCGTCGTGGAGGGAGCCCAACACGCTTCGTTCGAAGCAGGGCACCTCCCTGTCGACCGGGAGCGCAAAGAAGGTGGACGGATGGCCAAGAGGCGTACTCGGCATCGTGCCCTTGGGGTCAAGGCCGCCAACTACACCGCTTGCAATGGGGGCCTAAGTCCAGATCCTATGGAAGGATCTCCCCCCCCTCCCATCTCGTTCCGGAGCGTCCCAGATGACACCACAGGGCAGTGGTGGAGAGTCAGGGACGAGGCGCACTCCTCGGAAAGCTGGTTAATCACCATTCCAGGAACATGGCGGACTGGCCCCGACCTCAACCCGACGGTCAGAGCTTCCATCGAGGACATGCCGCTAAAAGGAGCCGGCCTTTTCACGGCGAGACCGACGACCTCCTGAACCGCAAGTTCAGGATGAAGGCGGCGGCGAAATAAACACGGCAGGTCCTCAACACCCGCCCGTGGAGCCGCAAGGGTCTGTTGGTTCGCGACCGTCGACCTGAAGGATTGCCTACTTCCACGTCGGGATCGGGGAGTTCCCACCGGAGATTCTCGCCTTCGCTGTCGGCTCCGACTCGTACCATAATGTGGCTTCCTTTCGGTTGGCCAGGCTCCACGAGGTCTTCACGAAGTGCCTGGCACCGTGGTGGCATACCTTTATCAGAAGGGCTTCATGGTCTTTCCCTACCTGGACGACTGGCTGTTTGCAGCCAAGTCCCAAGACGAGCTGCAGGAGGCAGTCGCATTCGCCCTGGCCTTCTGGACTCCTCAGGCTGGTCGACAACAAGGAAAAAGTCCATTTTTCGCCGACTAGGCAGGTCAAGTTCATCGGGGACATCCTTGACTCCGAGAACTGTCTAGCCTTGCTTCCTCCGGACCGGTTTCAGGCCCTGACAACATCTCTCAGGCCTGCATCTCAACAGAAGGGTGAGAGCCAGAGAATGTCCCAAGTTGCTCTGTGCCACATGGCATCGACGACATTCGTCACCCCTGGCAAGACTTCTGTCTCGTCCTCTCCAATCCTGGTTTCCTCTCCGTTCTTCGTGATGGACCCGCCTTCAAAATGGCTCAGTTCCGGGACCGGTAGCGCTTCTCCAGATGGTGGCTTAACGGCTCCAATGCTTCAAACGGGATGCCCTTTCATCAGTCCCCAGGCACAACTGACCCTGACAAACCGACGCATCCCTGGAGGGGATGGGGCGCTCACCTGCTCAATTGTCGTCAAAGGCAGGTGGTCCGCACGAGACAGCTTCCTCCACATCAACGTGTTGGAGATGCTCGCAGGTGAAAAGGCTTTAAGGGCGTTTCAAGTTTGTGTCTCAGGGAGAGTGGTTCCTCTCTGGAGGACAAACACACCGTGATGTGACTACATCAACAAGCAAGGTGTGTGTACCAGGTTCAGGACCCTGCTCAACTCACGCTCCGCATCTGGGGACTGGTGCACCCAGAGACGCGTCCTCCTCCAGGCGATTCACCTTCCCAGGGAGGGACAACGAGCTGGCAGGACCGCCTAGCAGGTCTCCATCGGTGGGCCACGAGTGGAGGCTCCCTCCCGGGACGGTCAGCGGACTTCTCCGATCGGTGGGGAATCCCCCGGATGACCTCTTCGCGACCAGCTGGAACAGCCACTGTCCCCAGTTCTGCTTCCAGGAAACGAATGGACGGTCCCTCGGGACGCATTCGCTTTCCTCTGGACGGGGGAGGCTCCTCTGCGCCTTCCTCCGTTCCCTCTCATCATCAGGGTGGTGTCCAAAGTGACAACGGATCGCTCACACGCGCTCTGATCACCCGTGGTGTGCCGAGACAGCCGTCTCGACCGCTCCATACCTGTTGTCAATCCAGTACGGACGAATTCTCCACCCGGACATCGAGAGTGCCGCTTGGTGGCACTGGGAGGATTCGGCCCCGACTGCCTTGCCGGAGTCGGTGAGGGACGTGATCCTGGCTGCGAGGAAGCCTTTCCACCCAGCGGTCCTATTCCCTGAAATGGAGGAGATTTTGCCTCTTTCCTTGACCAAAAGGGCTTGTCTTCCTGCACAAGTGTCCACTCCAGTGGTGCTGGATCTTTGTGATGGCACTTTTTGGATGGAGGGCTGTCTCCTCACGTCATCAAATGCTACCTTTTTGCCATTTGTGTCCAAATACCAGTTCGGGGGGAGAGGTTTTCTTTATTCAAAGACCCTTGGTGAAGGGGTTCTTGAAGGGTTGTGCCAACCTTCCCTCCGTGTTGTTTACCACACGCCGGCTTGGAGTTTGGAGCCGGTACTGTCTGCTCTCCAATCCAAGCCCTTTTGAACCGATGGCCACAGCGGACTTGAGTCTATTGACTTGGGTTACCGCTTTCTTTGTGGCATCACCTCTGCCCGCCATGCAGGCAAAAACTCTGTGCCTTACGGGGGACCAGCATTCCTGAGGTTCCACAAGGGCAAGGGGGGGGGTCCTCTTGTACGGAACCATTACCTTCCTGCCTAAGGTAGTGTTGTTTTCCAAATGTGCCGGACATTGTGTTGCCACTCTCACATCCAGGCCGATGTCGGATGAAAAGGCGACGCCTCACTCTCTGGATTGCCAGGAGAGCACTGGCCTTTTCCCTGGACAGAAGCTGCCTCCAATTGTTCCGAGAGAGCCTTTCCATCTTACTCGTGACACAAGAAGGGGTTGCCTGTGTTCTGTCAGAGAGTTGTCCAAAAGGGTGGCTGGTACATCCACCTCTTGCTATGAGGTTGGGTAAACCTCTCCTCTGGCAGGGTTGTTCCCATTCGACAAGGACCAATGTCAGCGTCCTCCAACTCCTTCTCGGGGATTCCTTTGGGGATGTCTGTAGGCTGCTGTCCGGTTTCAACTCTGACTTTTACTTACTATAGGTTGGACACCAGAGCCATCCGAGACACAGCTTTCGGGAGGGCTGTGTTGATTTCAGGTTGCATTATTGCACTATGAGGTTTTGTGTTCTACAGTTGATACTGTTTACATTTGTTGAATGTTGGTCTGCACAAGTCCATGGGATCGGTCTTGCATGACCTCTGTCCCTTTCTCGGGCTTAGCAAAGTTATTGCTATGTGATCTGTGCATGAACAAACAGACTGACTCCTATGGTCCAAGGTTTTTTTATGGTAATAGTATACATTTGGGTTACCGTAGCTTTGGTATGGACACTCCCTCCGCCGTATACTTAGCTTGTCAGTCTAAACCCTTTGTATGATTCGCAGAGACCACGAGAAAGAAGAGGTTGCTACCTGTAACAGTATTTCTTTTGAGTGGTCCTCTGCGAATACATACAAATCCCACCCGTCCGTCCCCTCAGTGTTCTGCTCAAATTGGCTCTCTTTCCATCGCCTGCTTGGCGAAAAAAAAATTGCGGAACTGGGAAAGAGCGGGAAGGCAGGGGCCTTATACTGGGTGGGCGGAGTTACCGCCAAAAAGTTTCAATATGTTGCAGAGTAAAACTCTGCCCCGTGATTCCAGTAGGTTCCGAGCAGCACTGCGCAGGCGCAGTGGAAACCCATTTGTATGTATTCGCAGATGACCACTCGAAGAAATACTGTTACAGGTAAGAAACCTGTCTTCTCAAGTCAAGGACAACATTTTCAGAATCAATCAGAAGTAGCTCATTTGCTCTATAACCCAACATAAAGAAACATTTAGGTCTGGAGTTAATATGCACTCTGTGTTGATGTCCCAGTTTTCTTCACTATCAGTTGTTCAGGTTCATTGGGCATTCTGCCTCTTGAAATATTGTGATACGATTTAGCATCTGAATATTAAGCTAGTGCCAGACATGGTTTGGGTAAAGGTTCTGATCCACTGTCTTTCAGTTTTGTGAGACATGCCAGAAGTTAAGTTGTCCCTCCATATTGGCTAGGGGGTTTAGGGGTACAAGACCCCCGTGAATATGGAAAAACCACAAAAAACAAAAAACACTGTTGTTTACCTGAGAGGACACCTCTTAGGAATCTCTGGTCCTCAGGGCAACTCTGGTCAATGTCCAATATACATTGACATAGAATGGCACTGGAATAGTACAAATGGTCTTTCATTGCAACGTTTAGTTAAAGTTGACTAACAGAGTTGCAGGAGGGACCTGAAGTCCTAGAGAGAAAAATAATATTAAATCCGTGAAAACAAATCCGCCAAATATCAAATCCGCAAATATGGGAGGGATGGACTGTACTTAGATCAGACCTGTGATGCAGAGCTAACTTGATCAGCTGTGTGGCTCCTATTAGGTGGAATAATTTTAGAAAATGAAATGTTCCAGCATTTCTAATTTAGGTGTACGTTGAAAAACTCTTGCTTTTGCACCCTTCCCTGACGGGCTAGCCTGCCAACAAGCCAACAAAAATAATGTATTCCTGTTTCAGTGGATTGTATGTACTGTGTTGCACTTTGCAATGTTAAGCTCAAAGCAGTTTTAAGTATTATTATGATAAATTATCTTCATTTGGTCCCTACGCCTTAGGGACACTTGGCCAGCATGCAGTCTGGGCTCCCCCCACCCCAAAGAATTTTTTTTCTTCCTCTCAGAATTGAAGCAGGATTGTTGGTAGGCTCTTTGGTGTTAACTTTGGGGGATAAACAACCCAAACCAACATACTTAGGGTCCACTTAACTGGAACTTGCTTGGCTTGCTAAATCTGCATGTTGCAGAAATAAATTACTCCCAAAAGTAATTACCTTTTGGGAGATAAGAGTATTAATTAATTCTTTAATGAATCCTCAGAGGGAGCGATCAGGCAGACCCCGTAACATCAGGGATGCCTGAAAGAAGAGGCCCCTCCCTCCTCAACTGTCATCTTGGCCTCAGAGGGAGCGATCAGACCGACCCAGCTCCATCCGGGACTGCCTGATGAAGAAGAGGCCCCTCCCTCCTCAAACTGTCATCTTGGCCTAGAGGGACGCATCAGGCAGACCCAGCAACATCAGGGATGCCTGAAGGAAGAGGCCCTCCCTCCTCAACCGTCATCTTGGCCTCAGAAGGAGCTATCAGCAGACCCAGCTCCATCACGGACTGCCTGAAGGAAGAGGCCCCTCCCTCCTCAACTGTCATCTTGGCCTCAGAGGGAGCAATCAGGCCGACCAGCAACATCAGGGACTGCCTGAAGGAAGGGGCCCCTCCCTCCTCAACTGTCATCTTGGCCTCAGAGGGAGCCATCAGGCAGACCCCGCCACATCAGGGACAGCCTGAAGGAAGAGGCCCCTCCCCTACACTGTCATCTTGGCCTCAGAGGGCCATCAGGCAGACCCAGCAACATCAGGGACTGCCTGAGGAAGAGGCCCCTCCTCTCCTAACTGTCATTTGGCCTCAGAAGGAGCTATCGGGCAGACCAGCTCCATCAGGACTGCCTGAAGGAGAGGCCCTCCTCCTCAACTGTCATCTTGGCCTCAGAGGGAGCGATCAGGCAGACCCCGCAACATCAGGACTGCCTGAAGGAAGAGGTCCCTCCCTCCTCAACTGTCATCTTGGCCTCAGAGGGGAGCCATCAGGCAGAGACCCAGCCAACATCAGGGACAGCCTGAAGGAAGAGGCCCTCCCTCCTCAATTTCATCTTGGCCTCAGAGGGAGCCATCAGGCAGACCCAGCAACATCAGGGACTGCCTGAAGGAAAGAGGCCCCTCCCTCCTCAACTGTCATCTTGGCCTCCAGAGGAGCCATCAGGCAGACCCAGCAAACATCAGGGATTGCCTGAAGGAAGAGGCCCCTCCTCCTCACTGTCATCTTGGCCTCAAAGGAGCTATCAGGCAGACCAGCAACATCAGGGCTGCCTGAAGGAAGAGGCCCCTCCCTCCTCAACTGTCATCTGGCCTCAGAGGGGCCATAGGCAGACCCAGCAACATCAGGGACTGCTGAAGAACGAGACTTCTCCCCTCCTTAACTGTATTTTGCATTGTATTACAATTTTTTACTGTACACCGCTTGATCATCGCGGAAATAGCGGTCTATAAATAAATGTATTATATTATTAATAACAGGAACTCTTTGGAATTGCAGGTGCTCATAGTCCTCAGAGGCAGCACTCCGACCTAAGTTGTTAACCATTGTTTTTACTGCCTTCCATAGGAAAGAGTCTGGAGGAGGAGCAGCAGTTTTAACAGGCCCTGTTGTGTGTCCTTTGGGAATCTGGGACACAAATAATTGTATTGCTGAACAGTAGCAGTATCAGGGCCAATGCTTTCTGATTTAAAACCCCTGTCATATCAAGGGCTGGGAAAACTTCAGGTTCCATTTACTCATAAGCAGGGATTCCTGGAGAAAGTGAGACTTCAGGTTTGTGCTTGTCCTGACATTAAGTGCCCATGCAACCTATTGGCCTTGGATTTCTTAGATCCATCTGTACATTTACAAACACTGTGCAGCATCTTTTGGGATATGAAAATACAGTCGGCCTTCTGTATCCATGACTTGGAATATATTCACAAAAAAATATCCAAAAAGCAGAACTTGAGTTTGCCACTTTATACAGGGACAGCATTTTACAACTGCATTACTGTATATAATGGGATTTGAGCATTCACAGATTAGTGTCCACGGGGGCCCTGAAACCAACACCCAGTGGATACCGAGGCCCACTGTCCCACTGTAGTAAATAAAACTAGCTTCTAGGATTCCTGTGAAAATGGATTGAGCAGGACCTTCACCAATATCAGCCTTGCACAATGTGGTGGTTTTGGTGTCCTTGTTGTACTGTAGCCTCCTCTGAAGTTAAAGACTTCAGGAGTTGCTTGGTTTTACTTTAAGCTTGAATGCATTCACTTTGCTTAATA
>NC_056531.1:15225907-15228987 GCF_019175285.1 Sceloporus undulatus
CTTAATAAAGACATGGTTGTCCTGGATTTTGTGCATACTTGTCCTGGGCGTATTTATTAAGTGGAGCAAATTATTTTTAATTACCTTAATGCCAGGGACCAAATCTAGAAGCACATTATTACCAACAAACATTTTAGCGTTACAAGCCAACAACAAAAGGAGTTGTGGGCATGGCTGAATTATCCTTGGTCTGGGCTGGAATGCTGCCTTTTAGGTGGCCTTTGATGTCGCAGAGTTCATCTCCAGTCAAGAGGTGGCATTGAACTGGTTCAGTTAACAGCCTCTAACTAAATGTCATGTCTATTAAGTCATAAGCTTTGTAGCTACAGAGCATCTTTACCATACGCGGAAGTAAAATTATGCCAATGTAGTTCTGGGCTGCATCACCAGAAGTGTAGTGTCCAGACCAAGGGAAGCCATACTCCCAGTCTGTTATGCTTTGGTCAGACCTCATGTATAATACTGTGTCCAGTTTTGGGCACCGCTGTTGAAGAAGGATATTAAGAAGTTGAAACGTATCCAGAGAAAGAAGACTGAAGGGTTGGAAACCAAGCCTCATGAGGAATGACCGAGAGAGTTGTGAAGACTGAAAGGTGATAACTATAAAGCCATCTTTAAACATATGAAGAGATATCATACAGAAGATGGAGCAAGCTTTTTTGCTGTTCCAGAGACTAGAACATGAAGTCGTGGATTCAAATGACAAGAAAAGAGATTTCACCTAAATATTATGATTTTTTTTTAATTCTTTGTCTTTTACTATAATAGTAGCTGTTTGACAGTAGAAGGGACTGCCTTGGAGTGTGCTGGACACTTCTTTTTTGGAGGTCTTAAAACAGGATGAATGGGCATATTCTTCAAGAGTGCTGGCAGAAAGCAGTTGGACTTCACTGCATTCTATGAAAGTACTGTAGTTACATTCACTGAATGCAGGTGTTATAAATGCCAAGATGCTTGCTTTTTCCCATTGGCATTTAAACCTTAATAGTTCTTATCACTCCACTTGGTGCATGAAATAAACTCAGATGCCTAGTGGTCATGTTAAATTTTCAGACATTTTGAAGCCATGGTAAAGAACCATATTTACAGGGGTTTTCCCCTAGGAAAGGCCCAGACATTTTTAGAATAAATAAATACCCTTTATAAACTGAACATCACTTTTAAGAACATGTTATATCACGTGAATGGTTTGTATTTAAAATATGTTTGTTAAATAAAGTACCATTAATCCAGAAAAAATATTGGAATTGAATAGTATTAAGCAGACATAAAGCGCTCATTCCTGAAAGAAGTACTGAGGAGAAGAAACCAGGAATGGTCTGGTGCTGTGTATGATAAGGGGAAACTGGCATTTTATTTTCTAATATGCCAGACATCAGTAGTATATTTCAGTAGTATATTTGTGCGCATTGGCTACAACTGTTACTTAGTTCCTGGAAACTCATTGTGGACTAGCACCTGTACACTGGGCTATGGACCACCACTTTGAGTACACTGCTGTACATAGTCTTACATAAGAATCGACTTATCACATAGCTTTTAGAAATAATTTGTGGAGCATTCAAGGTGGAAATCTTGTTTCTCTCCTGTTGATCTAGGGGTAAAGTATTCACATACAGTATGTTTGGGATGATCCCATAGGATCAAATGTCTGCAACTAGCCCAAGGTCCTTGGAATGGTGCCGTTTGTGTTTTGTGATGTCCTGTGGATCTAGGGGCTGAAGTTTTCCTGTCCTTGCTGTGTAGTGAGACATAGCTTGGTCAGCTGGTGACACAATTGAAGAGCTGAGGAGGGAAAATACAGTTAGCAAAATTTGCAGCATACTGAGTGATTGTTTCCTTGAGTAACCAATACAGTGCTTGAAAATAGCAGAATGGAGATACTGCACTAAATCCATTTCTTAGTCTACGCTTATTCATTAGGTCTACTGTAGATGGAAGTTATGAGTGGATTGGGACCTCAGTTTTGTTCAGTATACTGCATTTTGCTGCTGGGGGGCAAGCATATCTTGGAAAATGACTGCTTCTGGTCTTGCTTCTGTTTTGTGTGTCCAGTGTTCTTGGTTTCTGGATGAGCACAGCAAGTGGCCATAAACTGGTAACTGGACTGCAGCTTGAAGTGCTGGTTTTTTCAAGCTGCTTCCAACAAGAACCTTGATTTTTCCCAAAGACAATCACTAGTAGCTTTGCAACAGGTCCTCTGTGTGAAAACTCTGCACCTAAGAAAGAGATGCACAGAAAAGAAACCCAGTTTCATTGCTGCAATGTCTATTTGTTGTCTTTTCCTAATGACACCAGTGTCCTGACATGTTTTGCCATTCTGAAGTTCACTACCTTCAGGTTGGATTGAACTGCTACTACTGCTGATTTTAATTTGATCCACATACCACAAAGTCAGGCCTTATTTACCTTTCACAGAGGAAGGAGTTAGAGCACCACTAGTGAACTAGTGCTTTTATTCTGTGCCTGAACCACTGCTTTCTGAAAACTAAAACCTTCTTGAATGATAAACACGTCTATGGCAAACCTGTAGTTGCAGTGCCCTCTATATTCATTTCACATTCAGGAGCGAGTTCAGATCAGCTTCCTTGTGTGAGTTTGCAGGGCTTTGCAGCCAGTCCAGTCTCCCTGTTGTTCTTACAATGCATGTCTGCGACATTCTTGCTTCCTGGTCTCAGGTGGGCACTCAGCCATGATACACTGAAAAATTGGATCTCTGTAAAGATCAACAGCTGTAGGTTCCAGCAGGGCAGTGCCAGCTACCCAGAGGGCAAACTCTCTTGCTTGGTAGCTCAGAGTTTAATGGAAAACGTATCACAATGGCATTCAAAACTTGCTGATAGGCTTTCATTGCTAACTAAGAAGATGCCTAGTATAGCAAGCTTCCTCTTGGGAAAATAAGCTTCACTGTTAGTTATATGGGCATTGCTGAAGTAGTACTGCTCCCTTGTTTGTGTAGTTCTTAATGTGTCATTTCTGCTGATTCCATTTCATGTGGCAAATCAAGTGGTGGGTTTGAGAAATCATACCTTCCTCCTTCCTTTGTCCCACCCTTCTGCTCAGTTTTCTGCTACTTCAGT
>NC_056531.1:15229087-15232299 GCF_019175285.1 Sceloporus undulatus
TCCCTTCAACTCTCATTTTACCCTTCCAACTCTTATCCCTCTAACTCTCATCTTACCTCTCTCACTCTTACCTTATCCTCTCTCTTATCTTATCTCTCTAACTTTCTCATCTTACCACTCCTTTAACACCTTACCCCTTTAACTCTTATCTTACTCCTCCAACTCTAACTCTCATCTTATCCCTCTAACTAACTCTTATCTTACACCTTCTCCACCCCACCCCTCCTTGTTCCAGCCCAGAAGCCGACAGCCATTGTTTCACCTATGACAGGGACAACCCGGGATGTGGTGGAGGCCACGTTGAACATCGGTGGATTCCCTGTGGTGCTGAGTGACACGGCTGGGCTGAGGGACACCAGTGACGTTATTGTAAAAGAGGGTGTCAACCGTGCCCGCCAAAGGTACAAGGGACAGAGTGGGTTTGGCTGAGGGTGGGATTGGAGGGCAGTGGCTACAGCATGTGGCTTTTAAACCAGTGTGGAAGAAATAATACGTCAGCAGACATGAAATGCACAGATATAGGATGGGGGACACCTGGCTGAATCAGACCACATGTGAAAGGGATCTAGGAGTCCAAGTAGACCACAAATTGAACATGAGTCAACAGTATGATGCAGCAGCTAACAAGGCCAATGCAATTTTAGCCTGCATCCATAGAAGTATAGTGTCTAGATCAAGGGAAGTAATACTGCCAATGTATTCTGCTGTGGTCAGGACTCACCTGGAATAATATTGTGTCCAGTTCTGGGCAAAACAATTCAAAAAGGACATTGAGAAACTGGAGCCATGTGTCCAAAGGAGGGAGACTAAAATGGTGAAGGGTCTGGAAACCATGAAGCCTTATGTGGAAAGACTTAGGGATCTGGGGATGTTTAGCCTGGAGAAGAGAAGGTTAAGAGGGGATATGAGAGCCCTGCTTAAATACTTGGAGGGATGTCATATTGAGGAGGGAGCAAGCTTGTTTTCTGCTGCTCCAGAGAACAGGACCCAATAGCACAACGGATGCAAGCTAAAGGAAAAGAGATTCCGCTTCAACATTAATAGGAATGCCCTGACAGTATGGGCTGTTCGACAGAGGAACACCCCGCTTCGCCATGCAGTATGGTGGAATCTCCTGCTTTGGAAGTCTTTAAACAGAGGCTAGATGGCCATCTGTCAATGGGGATGCTTTGATTGAGAGTTCCTGCATGGCAGAACGGGGTTGGACTGGATGGCCATTGCGGTCTCTTTATACTCTACGATTCTATGATTTGTACTTGTCTGTTGGACTCAGATGACTCCTTTCTCCTTCCCGCAGGGTGGACAGTGCCGATCTTATCCTTGCTGTCCTGGATGCGGCTGAAGTGTCCCAACAAACTGACCAGCTGCCCTCCATCTTGCTGGGCATCGTGATGCCCAAGGAACATCCAGGGGCTCATCCATGCATTCTGGTGCTGAACAAAGCAGACCTCCTCCAAGGAGAGGACCAAGAGAGTCTCCGGGTGGCCTGTGCCCATTTGGGGTTGCCCCCTACCTGCTTACTCTCTTGCAAAACCGGAGAGGGAATCGGACCATTCCTGCGGACGTTGGCAGATCACCTGGCACGCCTGTGAGAAGGGAATGGGAATGGAATGTTTTGAATTTTGACATTATTTTTGCACAGGGAAGGGATGTGAGATGCAACATTTTTCTCCACTTGGGTAGTTTGTGAAGGGTTGACTGGTGCATCTCATGTATCAAAGATGCTTGGGACCAAAATTTTGGATTTTGGATTTTTTTCTCCAAGATTTTGGACTATGTTCATACACTGTAGGCCTTCCCCATTTGCTGGGGTTAGGGGCACAGGACTAATGTGACAGTGGAAAACCCACAAATTAATTATATTATTTTTGACAATTATATTATTGTTACAATTATTAAATAATATTATTTTCAATTACTTATATTTACCTGTGATTACACCTCTCTAGGAATCTCTAGGTCCTCTAGCACAAATCTGTGGTCAACATTCATCTGAAGTTGACCACAGAATCATGCTGGAGGACCCACAGATGCCTAGAGAAGTGTTTTCTCTAGAAATCTCATGGTCCTCCAGCGCAAGTCTATGGTCAGCATCCACTAGACATTGACCATAGAATTGCACTGGAGGACCTACAAATGCCTAGAGAAGTCTTTTCTCTTAACATCTCTAGCTCCTCCAGTACAACTCTAGGGTCAACATCTGCCTGAAGTTGACCATAGAATCAGGCTGGAGGACCTACGAATGCCTAGAGACATGTCTCTAGGCCATCCTGCCTGACTCTGTGGTCAGCATCCACCAGTGATTCCTAGAGAAAGCATTCTTTTAAGCATTTGTAGGTCCTCCAGCATGATTCTATAGTCAGCATCTGTTGGATGCTAACCATAGAGTTGCTCTGGAGGACAGAGAGATTCCTAGAGATTCGGTATGTGCAAATCGACCTCTCGTCATAATCGTACTTTTAATCTTGCCCCACAGGTGTGGAGACCCCTTGGTTGGCTCCCCCAGCCCCACCCGTGCTCGGCACCAACTCGGCTTGACCAAGTGCCTGGAGGCCCTCGGACGTTTCGGCCAGTACCGGCCGGTGGATCTGGCTCTGGCTGCTGAGGAATTACGTCTGGCCCGGCGGCAACTGGGGCAACTGACGGGGCAAGTGGGGGCCGAGGAGATCCTGACTCTCATCTTCCAGGATTTTTGCATTGGCAAGTAAAGGGAGCAAGTTGGAACAGTTTGCTGGACGTTGTCGCCCTCCAGAGGCAGATGGTGGTTTTACAGTTTTGGGATAATAATCCTTTTAACTCCCTAAATTCTTGCATGGGCTAGGGGTGAGAAACAAGGACCCTTGGTTTATTCAACGGTGAGAGTTTTGTGGCCAGAGAAAAGATTTTGAAGAAGATTGGAATCCAAAGTTGGAAGGGTCCCCAGAGACCATCCAGTCTAACCTCTGCTCAATCTCCCATCTCTAGAGTCTATTGAAAAACCTCCAGAGAAAGATATTTCACCACCTCTCTGGGAAAATGATTGCATTGCCCAGCCGCTCTTAACCCTCAAGAGGATCTGGGTTCAAGTCCTCAATCAGCCATGAATAACTTTGGGAGAATTATTCTCATTTTCACCTTGACAGGGATGATGTTAGGAAAAAGGAGCAAGAGGAGGAGGAGATATATAGGCTGCCCTGATCATTTATTATGATCTAAATTGATGCATAGATTGA
>NC_056531.1:15232399-15238906 GCF_019175285.1 Sceloporus undulatus
TATATTCCTGCATGGCAGAAGTGGGTTGGACTGGATGGTCCCTCGGGGTCCCTTCTAACTCTAGTATTCTATGCATGCCAGAATGGGTTTGGACTGGATAGGCCTTTGGGTCTTTTCCAACTCTAGGATTCTATGTATTCCTGCATGGCCAAAGGGAGCTGGATCGGAGAACTCCTGGGGGTCCCTTCCAACCCTAGGGATCTATGAAACTGATGTAATGGCCATTAATAACAAAGAGATAGGAAGGCACAGTCTTTCTCCTCAATGCCCAAATCTATGCATCCTGTAGCTGTACAAATTCTTTGGGCCTGGGTTTGGGGTACAAGGCGCGATGAACAAGGTACCCGATTTTAATCCGAAATGCCCTTTTCTCAAGAGCTGCCCTGAGAGGCAGGGTGCATTTGGGTGAAGTGGAGGGCCATTAAGTGCTGCAGAGTGAGAGCCATTTCCAGCAAATGGTCTTCTGCAGGGGAACAGCCCACTGTAAGTGGGATTTCTGCCCAGGAACTAAGCAAGGCAGGCAGGAAGGAGTGCCATCCGATGCCGCTTCTCTAGTCTCAAGTGGCCACAGATCTACCCTCCTGAGCACATTTCCCTTGCAGCTGCACCCTTTCCTCTCCTTTTCCCAGTGCCCAGAAGCAAAGCAAAGGGCAAGAGACCGGTGCCATCTGATGCCACTTTTCTGCCCCTCCAGTCTACCCATCTGAGCAATTCTGCCCCCATTGGCACCCCTTCCCCCTTTCTTTTTTCCATGCCTAACCTTGGTGATGCCTTGCAAAGGTCACCCTTGGTGCAGAATCTGAGGGTTGGTGGGGCCTTGAAAGTGGGCAATGCCACCACTTCTCCAAACAGAGGGAGCACAGAAGGGGACCAAAATGCCAGCAAACAGCAACTTCCCCCAGCCCAGCCCAGCAAGCTTGGCACTGGGTCCCTGTCTTGGCTGAAAAATCTCCCCTTTGGTGCAGAATCTGAGCCTTGGAAGTAGGCAGTACCACCAGCTCCTTCAAATGGTAGGGGCACAGAAGTGGACATAAATGCTTCCTGGCCCAGAAGGATGACATTGGGTCCCTGTCTTAGCAGAAAAATCTCCCCTTTGGTGCAGAATCTGAGCTTTGGCAAGACATTGGCAGTGGGCAGTGCCACCACTTTCTTCAAATGGTGGGGGCCTAGAAGTGGATATCAATGCCCCCCAACCCAAAAGCTTGGTGTTGGGTCCCTGTCCTGGCAGAACAATCTCCCCCTTGGTGCAGGGTGGCATTTATGTCCACTTCTTGCCCCTTCCATTTGAAGAAGCCTTGGCAGGACCTTGGCAGTGGGCAGTGCCACCACTTTCTTAAAATGGAGGGGGCCCAGAAGTGGATATCAATGCCCCCCCACCCAAAAAACCTTGGCATTGGGGGTCCTTGTCTTGGTCAGCCAACCTCCCCTTGCCACCTGGGGGCTCCTTTCTCGCCCAACGTGGGCATAAAGGGGGGGGGTGCCAAAGGAGACAAAGAGCCACGTGGGATCCCCAAAGCCTGGCAGGAAGGCCTTGGCATCTTCCTGGTGCCCCCCGGCCAAGACCCCCAAACCAAGACCTAGTCTTCCTTCCCTGGGCTCCCTTGCTGCACAGAGACCTCCGCAGTGGGTGGCACCATCTGTGTGCCAACCTGTGCCAGCTGCTGGGGGAGGCAATATTTGGGATGCTCTTCTTTTCTTCCCCTTCTTTGCAAGATGGAGGGGATGCAAGGAGGAGAAGGAAACCAAAGGAGGATGCTTTGGGCTTGGCATCTCTTCCCTGTGGTGCCCCAAAAGGTGCCCATCACCTGGCCCTGGACTTACCTAAGACCCCTTCTTGCTTGGCTCGCTCTCCCTCCTGGGATGCCCCCGATGGGGCCGACCCTCCTGGGCCCCCCTCTGGCATCCTCTCAAGGTTGGTCCGAGGGTGGCACCGGGGAAGGTGGGCACAGCGCAATGCGACGCCTCCTCCTAGGGGCAGAGAAGGGGCCCCGGGAATGGGGAGCCATCCAGGCAGGGGCCACCATCAATGGGGCCCTGCCTTGGCCAAGGGGAGCCAGGGCAGCCTGGCACTGCCATCCAAGGGGGCACCCCAGCTGCCCCAAAACCAAAGAGCCCAGAGGAGGAGGAGGGAAAAGGAGGGACAAAGGAAGCAGGAGGAGGAGGAAGAGGAGGAGGAAGACAGAGCCAAGGCAAGGAGGGGCTGCAATACTCTGCTTGGCCTGACTCTCCCCAGCCAGACTGCCAGCCTTCGCCTGCCCTCCTTCTCTTCCTTCCTTGCAAAGTGCAAGACAAAACACACATTAAAAATTCTATAGCTCCACATTCAGATCAGCCTCCTCCTCCTCCCCTTCCTCCTCCTTGCAAACTGGAAGACAAAAACAGAGTCCTGTTATAGGTCCACATTCAGATCTGCCTCCTCTTCCTCCTCCTCTTTTGCAAATTGCAAGACCAAATAATAATAATAATAATAATCTCCAAATTCAAAGGTGCCTCTTCCTCCTTGCAAATTGGCACACAAAATAAATAGAGTTCTATTGTGGCAGGTTTCTTTTCCCTAGAGAGACCCAGGAGTCATGACTGAAAATGAAACATGGTCTATTTAGCTGAATTATCTCCAAATTCAGACTTGCCTCCTCCTCCTCCTTGCAAATTGCAAGACAAAACATCTAAGAGTGCTCTAGCTCCACATTCAGATCTGCCTCCTCCTTTTTGCAAACTGCAAGACCAAAAAAAATCTGCAAATTCAAAGGTGCCTCCTCTTTCTCCTTGCAAATTGTAAGACAAAACAAATAGAGTTCTAGATCTCCAGATTCAGATCTGTCTCCTCCTCCTCTTCCTCCTCCTTGCAAGTTGCTTGCAAGGCAAAACAAATAAGGTTTCTGTATCTCCAAATTCAGACCTGCAAATTCACATCTGCACATCTGCAGATTGCAAGACCAAAACGAAAACCTCCCGATTCAAAAGTGCCTCCTTGCAAATGCAAGGGGCGAAATAAAGTAAAAGAATATCTCCAAGTCCAAAGGTGCCTCCTTCTCCTCTTCCTCCTTGCCAATGGCTAGACAGTTTTCTTATTTGAAAAAACCCTCCAAAATTCAAAAGGGCCTCCTTGCAAATAGCAAGGCAAAAGTAAAAGGAAATTATTTCTCCACATCCAAAGGTGCTTCCTCCTCCTCTTCCTTGCAGCTTGCAAATTTGCAAGTCCAAACCCATTTCTTGGATGGCAGCATAAGTGGGCCCAATATTTCCCCCTTTCCCTCCTATCCTTCCAAGTTCCCCCTCTTTCTTGCCTTATTTTCTTTCCTCCTCTTGACCTCAAAAGGCCCTTCTTGGCCAAAGGTTAGGCTGTTATTTCTAGAGGGGTGTCAAAATACCAGCAGAGTAACTTGACCAGGGCCCTTTGCTGACTCTTGCATTATTTGAGTTGCAATGACCCTGATGCGTGGACACTGCAATGCTTATGGGAGACAGGGGGTACCTTTGGGGTATCCATCACGCCCCAAAGATGCCATAGAGCCCAGTGCCCTTCTGCCACGCAAGGAATGCAACACCCAAGCAATTTTGCAAAGGCCGCAGAATCATATAAAAAGCAATAGTTTCTAAATGGCCAGCCCTGTGTGCTTGGAGGATGGTGGTGGAGTCTCTTTCTTTGGAGGCTTTTAAACAGAGGTGGATGGCCATTTGTCACAAGGAGGGCTTGGACGGTGTATTCCTGCATGGCAGAATGGGGTTGGACTGGGTGACCTTTGTGGGACCCTTTCAACTCCATTATTCTATATGGGGTTTAAAAAGGGTGGAGTGATGCTTGTAGCAGCAAAACTGCTTTATGAAGATCAATAAAGGCTCTGCCACATGGAATACAAGGACTAACCTTTTTTTAATATAAAAAACATTACACGGGGCACGTGCAGAGTGCGCTGCAGAATTAATGTAGAATTCAAATAATATAGCCATGTTTGTCTGCAGAATCAGTATTTAGAGAGCTCTTGCAGTGCATTTGACTAACTGAAAGAGGGAATGTGAAGTCAAAGGCTTTTGTGGCCGGCATCCATAGTTTTTTGTGGGTTTTTTGGGCAATGTGGCCATGTCCTAGAACTATTCTTGACTTTTCGCCAGCATCTGCGGCTGGGATCTTCAGAGAATGCTGGCATGGAAGAGAGTTGGGTATATATATATATATATATATACGCACGCACACACACACACACACACACACATATATATATATATATGAAAGAAAGAAAGAAGTTGGCAGCATGAGATTTCTTAGACTTCAGATACTTCCTCCGATGCAGTTTGACACTACTTTAACTTCCCTGGCTCAGTGCTATGAAATTTGGGGGAATTGTAATTCTGGGAGACATTGAGCCTTCTCTGTCAGAGACCTCTGGTGCCACAACAAACTACAGTTCCCAAAATCCCACAGCATAGAGCTATGGAAGTTAATGTGACGTCAAACTGGATTATTTCTGCCGTGGGGATGAAGCCTGGGAACCACCTCCAGTTTTCCTTGATATACTCTCCATTTTTGTTTTCAATTTATTCTTCAGCTTCAACCTTCTGCAACTCTATTCTCAAGGGATTTGAGAAGGAAAAGGAAATAATAGAAATCACTCCAACCGTGATTGATATCACATGCACTTATTTTTCTGCAAAACAGGAATGTTACAAGAGCATGGTTAAAACAATGGAGACTTATGTAATGTTTCCCTTATCGATTGTATAGACCTCATGCCCTGCTCAAGGATAACCTGATCAATACAATCTAAAAGCAAACTAAGCTATAAAGAAACAAAATAAACCAGAGGGGGGAAAACACTAATAAATATGGGCAAAAGAAGATTATGAATTTTACTTGTGTAGTGTAGTGTTATCATGTTTTAATGGTTTTTACTGGTTTAAACTATATACACACACACATATACATATATATATACACACACACACATACACAAACACAGAGACATATTATATAGTGACTTTTACTTGTGTCGTGTGCCTCTCTCTCTCTCCATACACACACACACACACACACACACACACACACACATATTATATATTGAGTTTTACTTGTTTTAACTATTATAAACACACACACAAATACATATTATATAGTAACTTTTACTTGTGTGGTGTGGTGTGCTGTCTTCATGCTTTAATGGTTTTTACTGGTTTTACCTCTCTCTCTCTCTCTCTCTCTCTCTATATATATATATATATAAATACACATACATACACACACACACACATATTATATAGTGCCTTTTACTTGTGTAGTGTGGTGTGCTGTCTTCATGCTTTAGTGCTTGTTACTGGTTTAAACTATATTATATATATATAAATATATACACACACATACATGTATATGCGTATATGTACACACATGTATATATACAGTACATATTATATTGTGACTTTTACACTTCTGTAGTGTGGTGTGCTCTCTTCATATTTTAGTGGTTTTTACTGGTTGTAACTACGCTGTTCTTTCACTTAAGTTTTAATGTTGGTAATATTTAACTATCTTTTTAAACTTTTGTAATGGATGCTTTTGTTCTGTCTTTTTAAAAATTATTCTAACCTGCCACAAAGCCTATGGTGGTAGAAAGGTGGGATATAAATTATTTACATAAATAAATAAATAAAACACCATATAATATAACATAAGAGTTGGGAGGGACCCCAAGGGCCTATGTAGTCCAACACTCCTGCCATGCAGGAATACACAACTACAGTGGACTTGCTGGGATTCGGGGTGAAGGACTCCCACAAATGTGGAAAAATCACAAATTTAAAAAAAGACCTACACTTGTCCCTCCATATTCGTGAGGGTTAGGGGCACAAGACTCCCCATGAATGCAGGAAAACAGTATATAACAAAAACACCATGTTTTTACCTGAGAGAACACCTCTCTAGGAATCTCTAGGTCCTCCAGGGCAACTCTATGGTCACTGTCTGACAGACACTGGCCATAGAACTGCGCTGGAGGAGCTACAAAGGCCTAGTAGAGTGTTCTCTCTAGGAATCTCTAGGTCCTCCAGGGCAACTCTATGGTTAAATGGCTTGGGCCCAGGGTACTTGGCAGACCGCCTCTCTCCATACAATCCGCCCCGCACACTCAGGTCTGCCGGGAAGAAACTACTACGAGTTCCAGACGCAAAATACTCTACAACAACACAGAGAGCCTTTTCCATCTCGGCCCCACAGCTCTGGAACTCGCTTCCCGGCGAGCTCCGCTCGGCCACCTCCCTCGACCTTTTCAGGAAGGGGCTAAAAACCTTCCTTTTCCAGCAGGCTTTCCCCTAATGTCCCAGTTGTATCCCCTACTCTCCCTTTACTGTTTGCATTCGTGCTAGATCGGATGTTATTAATTTGTATCTTTTAATATGTATTAATTGATGTGTTTTTTGGTGACTTTGTAACACTGTTTTTATATTGTAACCCGCCTTGATCTTTGGAAAGGCGGGCTATAAATAAAGATTTTATTTATTATTATTTATTTAATGTCC
>NC_056531.1:15238916-15250619 GCF_019175285.1 Sceloporus undulatus
GACAGACACTGGCCATAGAACTGCGCTGGAGGAGCTACAAAGGCCTAGTAGAGTGTTATCTCTAGGAATCTCTAGGTCCTCCAGTGCAACTCTGTGGTCAACGTCCGACAGACACTGACCATAGAACTGCACTGGAGGAGCTACAAAGGCCTAGTAGAGTATCCTCTCTAGGAATCTCTAGGTCCTCCAGGGCAACACTGTAGCCAACGTCTGACAGACACTGGCCATAGAACTGCGCTGGAGGAGCTACAAAGGCCTAGTAGAGTGTTATCTCTAGGAATCTCTAGGTCCTCCAGTGCAACTCTGTGGTCAACGTCCGACAGACACTGACCATAGAACTGCACTGGAGGAGCTACAAAGGCCTAGTAGAGTATCCTCTCTAGGAATCTCTAGGTCCTCCAGGGCAACTCTGTAGCCAACGTCCGACAGACACTGGCCATAGAACTGCGCTGGAGGAGCTACAAAGGCCTAGGAGAGTGTTCTCTCTAGGGATCTCTAGGTCTTCCAGTGCAACTCTGTGGTCAACATCTGCCAGAAATTGATCATAGAATCATGCTGGAGGACCTACAGATGCCTAGAGAAGAGTTTTCTCTTTTAACTTCTAGGTCCTCCAGCACAACTCTATGGTCAACACCTGACAGAGTTGCGCTGGAGGACCTAGAGATTCCTAGAGAGAACATAGGACTGTAAGACCTTAGGACTGGAGCGTGGCTTTGGTGTGGCTTCTGGCCTCTTAGGACGCATGCATCATTTAAACAGCATACCTCCAAAGTGACCCAAAGCAGCTTTATTTTGGCCTGTCTGTTTGGGACCTAAGAATCACAGAAAAACAAAACCTGAGTGTTGGAAGGGACTCCAAGGGGTCACCTAGTTGAACCTCCTGGCCTTGCAGAAAGATACAAACCCTGCACTCCCACCCAACCTTTGCAATAATAATAATAATAATAATAATAATAATAATAATAATAATAATAATAATAATAATAATAATAATTTTTATTTAAATTTCCCACCTCTCCCTGTGGATCAAGGCAGGATTACAGCAATAAAATAATAAAATACAAGTATAAAAATATAGATAATAAAACACTAACAATATAATTTTAAATTAAAGCATCCTCTGAACAACCAGAAACATCCAAAAACTTATCATTATAACCAGAGTAGAGCGTTTGAAGACATCCAAAGATGATGGCCTCCAACATAATGCATGCCTTCCTATTAATAAGGGCTCACGTCTCTTGGGGCGGTTGTGGTTTGGGGGTGTTTTTGTAAAGGAATGGAAGGTGTGTGTGTGTGTACATATATATATATACACACACATACATGCATACATATACACACACATACTGTTTGACCCACTGCTCTTCCTTCTGAATATGACTTCAGTACTAGATAGAGAAATAGAAAAAAATATATATAGCCGGATAATGCTCTATATGATTCCCACGGCAAGGATACAATATGCAAAATAATGGAAATACTCACAAATACCTCCAGAAGAAGACTGGCTTGTTAAATTATGGAAAGCCATGGAAATGGCCCATGAACGAAAATGATAACACGTTTATTGGAAATGTCTTGATATCTTTTGGAACAGAGAAGAGTAAGAATTGTTGTGTGCTTACTAGTGCTCTTTTTGTACACCGTGTTTGGTTTAGTTTGCTTTGCAAGATCGTTATAATAAGGGTATATTTATTTAATTTAAAATTAATTTTTAGGAGGGGGAAAACAATTCTCTAATGTAGAGATGAACATAAATATCTTGGAAGACAGATATCTAGCTGGAAAGTCAGAATAACCGGTTGAGCTTTACAGGTGTGAAATGTGAAACGTTTATGTTGTTCTGTTTGATCTCCATTGACGCCCCCTTCTCCTGGGGGAGAGGCTTGTGTACCCTCATGAAGTTGTGAGCTATGCTGGCGGTGGTATAATAGCCAGTGCCACTGGCAGGGCCTCCCATACCAGACAGGTCACAACCGAAGGGTCTGACCAAGAGCGCCAAAGGGCAGGATGGGCTCTCTAGCCTTATGGCAATCATCCTAGGAGAAGGAAAATTCTAATCCCAAACCCTGGCAGATGGTGCTCATCTAACCCTGTAAGGTCAACCATCTAGAGAAGGAAACTCTAATCGAACCTATGACCCGAGGACCTTGCTGCTACCGTCCATGCTTGTCAAGGCCTCAGCAGTCGAACCTCTGGTTTAAAGGGTGAGTCCAGTTCTGTGCATGCTGTTCTCCACCAGAAAAATCCATTGCACAGGCTCGAAGGATCGAAGGAGTGTTGCATTGTTTATCACATTGTATTGTGAGATGTTATAATATATTTAATAAAAATGATGTGTGTGTGTGTGTCTGATTGACCTGGACCTGTGTTCACTAGACATACACACATACATACATACCATGGTCTATGGTGTGTGTGTGTGTATAAAGTTGCAATTCTAAGCACAGGATTGCAAGCCAGGAAAGACTTTCCAAGCCCTTGGGGGACCCTCATGGATTGCAATGGCAGCCCCACGTTGCTTCCTTTTTGCAAAGCCTAGGTAAAGTTTATGGTTCACGGACAGTGCCGCTGCTGTGCGGGCGGGCGGGGCATTTGAGGTTCTGCAGCTTTTCTTGCAGCAAAAAGGGAGGAGGAGGTGGAGGAAGGAAGGAGGGCTCCTTTTGGCTGCCTCCCCTGCAGGGCTGTTTGCAGGAAAGGTGATCCATCCTCCTGGGCAAGGGGCCAGCCCTTAATGGGAGCACTAAAGGGGTTTAAATGCAAAAAACACAAAAAGCAACCCCCCCTCCAGCTTTCTTTGCAAGTGCCTTTGGCTGCTCCCTGCCAAGACTTCCAAAGCAAGGTGGTGACATCATCCCAGGGCTCTTGGGGGGATGATGGGGGTGCAGTCTTTTTGCATTGGAGGTGAGGGACTAGTCATGATCCCACCATCCCCAGAGAGACAGGGCTTGGGAGACGTTTGCAGAGCCAGACAAAAGTGCCACTGAGCATGCACAGAGTGCTTTCCTCACCTCAGGGCTCTGGGGGGGTGGGGGGCCCTGTTGTCTATTTTTGGATTAAAGTTGGGGGGGGGGGAGTCAGGGTCCCACAACCCCCAGAGAGACAGGGCTTGGTTTGCCTTGGGAGCAGTTTGCAAGGGCAGACAAGAGTGCTCTGAACATGCACAGAGTGCTTTCCCTACTCCCCAAACCATGTACTGTATATACATATATACAGACACACACAAACACATATACAGTGGTGCCTCGGGTTACGTATAGATATAGATATACAGTATACACATTGATAGAAAGAAACAATAACCTCCCCAGCAAATGCAACAAATAAATAAAGGCAGCCTGGAGGTGTGCTGACACTGGCAAAGCTGCATTGCCTTTGGAAGCATTCATCCCGAGGCAAAACTGGGCAAAGATCAATCAAAATGCACGAAAACCCAGCTTTTTTGCAAGCAGCTGCCAAAAGGGCTCTGCAGCAGCACCAGAGCAGCAGCCGACGCCTTGCCCCTTTATCCTTCCCGACCAATCAGGCCTCGGGGGCGGGGCAAGTTGCCCTCAGTTGAAGCCGGCGGCGTGCGTCGCAGCAGTGCTGGCAAGAGCAAGGTCTTGCTTGCTCGCTTCGCTCTCTTTGCAAAAAGAGGGGAGGCGTGCATTTAAAGGAAAAGCCACATCAAGGCTGGGGTTCAAGGGGAAATTTTGGAGGGGAGCCAGGAGGGTGCCCCCACATTTCCCTCCCTGGGGGGCCATGTGGCCCACCTTGCAGGGCTGTCTGAGGATTGCAAGAAGCAGCTCCAAAACCTCCAGGTTGTTTTGCAGGTAAGTGAGCAAAATGGGGGCCCAGGGGGGGGTCTGACTTTGCTGGTCTTCGACCCACAATGCTTTGCTTTGCAACACCTGCTTGGCAGGCAGAAATCCAACAGGAGAGGCCCTTCTTGACTTTCTTCTCTTTGCAAAAAAGAAAATTATTTTCAGCACTTTGCAATTTCTTTGCCAAAAGAGAGGAGGCATGTATACAAAGGAAACAGCCAGATGTCATTAATGCTATTTTCACCTAGATGATGTTAACTGCTTTATCATTTTAATTGCCAAATTTATAAGCTTTTAATCTGTTAGCCGCCTTGGGTCCTTTTCTGGTAGAAAGGCGGCATAGAAACAAAATAAATGACTAAATCAGGGCTGGGGGGGAGGATTGGAGGGGTAGCATTGAACCCAGGGCTGCATCCACACTGCAGAATTAATACAGCTTAATACTTCCCTAACTGCCCATGCATACATACTATGGAATGCTGGGATTTGTAGTTTGGAGAGATATTTCACCTTCTCTGATGCCATAGCAAACTACAGGTCCCAGGATGCCCTAACACTGAGTCAGGGCAGTTAAAGCGGCGTCAAACCGGATTATTTCTGCAGTGTGGATTGGATCCAGGTGGCAACTTTTGCTATTTTCAAACAATTCTCTCTCCTAAAAGTCTTGAGACATATCTGTTTAGGAGGCCATCAATTGATTTTTATTGCTGTGAAGGTAATTCTGGACTAGTTAGCCTTTTCCTGGGATGTTTTGAGCAGACTTGCATAGATCACACTCCTCTTTCTGCTTCTGTTTTCAGGGGGCACAGCCAGGCTGTCGAGAGGGGCACCATCTTTGCATTGTCTTCAGGCCATGGAAAGTGTGGCGTGGCGGTGATTCGAACCAGTGGCCCAGCCAGCAGCTTTGCCTTGTTGCAACTGACGGGGGCAAAGGAACCTCTGCCTCCAAGAACAGCCACTTTGCGAAGGATCCGCCATCCCGATTCGGCCGAAACGCTGGACCATGGTCTCGTCCTGTGGTTCCCAGGTTAGCAGATGTTAGCACCTGCGCCAGTTGTTGCAGTCCTCTATTTTTTATTTTGGAAGCGGATGTGAATGCACAGCAAGATGCCCACTAAGTTGAAATTGGGTTGTAAGTGTGCAAGAACTGCCACTTTTGCCATTCTTTTAAAATCCCAGCATTTGGCCTGAAACCAACATGAATCAGCTGTTATATCACCCATTGATTAAGAGTGCATCCACACTGTAGAAATAATCCAGTTTGATCTCACTTAAACTGCCATGGCTCCATCACACAGAATCCTGGGATTTGTAGCTTGGTGAGGCACCAGCCCTCTTTGGTGGAGAAAGCTAAGGACCTTAACCCAAAACACACTGCAGAAGTAATCCAGTTTGAGACCACTTTAACTGCCCTCGCTCAGTCTAGGGAATCCTGGGAATTGTAGTCTATTGTGGCACAGAGAAGACTAAATGTCTCGCAAAAACTACAATTTCCAGAATTCTCTAGCACTGAGCCAGGGCTGTTAAGGTGATCTTGAACTGGATTATTCATGCAGTGTGTTTTGGATTCACGTCAAACGACGAATCCCAGGATTTGCTGCTATTACTCTCCGTATAAGATATTTGAAACAGATGTATTAAACCTTGTAAAATTAACTATAGCTGCCATTATTACTACAGATTTTATGTGACTTGTTGTGTGAAATTTTATCTGCTTTTATAAATCGATTGACGGTGCCTGTCTATATTTATATGGATGGGATATGCCTTTTTCTTATCTTTTATTATTTTCTTGCTATTGACACTTAAATGACTATGCCAAAGAAACCCGACTGTAATATTTCTATAATTCTTTTAAATTCCCCTGGAATTCGTCACACGGTGGAGAGTTTTATCCCATTTTAGATTTCTCGTTGATATGTATGAACATCATGATTGTATTGTGTCTATATGGATATTTGGTCATTATTGTATTCTATCTTTGTACTGGCTGTATGCCGTAATAAAATTTTGCTTTGCTGAATCCCAGGATTGCATAGGATAGGGCTACAGCACATAAAGTGGGGTCAAACTGCATTATTTCTACTGTGTAGATGGACCCTAAGTAGATATACTCTTAACTGTGATATTTTACTTGCTTTACAAATTCCTGGCATATGTAATTTCTCTTTTGTTTCCTGCCATAGGTCCGGGCAGTTTCACGGGTGAAGATGTGGCTGAGTACCACGTTCACGGCGGTCCAGCTGTGGTCAGCGGAGTCCTGAATGCCTTGGGTAGGTCTACTTTCCTCGACGTAAGAAACCTTTTCCAAATACTGTCAGATTCCTTCTTTTTGCCAAGAATGGTTTGGGAACGCATGGAGTGATTCTTTCTAAGCATTTGTGTTTGCACAGGGGAAATAATAGTCTCATTTACTCAAGGGTCTCATTTTCGGGTCTCCTTTCTTTGGGTTTTATTCTAAATGCCCTGAATAGACTAGAAAGCTAGGCCAAAGCTAACAAAATGAAATTCAACACTGAGAAATGTAAGTTAGTGCACTTAGGGAGGAAAAACGAAATGCACAGATATAGGATGATGGGGGACACCTGGCTGAACCAGAGACTTATACATGTGAAAGAGATTATTATTATTATTATTTATATAGCACTGTAGATTTGCAGAGCGCTGTACATAAAAACAAATATAAAAGAGCAAGCCTGCCTATGGCGTACAATCTAAGAAATAATAGGATAATACATATAAAATACATAGCAATACAGGAAATGGTTCAGTAAAACAGGCAACAAAAAAGAGCATCAAATAGCAAATGATAATCACGCAATGGTGAGTCCAAGTAGACCACAAGCTGAACATGAGTCAACAGTGCAGTTCGGCAGCTAAAAGGGCCAATGCGATTTTAGACTGCATCAATAGAAGAATAGTGTCTAGATCAAGGGAAGTCATAGTGCCACTCTATTCTGCTCTGGTCAGGTCCCACCTGAAATATTGTGTCCAGTTCTGGGCAAAACAATTCAAAAAAGATGCAGAGAAACTGGAGCCATGTGTCCAAAGGAGGGAGCCTGAAATGGTGAAGGGTCTGGAAACCATGAAGACCTATGAGGAAGGACTTAGGGAGCTGGGGATGTATAGCCTGGAGAAGAGAAGGTTAAGAGGTGATATGATAGCCCTGTTTAAATATCTGAAGGGATGTCATATTGAGGAGGGAGCAAGCTTGTTTTCTGCTTCTCCAGAGAACAGGACCTGGAGCAATGGAAGGAAGCTCCAGGAAAAGAGATTCCAGCTCAACATTCGAAGGACCTTCCTGAGAGTAAGGGCTGTTCAACAGAGGAAAACACTCCTTCCTCGGAGATTATGGTGGAATCTCCTTCTTTAGAGGTCTTTAAACAGAGACTGGATGGCCATCCATCAGGTATGCTTTGACAGAGAGTTCCTGCATGGCAGAACGGGGTTGGACTGGATGGCCCTTGTGGTCTCTTCCAACTCTACAATTATGATTCTATGACCCCAAGGGCCATCTAATCCAACCTCATTCTGCCATGCAGGAAGATGCAAATGCAGCACTTGAAAGACATCCAACCTCTGTTTAAAGACCTCCAAAGAAGGAGAGTCCACCGCTCGCCGAGACAGACTACTCTCCTGAACTATTCTTTTGGTCAGGAGATTCTTCTTAATGTTTCAGTGGAATCTGTTTTCCTGGAATTTGAATCCCTGTTGGTTCCTATTCTGGAGCAGCAGAAAATACTGTATATACTCTTATATAAGTCTAGAAAATTAGATTAAAAATGGACTTATCCATGGGTACTGTATGTCCTGAAAGCACTGACCCCCTTCTACTCTCTCATGCAACCAGCCTTTAATATAAGTTCTTTGGCATTGTTTTCCTTTGCTTCGTCCTTTGCATCCTTCATTAAATGCCCCTAAGTTTTACCCTCGACCTATCTATGGGTCATATCAACATCCATCATTTTTGCCCCCAAACCTGTCCTTGACTTATATATGAGGTCGACTTAGAGTCAAGTGTATATGGTAAGTTCACTCCACCTACTTGAGACATCCTTTCAGATATTTAAAAGTTGCTATCCTTAACCCTGTCACTTCTCAGTCTTTCTTCCCCATGTTAAATGTCCCCAGATCTCTAAGTCCATAAGGGTTGGTTTCAGTCTTTGCCCCTTGAATCATAGAGTTCCAATCCAAACCCCTTTTGCCATGCAGGAAGACTCTGTCAAGGCCCTCCCTGTGACAGATGGCCAGCCAGCCTCTGTTGAAGAACAGCCTCCAAAGAAGGGGACTCCACCGCCCTCCAGAGCAGCATCTTCCACTGTCAAACAGCTCTGACTCTCAGGCAGTTCTTCCTAATGTTGAGGTAAAACCCACTGTGTCCTGTTCTCTGGAGCAGGAGAAAACAAGCTTGCTCCATCCTCAATTTGGCATGCCTTCAAATATTTAACCATGGCCTTCATATCCCCTCTCAATCGTCTCTTCTCCAAGCTCTTCTCTCAGCTTCCTAAGTTGCTCCTCAGAGGCCTTTGGGGGGTTTCCAGACCCTCTACTATTTTGTTTGTCCTCCTTTGGACACTTTCCAGCTTGTCCATGTCATTCTTGAATTGTGATGCTCAGAACTGGACATAGTATTCCAGGCTAGGTCTGACCAGAATCATAGAATCGTAGAGTTGGAAGAGACCGCAAGGGCCATCCAGTCCAACCTCCTGCCATGCAGGAACTCTCAGTCAAAGCATCCCCATTGACAGATGGCCATCCAACCTCTGTTTAAAGACCTCCAAAGAAGGAGACTCCACCATAATTTTCGAGGAAGAGTGTGTTCCTCTGTCGAACAGCCCTTATTCTCAGGAAGCTGCTCCGAATGTTGAGCTGGAATCTCTTTTCCTGGAGCTTGCATCCATTGCTCCATTGCCTCTTATTCTCTGGAGCAGCAGAAAACAAGCTTGCTCCCTCCTCAATATGGCATCCCTTCAAGTATTTAAACAGGACCATCATATCACCTCTTAACCTTCTCTTCTCCAGGCTAAACATCCCCAGATCCCTGAGTCTTTCCTCATAGGGCTTCATGGTTTTCAGACCCTTCACCATTTTAGTCACCCTCCTTTGTACACATGCCAGCTCCTTGCCTTGGCTCCAGTTTCTCAATGTCCTTTTTGAATGGCACTATTACTTCCTTCGATCTGGACTCTTATTGATGCAGCCTAGGATCATATTGGCTTTTTTACCTGCTGCATTACACTGCTGGCTCATCTTCAGCTTGTGATTCTTCCTAATGTTCAGGTCAAATCTCTTTTCTTGTAGCTTGAATCCATTGCTCCATGTCCGAGTCTCTGGAGCTGCAGAAAACAAGCTTGCTCCATCCCCAACAGAACATCACTTCCAATTTTGAAACATGGCTATTGTAGTTGACTCTTCCTCTTCCTTGCCCCAGGTTGCCTCCCTCACCTGCGTCTTGCCGAACCTGGAGAATTCACAAAACGGGCCTTCCAAAACGGCAAACTGGACCTGACGGCGGCGGAGGGTTTGGGGGATTTGATCCACGCTGAGACTGAAGGCCAGCGGCGGCAAGCTTTGCGCCAGATGGAGGGGGAACTGGCGACACTTTATCAGCGCTGGAGCAACACTCTCACCAAGGCAAGGATCTGGCGTGGTTCATGAGTGTGTGTCTGTTGAAGCCTGTTGTGTGTGTCTTTGCAGCTGCTCCTCTATCCATATTTCCATATTTCCATTTCTTTTAATTCCGCCCAGAAAAGGACCAAAGTTACCTTTGGGCTAAGCGTATAAAGTGTATCGACATTCTATATATGCAAATCTTCCAAAATCTGAAACAGTCCAAAATCCTAAACACTTCTGGTCTCTAGCATTTTGCATAATAAAGGCAACTTAGCTTGTAATATTCTCTTATTTAGAATCTCATCCACTCTCTGCAAATATGGAAGTATTTATTTTGTGCGTTGCCGTTTTCCTCGATTATGTATGTCACGTTGTCAAATACTGAATATTTTTTGAGTGTGGCCCAAAAGTAAATAAGTGATATTGCAGTCAGATTTTCAATAAATATTTAGGTGTCTGCCCCAAGAAAACTTAAGGATGGCTCTTTCACCCGGTTGCAGGCTCTGGCCCACATTGAGGCGTACATTGACTTCAGTGAAGACGACAACATCGAAAGTGGGGTTCTTCTTCAAGGTGAGTCTCCTTGATCTGGAATTTCAAAATCCAAAATACCACTTGCACTTCATATCCATAGCTTCTTTATTCACAGATTCAACCATCCATGACTTGAAAATATTCCCCATATATACACACACACACACACACCTTGATTTTGCCATTTTACTGTGCCATTGTATTTAATGGGATTTGAGCATCCACAGATTTTGGTATCTGGAGCTGGTCCTGGAACCAAACCCACAGATGAGAAGGGCCCACTGAAGTAGTAGTAGTAGTAGTAGTAGTACCCTATTGGGTAGAATGGGACTTGAGCATCCATGGATTTTGGTTTTCATGGGGAGTCCTGGAACCAAATCCTAGCAGATAGCAATACAGGTTGAGTCTTCCTTATTCAGAATCCCAAAATCCAAAATACTCCAAAGACCAAAACTTCTTTCTTGGGTGGCTCAGAGAATTGCACCTTTGCTTTCCGGTGCTACATTGTGTAAAAGCTTCATCGTGCAAAAAATTATATGTATAGTATATATATTTTAAATACTGTTGGAGTCTCCCTTATCCAGAATTCCAAACTCAAAAATGCTCCAAAACCCCACACTTTTCTTATGGGTGACACCTTTTGCTTTCTGATGATTCAGTATACACATGTTTTGGTTCCTGCACAAAATTATTTTTAAAATGGTGTATAAATCACTTCTGGCCAACTGTATAAGGCTTATAGGGAACATAAATGAATTTCATGTCTAGTTTTGGGTCCCATCTCCAAAATATCATTTGCAAATTAAATATCATTTGCGAATATTCCAAAATGCGGGGGGAAATATCCGAAACACTTCTGGTCCCAAGCATTTTGGATAAGGGAGAATCAAGGAAGACTGGGTGGTAGGTGATTTTTTTAATCGAACCACAAAATTGAAAGGGACCCCAAGGGTCATCCAATCCAACCTAATCCAATGCAGTAAGACACAGCTAAAGCACTCCTGAAAGATGCCCATCCAACATCTGTTTAAAAACCTCCAAAGAGGGAAAGACCACCACTTTCCAAGGCAATCTGTTTGGAGTGCTAAGTCTCACTCTTTTGCCTCTTTTTTACAGTGGAAGAGGCAGTGGAGTTGTTGGCCAAAGAGTTGGCGGTACACTTGCAAGATGGACGCCGCGGGGAGCGCCTGCGCGACGGGATCCACGTTGTGATTGCCGGGCCCACCAACGCTGGCAAGAGCAGCCTTCTCAACCAGCTATGTGAGGAAGGGAACTCCCAGAGGGTATTTTATGCTTATTTACATGACACTGAATGAATTGGTCTCTCCTGGGTTTTTCCTGCGAGGTCCGTACCCCGTTCCCCAGTGGTTCTCCATTCCAAAACACGGATGGGTTTTCTCCCCGTTCTGAACTGTCAGTATTTTATTTTACAAAGCCTCTGACAAAGAAGTTCCTTCATTTTGCACAAAGTTTTTTCACAGTCACCTTGTTGCCATTTTCTTCCTCGTTCTCTGCCCTGCTGGAAGTCTTTTTAGCAGCATCAGCATGGAGAAAGTGATGAACGAGGGCTGGAGGAAGGAATGATGAAAGGAAATGGTTAAAGAGTGATGAAAACATGATGAAGGCATGGTTAAAGAGAAAGATGGAGGCATGATTGAAAGAGAATGATGAAGGCATGATTAAAGAGAATGATGAAGGCATGATTAAAGAGAATGATGAAGGTATGATGGAGGCATGATGAAAGAATGAT
>NC_056531.1:15250719-15256993 GCF_019175285.1 Sceloporus undulatus
TTAAAGAGAATGATGAAGGTATGATGGAGGCATGATGAAAGAATGATGGAAATGATTAAAGAGAATGATGGAGGCATGATTAAAGAGAATTGGCTTGATTAAGGAATGATGGAGACAAGTTTAAAGAGAATGATGAAGGTATGATGGAGGCATGATGAAAGAATGATGGAGGAATGATTAAAGAGAATGATTAAGGCATGATTGAAGAGAATGATGGAGACATGATTAAAGAGAATGATGAAAGGCAGGATCGATCCATAATTAAAGAGAATAATGGAAGTATGATTAAAGAGAATTGGCTTGATTAAAGGGAATGGTGATGGCATGATGGAGGCATTATTAAAGAGAATGATGGAGGTATGATTAATAATAATAATAAATTTTGAAGAACAAGATTGTTGAAAAACACATTTCTTTTGTGTGTGAAGTAAAGGTCGTACCCCGTTCCCAGTGGTTCTCCATTCCAAAACACGGATGGGTTTTCTCCCCCCGTTCTGAACCTGTCAGTATTTTATTTTCAAAGCCTCTGACCAAGAAGTTCCTTCATTTTGCACAAAGTTTTTTCACAGTCACCTTGTTGCCATTTTCTTCCTCGTTCTCTGCCTGCTGGAAGTCTTTTTAGCAGCATCAGCTGGAGAAGTTGTGAACGAGGGTGGAGAAGGGAATGGTTAAAGAGTGATGAAAAACATGATGAGGCATGTGTTAAGAGAAAGATGGAGGCATGATTGAACGCGATGAGAAGGCATGATTAAAGAGAATGATTGAAGGTATGATGGAGGTCATGATGAAAGAATGATGGAAATGCTTACGGAATTGTTGGAGGCTGATTTTAAGAGCATTGGCTTGATTAGAATGATGGAGACAAGTTTTAAGAGGAATGATGAAGGTCTGATGCGAGCATGATGAACGAATGATGGGAGAATGATTACGAGATTATTAAGGCTGATTGAAGCGACATGCTGGAGACCATGATTAAAGAGAATGATGAAGGCAGGATCGATCCATAATTAAGAGAATAATGGAGTATGATTAACGGATTGGTGATTAAAGGGATGGGTGATGGCATGATGGAGGCATTATTAAGAGAAATGATGGGGTCTGATATTCATAATAATAATAATAAATTTTGAAGAACAGATTGTTGAAAACACATTTCTTTGTGTGTGGAAGTAAAAACTTCCTCCTGTTTTTTCCGGTTTCTGCCTGCCTTTGCTGCCAAATTTTCCAATAGAGAAGTAATGCCCGGGAGACATCTGCTTTGTTACACAGATATGATCCGTATTTAATACTAAAACAGCTATATCCTGCTTTATGGTGAAAGCTCTGAGGACAGGGAAGGAAAAATAGTAGTTTTTCCACTGAAAGGCTATTGGAGAAACAGGAGTGTTTTCCTGATGCAATCAAGTCCTTTGCAGATTCTTTGAGACTTGCATGGGTGGGTGATGGGCGTGTGTCCAACTAATGTGGATCATGGGGAAAACAGGGGGGGTGACGCAGGGGGGAAAATCTGCCTCTTGAAACGCCATTCACACTCTTAACCATTCAGTTATTTCTCAGAAGTGGATTTTTTGGACGCTTCTGGGATTTCCGTTTGCAATAAATGTCAGAATTCCGTCTTCGACTTGCTTTTTCTATGAAAGCCACTGGGGGGCGCATAGTCACAGCCGGGGAGATCTAAGTTTTAATAACGAAGCTTGGAAAAGTTACCTTTTTGGAATACATTGCTAGAATTGCTGGTTTTTGAGAGTAACTTCTCCAGACCCAGGTTCTCCGGCTTTGCAAGTTGGCAAACTTCTCGCACTAGTTCTGACTAGAGCAGATTATAGTGTGATATATCATGATAATGATGATCATATAATAAAATACTAATACTAACACTTGCTTTAACAAAGAGCAAAGGCTGCAAGCAAGTATAGAACTTGGTTATTATTATTGTCATCATGCATCATCATGCAGAATCATTATGTCCCATTTCCCCAAAAATTAGGACTCAAAGCAGCTTGCAGTTTAAAAGAGCAATTCAAGTAAACATAAAGTCAGTTACAAACAGAATTACACTATTACAATATGTTGGTTGTTGTTATATTGCTATCCTCTGAATTTTTCCATAGCCAAACTGGGATTTTGAATCCTTGTCTCCAGAGTCCTGCTCCAGTGCTCAACCTCTACACCACACTTATTTTATTCTATCCTCCAAACTGGTTTATAACAGGTTAAGACAGTTCAAGTCCCCAAGATGCAAAATTAAGTGAGACTAAACCCTCACTAAAAATTACACCACATTAAAAAAAAGGCCGCATGAAACATGCACAAACAGACCAGCGCAACCGTAACCGAACCAGCGCATTATTTTGGTGCAACGGCCTTAGATAATAGATATCACAATGTATAATACATGCCTATACAGAAAATGTAATCCCTGCAAAAGGAGCCGCTTCTCCCTTGCTCGCTCGCTCTCTCTCTCTCTCTCTCTCTCTCTCATCTCCTCTCTCTCTCCTTCTCTCGGGGCCATGCTGATGGTTATTTTTAGGAAATAGATTAAGTTTTTGGGTACTTCCCCCCCCCCCCCCCCGTTTCCCAGAGGGTTTTTGTTATTGGTGGCTGTTCATGTGAGAATGAATTGTGGGTTTGCAGGCTTTGGGGTTTTCCTGTTGCCTGAGATTCCTTTTAAACAAGGGGGGGGGAAGCTGTGGTTTTGGGAAGGCCACGATGCCCTCTTTCCTCTGAACCAGCAGAGAGGGGGTTTTAGTCTAGGTTTTTCCTTACCTTACCCCTTCTAACTGGCTTTAACTTTTTAGCTTACGCTTCTAACTAACTCTTGCCTTATCCTTCCAACTCAAGCTCTCATCTTACTCTTCTAACGCTAAGTCTTACCTTAATTGCTCCAGCTCTAACTCTGATATGGCCCTCAACACGCCGAGCGGACTCTTACGTACCCCTGTAAACTCTAGCTGGTTAGATAGTAAGAAAATCGTCTAATGCTAACCTTAGTCTTGCCCTTCCAACTCTAGCTCCTTTCTTTCCCCTATCTGCTTTCTTATCCCTTCACATCTCATTTGACCCTTCCAACTCGTTCTCCTCTAACTCACATCTTACCTCTCCTCTTACCTTACCCTCTCTCTTATCTTACCTCTCTAACTTTCTCATCTTACCATTCTCTGTACCTTACCCCTTTAACTCTTATCTTACTCCTCCACACTCTAACTCTCATCTTACCCCTCTACCTCTTAACTAAGTTTGTCTCCTCTAATTCCTTTTGTCCCTCATACTCTGCATCTTACCCCTCTAACTAACTCTTATCTTACCCTTCTCCATCCCACCCCTCCTTGTTCCAGGCCAGAAGCCGCAGCCATTGTTTCACCTATGGCAGGGACAACCCGGGATGTGGTGGATGGCCACATTGAACCTATCGGTGGATTCCCTGTGGTGCTGAGTGACAGGCTGGCTGGGCTGGGGACACCAGCGACATATTGAAAAAGAGTGCGTCAGCCGTGCCCGCCAAAGGTACAAGGGACAGAATGGGTTTTTGGCTGGGTGGGATTGGAGGGCAGTGGCTACCGCTGTGGCTTTTAAACCAGTGTGGAAATAATAATACGTCAGCAGGCATGAAATGCACAGTATAGGATGGGGGGACACCTGACTGATCGACCACATGTGAGGGATCTAGGAGTCCAAGTCGACCACAAATTGAACATGAGTCAACAGTATGATGCGGCATTAACAGGCCAATGCAATTTTTAGGCTGCTCAATAGAGTATAGTATCTGATCAAGGGAAGTATAGTGCCAATGTATTCTGCTCTGGTCCGGACTCACCTGGATATATTGTATCCCGTTCTGGGCAAAACATTCAAAAGGACATTGAGAAATGGAGCCATGTGCTCCAAGGAGAGAGACTAAAATGGTGGAAGGGTCTGGAAACCATGAAGCCCTATGAAGAAAGACTTAGGGATCTGGGATGTTTAGTCTGGAGAAGAGAAAGGTTAGAGGGGATATGAGAGCCCTGTTTAATAAAGTACTTTGAAGGGATGTCACTTGAGGGGGGAGCAAGCTTGGTTTTGCTGCTCCAGAGAACCGGACCACAATAGCACAATGGATGCAAGCTAACGGAAAAGAGATTCCGCTTCAACATTAATTAGGAATGCCCTAACAGTTAAGGGCTGTTCGACAGAGGAACCAACTTCTTCCTTGGAGATTATGGTGTGAATCTCCTGCTTTGGAAGTCTTCAACAGAGGCCAGATGGCCATCTGTCAATGGGGATGCTTTGATTGGAGAGTTCCTGCATGGCAGAAGAGGATTGGACTGGATGGCATTGCGGTCTCTTTATACTTTACGATTCCTTGATTTGTAGTTGTCTGTTGGACTCAGATGACTCCTTTCTCCTTCCCGCAGGTGGACGTGCCGATCTTATCCTTGCTGTCCTGGATGCGGCTTGAAGTGTCCCAACAAACTGACCAGCTGCCCTCCATCTTGCTGGGCATCGTGGATGCCCAAGGAACATCCAGGGGCCTCATCCATGCATTCTGGTGCTGAACAAAGCAGACCTCCTCCAGGGAGAGGACCAAGAGAGTCTCCGTGGTGGCCTTTGCCCATTTGGGGTTGCCCCCTACCTGCTTACTCTCTTGCAAAACGGAGAGGGAATCGGACCATTCTCGCGGACGTTGGCAGATCACCCTGGCACGCCTGTGAGAAGGGAATGGGAATGGAATGTTTTGAATTTTGACATTATTTTTGCACAGGGAAGGGATGTGAGATGCACATTTTCTCCACTTTGTATTTCTGGTTGGATAGTGGGGCGGTGCCTGTCCCGGGTGTTGCTGTGAAGGGTTGACTGGGCATCTCATGTATCAAAGATGCTTGGGACAAAATTTTGGTTTTGGATTTTTTTCTCCAAGATTTTGGACTATGTTTCCATACACTGTAGGCCTTCCCCATTTGCTGGGGTTTAGGGGCACAGGACTAATGTGACAGTGGAAACCCACATTAATTATATTATTTTTGACAAGTTATATTATTGTTACAATTATTTAAATAATTATTTTCCAATTACTTATATGTTACCTGTGATTACACCTCTCTAGGAATCTCTAGGTCCTCTAGCACAAATTCTGTGGTCAACATTCATCTGAGTTGACCACGAATCAATGCTGGGGACCCCAGATGCCTAGGAAGTGTTTCTTAGAATCTCATGGTCCTCCAGCGCAAGTCTATGGTCAGCATCCACTAGACATTGCCATAGAATTGCACTGGAGGACCTACAATGCCTAGAGAGTCTTTTCTCGTTAACATCTCTAGCTCCTCCAGTCCAACTCTGGGTCAACACTCTGCCGAAGTTTGACCATAGAATCAGGCTGGAGGACCTACGAATGCCTAGAGACTGTCTCTCTAGGCCATCCTGCTGACTCTGTGGTCAGCATCCCAGTGATTCCTAGAGAAAGCATTCTTTTAGCATTTGTGGTCCTCCAGCATGATTCTATAGTCACGCATCTGTTGGATGCTAACATAGAGTTGCTCTGCGAGGACAGGAGATTCCTAGAGATTCGGTATGTGCACTCGACCTCTCGTCATAATCGTCTTTTAATCTTGCCCACAGGTTGTGGAGACCCCTTGGTTGGCTCCCCAGCCCCACCCGTGCTCGGCACCAACTCGGCTTGACCAAGTTGCCTGGAGGCCCTCGGGACGTTTCGGCCAGTACCGGCCGGTGGATCTGGCTCTGGCTGCTGAGGAATACGTCTGGCCCGGCGGCACCTTGGGGCAACTGACGGGGCAAGTGGGGGCCCGAGGAGATCGCTCTCATCTTCCAGGATTTGTTGCATTGGCAAGTAAAGGGCAAGTTGGAACAGTTTGCTGGACGTTGTCGCCCTCCCGAGGAGCGATGGTGGTTTTACAGTTTTGGGATTATACTCCTTTTAACTCCCTAAATTCTTGCATGGGCTAGGGTGTGAGAAACACGGACCCTGGTTTATTCAACGTGGAGTTTTGTGGCCCAGCGAAAGATTTTGAAGAAGATTGGAATCCAAAGTTGGAGGTCCCCAGAGACCATCCAGTCTAACTCTGCTCAATCTCCCATCTCTAGGTTCTATTGAAAAAACTCCAGAGAAAAGATATTTCACCACCTCTCTGGGAATGATGCATTGCCCAGCCGCTCTTAAACCCTCAAGAGGATCTGGGTTCAAGTCCCAATCAGCCAGAATAACTTGGGAGAATTATTCTCATTTCACCTGGACCGGGATGTGTAGGAAAAAAAGGAGCAAGAGGAGGAGGAGCTCTATATG
>NC_056531.1:15257018-15263766 GCF_019175285.1 Sceloporus undulatus
AGGCTGCCCTGATCATTTATTATGATCTAAATTGATGCATAGATTGATCCAAAAGGAATAGGGGAAAATGAAATATGAATGTGATCAATAAGAAGCCATGGATAAAACTGGGATTAGGAAAGGAAGTGCTGGGATGAAATAAATATTGCTGAGATTGTAGTGCTGCAGGTTTATAAATTTATGGAAGTCTGAAGTAAAGGAACAAAAACAGATTATTGTTTTTTCTTATTCCTCTCCTGTAATTTGATAAATCGAGGACGTTCATAGAATCCTAGAGCTGGAAGGGACCACAGGGGCCATATGGTCCAAACCAGGGGTCGGCAACCCCCAGCCCGCGGGCTGGATCCGGCCCCATGAGGCCTTGGGACCAGCCCGAGCCTGGTCCTGCCGCCAATTGTCACCGGCGCGGGGCCAAAGGCTGCTCGCGCAAGAGGCCAAAGGCCCCGCGCCGGCGGCAGGACCGGGCCTCTCACGTGAGAAGCCAAAGGCCCCGCGCCCTCTCTCGAGAGGCCCTCAGCCGGCGGACAGGCAGGGCCAAGGAGCCTCGCTTCAGCAAGCCTCCTTCGCCCTGCCTGGTCCCCTCCGGGCAGGGCAGAAAGGGGGCAGGGGTTGCCCTCCTCCTTCCCATCCTTCCCTACCTGCAGCTGCCTGGCAGCCACGAGGAGGGAAGGAAGGGGGCAGGGGAAGAGGAGGAGGAGGAGGGAGGAAGGAAGGAAGGGAGGAGGAGGAGAGAGGAAGGAGGAGGAGGAGGAAGAAGACTCTTTCTGAAGGTGAGACAGTGTGACTTTCCTTGGAGGTCTTTAAACAGAGGCTAGATGGCCATCTGTCAGGGATGCTTTGATTGTGATTTCCTGCATGGCAGGGGGTTGGACTGGATGGCCCTAGTAGTCTCTTCCAACTCTATGATTCTATGACTTTCCAAAGTGCATTTCTGTGTATTTTCGGTGCTTATAATGCTAAAAGGTCTGCTTTAACAATGATAGTGATGATGGTGATGGTGATATTGATATCAGCCAGCTTCTGAGACCCAAATGTCCTCCATTTTGATCATGCCTAAGAAACATGCATTTATATTAACATTTTTTAAAAATCATCAAATTTTTTCACATGTCCTCCATTTTTAAAAAATGTGCCCTACATTTGAAAATGTTGTCCCATATTTTTTAATTTATTATTATTATTTTTGCTTCGGCCCCCCAGTTGTCTGAGGGACAGCAACCCGGCCCCCGGCTCAAAAAGGTTGCCTACCCCTGGTCCAAACCCTTGCTATGTAATAATACAAAACAAAAGCACTCTTGAAAGATAACCTCTTTTTAAAGATTTCCGAAGACAGAGGACCCACCACTCTCCAAGGCTTCCCCTCTCAAACAACTCTTACAATAAATAAATGCTTCCTGATGTTTAGATGGAATCTCTTTTCTTGTAATTTGAATCCCCTGCTTCCAGTTCTAATCTCTGGAGCAGCAGAAAACAAGTTCACTCCATCTTTAAATGGCATCCCTTCGGATATTTAAAGATGGCTATCGTAGCATCTCTCTAACATAAGCATATCCAGCTGCCTAAGTGGTTCCTCGTAAGGCTTGGTTTCTGGACCTTTGATTGTTTTGGTTGCCTTTCTCTGGACACATTCCAGCTTATCAATATCCTTTTTTAAACTGTGATGCCCAGAACTGGACACAGGATTATTCTAGGTGAGGTCTGGCCAAAGCAGAATAAAATAGCACTACTAATTCACTTGCTCTGGATACTGTACTCCTGTTAGAGCAGCCTGGTATCACATTGGCCTTTTTGGCTGCTGCATCACACTATTTGCTTGTATCCAGCTTGCACCTACTGAGGGGGTTGTACTGGATGACCTTTGGGATCTCTTCCAACTCTACAATCCTTTTCACACCTACCACTTTCAAGCCAGGGGTCAGTTTGGTATTTGTGCATTTCGTATTTTCATATTGCATTTCTTCCCAAGTTCATTCGGTTAGTTTCGTCCCGGCTCTCTGGTCCGTAAAGGTCACCATGAATTCTTGCATTGGCGAGTAAGCCGTGTGAAATGGACTGGCCATGCCTTGAACCCGCTTACCCTTGCAAAACCCATCACCATCTTTGGCAAGAAACGTGCTGTTTGTTCAAGGAAGAGGTTGCTTTTTAAGCAAAGCTGGAACAAACACTTGAGTTAATCACCTGATGGCTCATTCATCAGGCCTTTTGTCAAGACGAATTTCCTCTTCCGCACTTCTTGGTACACTTACACGCCTGTTCTAGGACACAATTTTTCATGTTGCCATGGCTGAAACCTGAAAGCCCTTCTGCCCTTCCTTGCAGTTGGGAGGGACTCCAAGGGGTCATCTAGACCAACCCTCTGCCATGCAGGAATTCACCTCTAAAGCCCTCCTGAAAGACAATCCATCCAAGCAGTTTGGGAGATGAAATCTATCTGCATTAATTTAACCTCTGGGGATGGGTATTGCTCCCACCCTTTTCTTTCCAATGACATAAGAATGGCAGCATTTCCAGACTACATTGTTTGTTGTGCTTTATCGTTATTATTTAAAATAAAGGGACTGGAACAAAAGCCAGGATGTCTTTAATGAGACCCAAACACACCATCATCTCGAAGGGGGGGCAGGACACTTCCTTAGGATGGGGGCACAGATGACCTTCCCAAACACTATAAATAATATTTTACAAGTGTCTGTTTCCTGCACTGGAGCCGCCGCAGCACAAAAAGAAGTCACGTCCAAGGCTGAGATCTGGCGCATTGTTAAATCCCGCCAGTGTCACTGTTGCGTCGTGTCCCACAACAGCCGGCCCAATTCCAAACCCACCAGAAAGGACCAAATGTAATGGGGCATCTCAGCATAGAATAGCATCACAAAAAGGGCTCACAGTGGCCATCCAGTCCAATCTGTGCACAATGAATATTTCTATGTGCCATGAATAATGTACAGTAGGCCCTTGGTATCTTCCGGAATTTACAATGGGAAATGTGCCATGCACAACCGCAATGCAAAATGTAGAGTGTGCTGCTGCAATGCACAGTAGGCCCTTGGTATATTCTGGGATTTACAATGGGAAATGTGCCATGCACAGTCACCGTGCAAAATGTATACAAATTTTAAAAATATCTTCAAGTTGTGGATGGTTGAATCTGTGGCTAAAGAATGGAGCGCTGACTGTATTAAAAAAAAGTATGTGAAATGACAAATGAAAAACCTAATATAAGCATTGGCAATTGTAAGTACAAGTATTCAAAGGCTACAGTGTAAGTTCACAAAAGTTTCAGTGCAAGAATAGAAAGGGCAACAATGCAAGAATACAAAGGCTACAATGAAAGCTTACAAAAGCTACAATGCAAGAACACAAAGGCTGCAATGCAATGATAATGCGCATCAGTATTAAGTCAGTGAAAGAAATAATTGGAATCTGTAATATATCTCTCCAATATATATATTAAAAATGACATGCAAAAATAAATAATATGTAAGTAATTTCCACCTTGGCCAAGGAAAGCCACCTTGGGCAAGTCACACTCTCGAACCCGCTTCTGCAACGCAGGAAGACACCATCCAAGCCCTCCCTCCCTCCCTGTGACCAACAGCCATCCAGCCTCTGTTTAAAAGCCGCTCAGAGAAGCAAGCAAAGAAATACAAAATGCAGAAACATGACCCCCATCTCAACCCCACATAACTATGGGAAGTGTGCGACAAGGTTAGCAACAGAGGAAAAAATATCCCCTTCAGTCTGCATCTCTTTACTCGGCCCCCAAATACCAAAAGCATCTTACAAAGTCACTGCTGCAAATGGACAGCTCTTCAAAGGCAGTAAAGAGTGACCATTTGGCTAGCAAGGACTCTAAAGCCCATCTGCCTGGTGGAATGGGCCCCGCTTACTCCTGGAAAACTGATCATGGGTGCCAGGCTTCCCCCCTGTTTTGCATTGTTGTTGGTTTAGAATGTGGTACTAAAACCCATCTGCCTGGTGGAATAGGTCCAGCTCACTCCTGGAAAACTGTGATCATGGGTGCCTCCCTCCATTTTGCATTGTTGTTGGGTCAGAATGTGACTCTAAAAACCCATCTGTCCCAGCTCACTCCAGGAAAACTGTACTCATGGGTGCTTGGCTTCCCACCTCCATTTTGCATTGTAGTTGAGTCAGGATCTGACTCTAAAACCCATCGGCCCAGTGCTGTAGCAAGTTGGGCACTCGTGTAATGGTGCAACCAGATTTTGTGCATATTAAAATGCAAAATGGAGGAAAGAGTCCAGGCACCCATCCTCTCGGCAATGTTAATTTGGCGCAAGGGACGGATGCAGACATTATACACAGAGGCACACAGCCACAGCTGTGTGGAACTCAGTTTCTGGACTTCCCAGACCCCTTGGGACCCGAGGTCGAGTTTTGTAAAGGGAAGACGGAGACAGGGATTTCCTGAGCAGGTTTTCCCCTGACGGTTTTGGGAAGTGGGTGGCCAGGAAATGGCTGCCTTTCCCTGCTGTGAGTGCGAAAGGTCTGGCAGGAAGACAAGAGGGTGGGTCGGGTGAAGAGAGACGGGTGACATGGGGGCAGCCTTCCCAGGAACCCAAATCTGGAGGATAAATGTGGTGGGACGAAAACTCCCTCTGGATTGCCTCCACTATACCATCATTGCATCCAAGTACAATCGCATCCCCAAATCCACAAAACAATTGCAGCATCTTAGAGTTGGGAGGGAACCCAGAGGTCAGCGAGTCCAGCCTTGCAGGGATGCACAACTAAGTAGTTTATCACACAGGAGGAATTTCTCTTAATTTTGAATGAAAAGAAAGTGGGGCCAGAACACATTCACATGAATGTGCTAGTTCAGCGAATTTACATGAATTTGAATTGCGTTCAGACTGACTTCCCATTGCCCGAAAATAGCTGTCCATTGCCCGAAATTGCATGTGATCACCTCTCACGCAATAACGTGAAATCCCATGATCGCGTTTGGACTGACTTCCCATTGCCGAAATTGCGTGTGGTAGTCTATCATGCAATAACATGAAACCCCATGATTGCGTTTGGATTGCCATTGGATTATACTTCCAATTTCCCTTGTCTGATAACATCCTAAGGCTTTCCCATCCAACCTTGGCTTTGAGACCTTTAAAGACGGAGAGTCCTTCAAGGCAGTCTAATCCCACTCTCGAACAACTCTTACCGGCAATAAATTCTTCCTAATGTTTAGGGGGAATTTCTTGTCTTGCAATTTGCATCTGTTGTTTTGTGTTCTAGTCTCTGGAGCAGCAGAAAAGAAGCTCCCTCCATCTTCTCCAATGCCATTCCTTTATAACTATATCCCGAAAGGTTGTTTTTCTGTGGCTGTTGCTGTGTGCCTGCAGGTTGTAGCCGACTTAGGTTGACCAACCTGGGACTTTCTTGGCAAGATTTATTATTCAGTTCTACACTGTTCTCTGTGCAAATCAACCGGGTGCGGATTCAGCCCAGAAAAAGTCCTGAACTGTGATTCTCAGCATTCAAGATTTATTATTCAGCTCTATCCTGTTCTCTGAACAAAACAACCAGGTGCAAACTTTGCACAAAATAAGTCCTAAACCGTGAAGGTTCTCCATAGTCTATGATTTGTTTTATTGGAGCTTCTCAATACTTGGAAAACCTATTTTGGATCATTTGTTTGGGAATATGTTTGAATATTTTTTTTCTCTTCCTACCATGGAATGTGATCTGGAGTCCAAGCTGCATCATGGCAACAATTGGTGGGGTTTTGTTTCTTTTGGGGTGTGTGTGTAAAGGTTGGAGATCTGAGGAAACCTCCCAGGGAAAGGTTGCATCTACACTGTAGAAATAATGCACCTTGATGCCACTTTAGCTGCTATGGCTCCATCCAAAAGAATCCTGGGATTGGTAGTTTGGTGACACATTAGCACTCTTTGGCCGAGGAGGCCAAAGCGTTGCAAAATTACAAATCCCAGGATTTGATAGGATGAAGCTACTGCACTTAAAGTGGTGTCGAACTACATTATTTCTACAGTGTAGATGCACCCAGACAAGCAGCCATAAAGATCTGGTGGTTCTCTGGTGGAAGACACTCCAGTGGAACAAACTCCCTCAATGGAGTGTAGTGGAGTTTCTTTCCTTGGAAGTCTTTAAACAGAGGCTGGAGGGTCATCTGTCAATGGGGATGCTTTGATTGAGAGTTCCTGCATGGCAGAAGAATGGAGTTGGACTGGATGCCCCTTGCGGTCTCCTCCAACTCTATGATTCTATCATTCTATGATTCTAGACATTGCTGCCTCGAAGAACAGGGGTGCTTTGAGTCTGCATTCCTGCATGGTAGAAGGGGGTGGGAATGGATGCCTTCTGGGGATACCCTCCAGCAATATTATGTTTTTACCCCTAGGAATATTTCGTCTCCATCCTAAGTGGGAAGGAGTCCATTTCCATTCAAGAAAGGGCCAGTGGTCCATTGGTGTCCGGAGGGAGACGGCTGCACCGTGGATCCCTTATCTGATGGCAACACCAGACCCCTGTTTCCAGGGAGAACAATAGAAGTCAAAAAGCCCCTTTCCGGCTTGGCTCCTGCTGGGAATGAGCTGATGCAAGTCCTCCTTGTAAGTGAAGATGGGGCCGAGGGGAGATTGGCATCTGTCCCACTTTATGGTGGACACTGGTTTGCAGGACAGAGTTTCGACTGCAATTTTATATTTGCAAAAAAAAAAAAATAAATAAAAAAAATAAAAAAAAAAAAATAAAAAAAAAGGGGGGGGGGAAA
>NC_056531.1:15263866-15283735 GCF_019175285.1 Sceloporus undulatus
ATAATAGTTATATCTGGCCCTTTGCCAGCAGAGATGGTTTAACGGTCCAACCATGCCTCTGCAGTCAAAATCGTAAAATGAAGGAAATCGTTTGGAAAGGTCAAAGATGGTTTTCAAACTCCGCACTCAAAGGTGCCAAAAATATGTTCGTCCCGTTGCCTATGATTTATCTTTTTATTCTTAAGAAACGTCAGCAGAGAAAAATGGAGCAGCCCTGCCAAGTACACAACAGATGGATGTGTGCGTGCATGTGTGTGTATATATGTGTCTGGCTGTCTATTCTTTTGCTCTGCAGGACAAGCAAAATGTTTGCAAAATGATATCAAAAACAGACAAACATACTCAAATATACACACATGCAAGAGCAGGACACCAGACTTTGCACTTTGAGGATGCGGGGCCCAGACTGTTCCCATCCAAAGTATCAGAAGAGACAACTGCAGGAAGGGATGTTGCTGTTGTTGCCCCTGTTGTCGTTATTTGTTTGTTGTCTGGAGACCCTTGTTCTCAGTGACCAAGGCCCAGAAATCACAGCATCACTTTGGAAACATTCCTGTTTGGACTACTGCTCCCATTAGCCACAGTGGTTGGGGGATACTGAGACTGGTTACCCAAGACAGAAGGTTTCCAAACTGTGATCTTTCCTTTTCACGCTTGCCAAAAGTTCAACTTTGTCTCCGAAATGCCAATTTAATCTGTCATCCCCTACTAGTGCAAACTTGGGGTGTTAGTTGGTGGCTTGTGTTAACAGGGGATCCTAGAATGGGAAGGGTCCCCCAGTGGTCATGCAGTCCAGCCGCATCCCTCTGTGCAGGAACTCCTTGAGAGAGCATTCGCAGTCCAGCCCTTTTTTGGAAGATGTCCAGAGAAAGATAAAGAAAACACCATCCAAGGAAGACGGTGGGCCATTGCTGGCTGTCCAGATGTGGTTGGACTGCAACACCCAGCATTCCTCAACATGTTGTCAAGGGTGCTGGAAGAGGCTGTCCAACAGCATCTGGAGCCAACCACACAACTCTCATACGTAGTTTACAAAATGTGATTCTAAAACCCATCTGCCTGGTGGAATAGGCCCAGCTCACTCCAGGAGCACTGTGATCATGGGTGCCAGGTTTTCCGCCTCCATTTTGCATTGTAGTTGGGTCAGAACTAGACTCTAAAACCCATCTGCCTGGTGGAATAGGCCCAGTTGACTCCTAAATCAGCATTTGGGAGACAAGAGTTCAGCTTTTAGCAAAGTGCGAGATCAGAGTTTGGAAACCTTCTGATTTGAGTAACCAATCCCAGAATCCACCCCCAGTGTGGTTAATGGGAGCAGTAGTCCAAACAGGAATGTTTCCAGCGTGATGCTCTGATTTCAGGACCTTGATCATTACAAAAAAAGAGATTCCACCTAAACATTAAGAAGAATGCCTTGACTGTAAGAGCTGCTTGAGAGTGGATTGGACCTCAAATCCTGGAACTATAGGGTTGGAAGAAGCCTCATGGGCCATGGAGTCCAATTCCCATCTTGGTACAAGATCTCTAGCTAGAGCATCCCAGCAGGGAGCCATGCAGCCTCTTTTGGAAGATGTCCTGAGAAAGAGACCCCAACACTTCTCCAGGTCATTGGCACCATTGCCCAACTGTTCTTACCCCCAAGAAGTTCCTTCTAATGTTCGGTCAAAATCTACCCTTCCGTAACTCTTAATGCAGGCTGAAACAGCATTTGGAATGTAAGGTACTGCACTTAGGCAAACAATAATAATGAAATGCATAGGATGGGGGGCACCAGGCTTTAAAAAGACTACATGTGAAAGGGATCTCTGAGTCCTAGCAGACCAGAAGTTGAACATGAGCCAACAGTGTGATGCGGCAGCAAAAAAGGCCAATGTGATTTTAGGCTGCATCAACAGCAGTATAGTGTCTAGAATCTAGATCAAGGGAAGTAATAGCGCCACTCTATTCTGCTTTGGTCCTGGAATATTATGTCCATTTCTGGGCCCCACAATTAAAGAAGGATGTCGACCAGTTGGAACACGTCCAGAGGAAGGTGGCCAAAATGGTGGAAGGTCTGAGAACCCTTTGAGAAGAGACTTGGGGAGCTGGGTATATTTAGCCTGGAGAAGAGAAGGTTAAGGGAGGGGACATGATAGCACTGTTTAAATATTTGAAGGGATCCTATATTGAAGATGGAGCAATCTTGTTTTCTGCTGCTCCAGATAATAAGATGCGGTCACGGAGCAATAGATGCAAACTACAAGAAAAGAGATTCCAGAACTTCCTGACTGTAAGAGCTGTTTGACAGTGGAAGACACTGCCTCTGTGGAGCAAAGGCTGGATGGCCATCTGCCGAGGGTGCTTAGATGGTGCTTTCCTGCATGGCAGAAGGGGGTTGGACTGGATGGCCCCTTAAGGTTTCTTTCAATTCTAGGAGTCTATGTATTCCTGCATGGCAGAAGGGGGTTGGACTGGATGGCCCTGGGAGTCTTTTCTAACCCTAGGGTTCTATGTATTCCTGCATGGCAGAAGGGGGTTGGACTGGATGGCCCCTTGTTGTCCCTTCCAACTCTAGGATCCTATGATCCTTGTAGAAAGTTAAACGTCCATCTCATATATGCCTCCTGCACCTTGTGTTCCTTCAGAACCGAGGAGGCAATGTAGGGTTATTCTTGGATTCCCGGGGGGTATTTGTGTTTGGGTTGCATTTGCAGGAGGGAAAGAGGGAGAAGTGTCTTTTTAGAGGAGCATGCAAACTAACCATGCGAAAATAATAACAATAAGAATCAAGTGGTTTCGAGGCTGGATTTTCATGAAACCTTTATTGATCCTGTGCCTTCCCTGTGAAACTTACTTGGTTTGAATCATTTGGAGGAAATCTCGACCTTTTCTATTTCATTAGAAAAGTTGTGTAAATATAAAACAATGATAAAACAGTATACTTTACATATTAGCCAAAAGTAAAATATATGGTATTTACACACATGGGACACCTGAATGTTGGGATTGGACCGAATTGGGATCCTTCAAGCGCTCACGCATTTGCAAGATTTTGCTTTGGAAATGGCCATTAGCCAAGGGCAACCATTGGCCCATAAGGTCCTAGGATTTACTCTTGTCATAACGAAAGTGGAAGGACATGCCAGGCCTTTGCTTTGCTGAAGAGCTGGAAAAAGATCTTTATTTTTTCCTCCGATAGATAGGGGGTATGCTGCTTTTGAACATGGAGGCTCCATTTTGCCATGGATAGTACAATAGATTAAGCAAAAAATGCATACCTTGCATGCTTTTGTGTGCGTGTGTGCGTGTGTGCATGTGCATCTATATATTCAAACATGTGCAGGCATGTGATTTCTTCTCCTCTTAATTCTCTTGGACGGGTGCATTATATACACTGTTAGCCTGCCGTTTTAAAATTTCAAATGTTTGCAATTTCAAAGTGTTTTGTCACCACAGGTGACAGCTGGAAATATTCATGGATCCTATTCATACATCTTTGGAGTCCAGAGCGAGCGGCTTGTTTCACACACAGCAGCCCTGCAAGGTAGGAAAGTCTGAGAGGAGGCGAATCTTCCGGCGGATATCAGGGCCTTAAAGCCTGGTGCCAAAAAATGCGAAAGAACATTAAACAAACAGAATAAATTGGACACTGCAGTGGGCTTGGTTGGTGGCCCATTGCGGATCCTCAGCATTGCAGAAGGGGTTGGACTAAGTGACCTTTGGGTATCCCTTCCTGCAGTTTTGCAATTGGTTGATTTGAAGGGGGAATGCAGTGGACCAAGGGAAGAAAAGCTGTGTGTGGAGAGAAAAGGAAGATGCAGGAAACAGTCTTGGCACGTCATCGGTTGGAAAGAAACCATCATCCCCATGAGATAGCCGACTCCCGTTGTTCTCTTGGACCACCCTGAAGGGTCCTAATTCACTCCTAAGTCAAGATACTCCTGAGTCTTTCTCCCATATCAAAACCCAGACCGGTTTTCCCAAAGAGGGTGGCTGGCGTTCTGTCCCTTGTTGCATTTAACCACTGCAAAAAGCACAAAAAGTGAGTATCAAATTTTCTGCAAAACAAAACAAAAATAGCCACCTGCAAATTAGTCCTGAATTGCAAAGACTCCTATCTGTCCAAGATTCTTCTCTATGCTCAAAAAACATGTTTATGTCGGTTGCACAAGCATCAAGGACTATCTAACTCTGCACATCCAGCACATATTTGAGGATCCTTCCCTTGTCCAACCCTCCCAGAAAGATTAAAATACTGGATTCCCACCAGTGGATGTTCTTGGCTACCACTTGCTAACATAGCACTGTTATAGTGCTGTTATTCCACTTTTGCTGCTCTGCAACTGCCTCCTGTGGCATCCTGGGATTTGTAGTTTATAGAGGAGCATTGGGAATTCTCAGCTAGAGAGCAATTAGGCCTAAACTACAAAGCCTTGAATTCCACAGGAGGCTGCCAAATCTATCTGTCACTTTATCTGCCATGGCTCCATGCTATGAAATAGCTGGGATTTGTAGTTTTGGGAGACATGCTCAACAAACTACCAGTCTCAAAATTCCATCGCATGGAGCCAGGTAAATTAAAGTGGTGTCAAACTGAATTATGTTTGCAGTGCAGATGCAGCCTAGAGCTCTCTGACCGGGAAGGCTCAATAAGCTCATCCAACTACAAATCACAAAATTACATAGCATTGAGCCATGGCAATTAAAGTGGTGCCAAACTGGATTACTTCTGCTTTGCAGACACAGTTTAGAGCTCTCCGACAAAGAAGTTTACATCTCTCAGAAAACTAAAAATCTCAAAATTGTATAGCATTGAGCCATAGCAATTAAAGTGGTGTCAAACTGGATTATTTCTGCAGTGCGGATGCAGCCAGGAAGATTATTTTGAGGCATTTTGGAGGGAAATATGTATTAGCCTAAGGCCACAACAATGTCCATAGGGGGAGCATGCAGAAGTACCACTGGATCCTGCTGGAAAGATCCAGGAATTTTGTGACACTTTACCTGGGCTGCCCCACGGGGGGCTGGTTTGGCATTTTAGCCACCTCCAGAGGGTTCTTCCTCTGCTCCTGCTGCCTCGTTCGGTCTAAAAGAGGACGGAAAGTTAATAATAATAATAATAATAATAATAATACATATTTTACATACTTTCCTCATGGGAGAACTGGTGGAGCAACCATGCAACAAAATGGAACAATATCCCAGATATTCACTGCAGGGTGGTACTTTTATCAGGTCAACAAAAGGGTGCAAAATCTAGCCTGCTAGCTTTTGGGGCAGACTGGATTCCTCATCAGGAACAAATGGATCTGTTGAGCTGTGTGGTTTCAAATTGTTTCTGACTTATGGGGAAACTAAGGCTAACCTTAGTTTTTATGATTTTTATGCAGAACAGAGAATGCAATGTAGGGTTATACTTGGATTCCCGAGGAGTGGGTATTTTTGTCTGGGTTGCATTTGCAGGAAGGAAAGAGATTTAGGAAAGGGATGGGGAGAAGAACCGGGGCAATTCCAATGCAATGATTAATATGCAGGACAGGGAATGCAATGGAGGGTTATTCTTGGGTTCCAGGGGGGTGAGGATTTGTGTCTGGGTTGCATTTGCAGGAAAGAGAGATTTTGGAAAGAGCTGGGGAGAAGAACAGGGGTGATTCCAATGCAATGATTATTATGCAGGACATGGAATGCAATGGAAGGTTATTCTTGGGTACCAGGGGGGTGAGTATTTGTGTTTGGATTTCTCTGGAATGGACGAAGATCCATCCACTTTCTTCCACTGCCCCTGCTGGGTGCTTCCAACCCACCTTACTCTTTTTGACCATAATTTGCAAGGATGCACATGGGCCCTGATTGTGAAAAAAGGAGTTTTCCACTATTTTGGGAGGTGCAGAACAAACCGATCACTTACCAGCATGGCTGAGAGTTCCCTGGGAGCCAGAGCTCGGCTGTCCTGGCCGTGGCCAAGGAGGAGGCTGGCCGTAGGTGTTGGGGACGGCGGGAGCACCTCCAGGGCTGAGCACGCCTGTGTTTGGGGAACCCCCTGGGAAGCTGGCAAAGGGGTTAGTGCTGCCAGAGGACGGAAACCCTGGAAACCTCACAGGGATGTTGCCCATTGTGTTCTAAAGAGACAAAACATTTTGAATCATAGGATGGAACCATAGATTGTTATGGGGCCCCAGGGGCAATCTAGTTCAATCCTCTTCTACCGTGCCGGAAGACACAGTGCAAACATTCCTCGGAGATGTGGTGGAGTCTCCTTCTTTGGAGGTCTTTAAACAGAGGCTGGATGGCCATCTGTCAGGGATGCTTCGGTTGTGAGTTCCTGCATGGCAGAATGAGGTTGAATTGCATTTGCATGGCCCCTGGAGTCTCTTCCTACTCTGGGATTCTATGATTCCTGCTCAGAGATAGATGCCCTCCAAAACCTCCAAAAAGTTTCCTCCTTCCCTTCCAATCACTGCTGGGCCAGGACTCACCCTCCACTCTGCTCTACAACCAGCTTCTGGCTGGAAACAAGTAGGCAAAATAAAATATTCCTTATCCTATCTCTCCTTAGTAAGTGAGAAATTATACTGTATATACTCGTGTGTAACTCTACAACGTTTAGTAAAAAAATTGGCCCATAAAACCTGAGTCGACTTATCCACGGGTCACTGTAAAAACTGTACTTTAATTCTTATATGAAAAAGGAACCATCCTCTGTGAAAGGCAAGGATATAATCCGTCCTGGAAGCCTTTAGTTTGAGCGCAAACGGTTATGTCTGCTAGAATTTTGTAGGTTTTTTGGCATAGCTTTTCTTTGCATGAAACAAATTATGGATCAACTTATCTATGGGTCATATAAAAATCCATAATTTTGGCCCCAAAACCTGCCCTCGACTTAAACGTGAGGTCGACTTATACTCGAGTATATGTGGTGAGCCCTTCATTTTAACTAGGCTGTTTTTAATTTAACATTTTTCAAGTTAGTATTATGTACCTCTTTTAAAAAAAACTGCCACGCATGTTTCCCTTTTTATCCTTTTAAGTTATTGCAAAGCCACCTTGAATCTCATTTTGATCAAGAGGCGGGATATAAAACCCATAAATGAAGTGAAGGCAATTGCAGAAAAAGGGAAGCATCCAAAAAACACCAAGAAAGGTGCTGTACATTTCTTAGGGAAGCACATTTAAAATGGGGTTTCTAATTCACTCTTAAATATTAGAGATACAACACGCACGCACAATATCAAGCTGGAATAACAACTCATAAAAGCCTATCCACAGTTCTGTTGGCTAAACATCGGACTCCAACTCTGGGGAGCGAAATAAAGAAATAAACACATTTCGCCTGGATCTGAGAGCATTCTCCTTTAGATGTGAGCTTTCTGCCTCAATTTCCAAAAATATATTCTCTCTATATGTGTGACAAGCTATGCACAAGTGCACTTGGCACTTGATGGGTCCTCTGGGGCCATTCCTCAGTCTCAGGGTTTGCCTTGGCACCTAAAATTTGGGGCAGTCCCAACCTGGCAACCCTTGTGCCAGCCAAAATGGGCATGACCACCTCTCTGGGTGCTAAAATTTGAATTTGCTTTGAGGGGGAACACACCCTCTCTGAATAAAATTGGGAAAACCCATGCCCAGCTTGCCCACTTTGCTTGCTCTAAGGTTGCCACCAGCCAGAAATGACTTGAAGGCACCCAGCAACAACCACAACAACCACAGTGTGGTCCAGGAGGAGGCCAGTGGTGAGGGACGCCATGAGTGGCCCACCAGGTGACTCCAACCTTGGTGATGCCACTGCAGAGCCTTGCCCTCCCCACCTTTCCCAAATAAAATTTGCAAAACCCATGCCCGGCTTACCCGTGTCCGCAGGCAGGCTTGCTTGCTTTGCTCCAGCTGGCCCTTCAAATCCTCCTTCTCTCTGGCCAACTTCTGCTGCTCGGCCTCCATCTTCTTCCTCTCGGTCGCCTGCATCTCCCGAAGGACTTGTTTCTCCGTCTCAGCTTGCTGCCGCTGGGTGCCCAGCTGGCGCTCCCGTTCCTGAAGCTCGTGGGCACAGGACTCCTTCTGCCCTTGCAGACGCCCGTTCTCCTGGGCCACCTCATTGACCTTCTGGTCCAGCTGCCGGGCAAACGTGGAGAGCTCGTTTTGGAGGTTGGTGGCCAGGCTGAGACAGACATCCTTCATGTTGGTGACCTCTGAGTGGTAGCACCCGGCGAGTTGTTTCGGGGCCAGGACCCGGTCGACCTCAGTGGCCAGTTTCTGCCGGGCGGGCTCCAATTCCACCATCACCTTGGTCTCCAACGCCCGGTACTTCTGCTCCCGGGTTTGGACCTGGAGCTTCTCCAACTGGCAGTCGGTCTTCTCCTTCTCCACTTGCTTGGCCTTCTCTTGCAAGGCTTGGATCTCCTGGGCATGTTTGCTTCGGTCCAGTTGGCTTTGGAGATGCAGAGCTTTCAGCTGCTCTTCCAAGGAGGTGACTTTCACTGTGGAAGGAGAACATGAGAGAAGGTGCCAAGGTGCAACATTTCACACATGAACACCAAGACACATGTGGCAAGAACAGATAAGCAAGGAAAAGCTACCACAGTTTGCTTTTTCCTGAATCAACTGGAAAGGGCAAGGCTATGCCATGGCATCACTAGCATTGGCATCACCTGGTTAGCATCTCTCACCATTGATCCTCTGCTGGACCACATCATGGTTGCTGTTGTTGTTGGGTGCCTTCAAGCCATTTCAGACTTAAGGTGACCCTATCGTGGGGTTTTCTTGGCACAATTGGTTCAGATTAGGTTTGCCATTAGGAAGTTACCTTTTGAAAGTAATTCCTCCATGAATCATTACACGGTTTGAAGAAAAAAAAAACCCTGGGGAAAGTAACTTGCAGCACCCGCGGCTGCACTCCTTGTTACTTTGCTATTTCTTTCCATTGCTGTTTTGCCAGGGAACACACCCTCTCTGAATAAAATTTGGTAAACTCAAATGGCTTAGGCAAGGCAGCACAGTTAAAAGTGAAAAGTAACTTGTGAAAGTAACTAGAAACAGCAATAAAGCAAGTCTGCTTTCCTTTGTTATGCAACCTTTTTCAACGTCAATGTAATTCCTCTTTCCCAAGTAAGATGTAACTATGGGAGAGCCAGCATGGTTGGGCATGGAAACTCACTGGGTGGCATTGGGCAAGTCACACTCTCTCAGTCTCAAAGGGAGGCAATGGCAAACCTCACCTGAACAAATGAAGGATGAATTCACCTTTGGGTTGCCATACATTGGAAATGACTTAAAGGCACACAACAACAACAATGGCGTAACATGAAATGTGGAATATGGGAGACTCATTATATTATTACAAATATTATAAATATTCTATATTATAAATATTATAAATACTCTGCCCCTCTTAGGACTGGCAAGCAAGAAATGCCTTAAAACACGGAAAAATTCCTTGCCAAGATGCCACCCTGGAATTGCTTCTTTATTAAACCAGTAAAGAAACTTGGCTGGACTTTCCAATCTGGTTTCAGCCTCACAGACCCCGAAAGCAAGTAGTTACAGGTAACTAACTACATTACTTGCAATTTATTATTGCCAAGGTCCCAGAAAACAATGCATTTATGGTGCTGATCCTTACCAGGGCATGTCATGTTCAACATTTGTAAGTTGTAGCAACATTCCTGTGAGTTGTGATAATACATCATGAAGTTTTTCTGGCCTTCGCTTAACATTGCCTGGAAGAAAATAAGAAAGGTGGTTATGATCATTTTTATTAAATTGAACATACACGTTATAGATAAAACATACTACATACTAACAACATGCATTCCCACATTCTTCAACCTTCTACATATCTTTCCCATATCTTTTTCTTTCGTTTCCTCTTCATATCATAAACACTATTCAGTCATTAACTTCCTATTATTATTATTACTATTATCCCACTTTCCCTTAAATTGTAAGCTGTGTTGAGTCCCAGTTTTGCTTTCCCTGCAAAACTGGGACTCGGAGCAATTTGCAATTTAAAAGCACAATATAATTAAAAAGATACAAAAGTGAGCATTAAAATAAAATGAATCCTATTGCAGTGGATGATGATGATGATGATCATCATCATCATCATCCCACTTTCAAAGTGGCTTACAGTTTAAAAACGCAATACAATTCAAAAAGTACAAAAGTGAGCCTCAGTAACACTGGTTAATAATTATATTATATACGTCATTATTTCTTATCTTGCAATTAATTGTTAATTCTAGCATCAAATGGATGAAGCTGTTCTTACCCATATAAGCATCTTTATCTATCTTATAGTGTCAGATAGTTCACCCCATATATTACTTATATATCTGGTGACTACATCCCAATCTCTTTGGAAATTTCCCATTCTTCCATCTCTAGAGAATGTTGTCAGCCATCTTGAGTCCCAACATTGGGAGAAAGGTGGAATATAAATAATAATAATAATAATAATAATAGAATCATAAAGTTGGAAGAAACTCCCAGGGCCATCCAGTCGAACCCCATTCTGCCATTCAGGAATGCATAGAATCCTTGAGTTGGAAGAGAGCCTCAAGGGCCATCCGGTACAATGCCAATCTGCCATACAGAAATACATAGAGCCCTACAGTTGGAAGGGACCCCCAAAGGCCACCCAGTCCAACCCTATTCTGCCATGCAGGAAAACATAATCAAAGCACTCCCAACAGATGGCAATCCAGTCCCTGCTAATAATAATAATAATAATAAACCACCTATACCCCTTGGAGAGGTGTTACAAATGGCAGCAAGACAAAGCCTTGGGAATTGCAGCATGCTGCTGCTCTGCCTGTCTAGCTGGACACTTGCACCCAGGTCCTGCCCCCTAAAACAGGAGAGATTGTCCCATGCCAACTGGAGACGTGGCAACCATAGGCGCTGCCATTGCATACTGCTATTGCGTGGCACCCTTGCACCGTTGGGACCCCTACCTGCCTCTTACCTTTTCGATCATGCAGCTCTTCAGGGTGACATTGATCATGGCCGCTTGTTTCCGGAACATCCCGCTCTCGGCCTGGCTGGCGTTGAGCTTGCGCTTGAGCTCCCCGGCCTCCTTGCCCAGGGTCTCGGCCTTGCCTTCGGCCTTCTGGAGCAAGCTGGTCAAGCCCTGGAGGTGCTTCTCGTTGCCCATCTGGGGGCTGCCATAGACCATGAAGAGCACCAGGCCCAAAATGATGAGGAACTGGATGAGGGAGAGGAAGAGGAAGAAGTATTTCACATAGAAGCCACAGTCCCGCTTGGGCCGGAGGTTCTCCTTGGCCTCCAGGCTCAGCTTGGCCATGGCATACGGGTTCTTGGCGTCCATCATGCCCAGTGTGCCTGTCTTTGCCCTCCTCACACGGCTGGGCTTTGGGGCCCTCTGGGTGGAAACCAGCATCCTTGAGGTGTTTATATGGCCTCTGATTAATCTTTCCTCTGCTCCGGCTCCTCCTTTCCTGTCTCACTAGAAAACCCATGCACTTGTAGGTTGTGCTGTGTTTGTGGAGGTCAGCCACAGTTTCTAGAAAGGAACCCCCGCCATTGTTCTCCGGCCTCCCCCTTCGCTCTGTTTATTTTTCTTTGGCCAACCATAACGCCCTCTGACCAAAGCCAGGATGTGCCGGCCTGCCAAGCTGGTCTCGGAGGACCCCTCGGAAAGACGTCAACTGAGCGCAGGACCCTCCGTTGGCTAAGTGACCGGCCGAGTCACAAACGGTTGCACAGACCAGAGACATAACGTGAAGTTCGAAGGGGAGATAATGTACGCTGCTGCGTCGAGGCAGGAAAAAATGATATAGGATGGAGGATACCTGGCTTGACCACAGCACATGCGAAAGGGATCTGGGGGTCTTAGTAGACTGAGCCAAACATGAGCCAACAGTGTGACGCAGCAGCTAAAAAGGCCAATGTGATTCCAAGCGGCATCAGTAGGAAGCACAATGCACCAATATGCAATACGCAATGGGAGAGATCCAGTTTCAAATCACTCCATGGGAAAGGATGGAGGGATTGTCATAGACACAAGTTAAACTCAAGCCAACTGGGTTATGCAGCAGCTAAAAAAGCCAATGTGATTCCAGGATTCCAGGATGCACCAATATGCAATCTGCAATGGGAGAGATCCAGCTTCAAAGCAGCCCATGGAAAGAGATTGAGAGGTTGCCATAGAGCAGAATTTAAACTTGAACCAATTGTGTGATCCAGCGGATAAAAAAGCCAATGCGATTCCAGGCTGTATCAACAGGAGTGCATCTAGGCAGGATGTACAAATATAAGATGGGTGCAACCCAGTCTCATAACAGTCCATGTGGAAAGGGTTCAAGGGGTCTAAGTAGAGCACAAGTGAAACTTGAGCCAACAGTGTGATGCAGCAGCTAAAAAGGCCAATGTGATTCCAGGCTGCATGAATAGGAGTGCGTCTAGGTAGGATGCACCAATATCGGATGAGGGAGACCCAGCTTCATAGTAGTCCATGTGGAAAAGGAATGAGGGGTCTTCAGCCCTACATCTTCTCTCCCCCGGCTGAACAGGCCCAACTCCCTCCACCTCTCCTCATGGGTTTTGTTATCCATCCATCCATCCATCCATCCAGAGTGGAGCCATTGACCCTGCTGGCATGAAAGCCCCCAGCCACCGCAACTTAGCAGTTCAGGTGATCTTTAAATGTTGCACCACTCTTGTGTGCATTCTATACATTGCTTGTCAACTTAATGGTTTGCTTTGGCAAGGGATCCTCTGAGGTGGCTTTGCCAGCTCCTTCCTCTGAAATAGGGCCTTCGGCATCTGGGATCCCCTGGCGGTCTCCCATCCAATTAGCGTCCAGGGCTGACCTTGCTTAGCTTCCAAGATCAGACAGGATCTGGTGCCACTATGATATTTAGACCCTCAACTGTTTGTGTGTTGTGTGCTTTCAAGTTGTTTCTGATTTATGGCGACCATAAACCCCTATAATGGGGTTTTCTTGGCAGGTTTCCTCAGAGAGAGTTTGCCATTGACATCCTCTGAGGCTGAGAGAGTGTGACTTTCCTAAGGCTCTGTAGTACTATATTACAGAAAGAATGGATCAGGACATCTTGGTCACAGTTTATGCTAACCTTCTGGAGCCACCTGGCGGTTAATCCATGCAATGCACCCCAAAAGTAGCATCCAAGAAAACATATTCAGGGGAAGCCACAGAGTAAAGTACAATAACACCCAAAATCCACAAAACAGGGATACCTAATGAAGAAGCCAGCGGAGCTCCAAAAGCTTGCAATGATGTCTTTTGTGCATTTTTGGTTGGCCCAATAATGGTATCGCTGTTTTGTGGACCAAAGAACGATGGATAAGAATTGTGCGTTTGTGTATTTTGGGGGTAATGGGATCAACTCTTCTATCTTTTTCGCTCCACTAAAAGAACACCAAGGGGCATCAACTGGGAATGAAGTTTTGTAGAAAAATAGCCATTTTGGAAAGAAATATTGTATTTAATTCAGCGTAAAATAATAATCCAACAGATTTTAAATCTCAGAGTTCTTTTTCTCTCTTTTTCCAAACATTTTTCCAAACATTGATGCTGAATCTGGCGCATGAATCTTCTGTTTAAGCCGCCAAATCTTTCCTTGGGTTTTCACTGCTTCGCAGGTGCTTGGAAAAGAAAGCTCAGCCCTTCCTGAAAAATAATGAAAAGGATATATATTTAAGATATAGGTTGTTGTTGTGTGCCTTCGAGTTGTTTCTGATTTATGGTGACCCTCAGGTGAGCTGATGGTGAGGTTTTCTTGGCAAGATTTGTCCAGAGGAGGTAAGATTATCTACAGAAATAATAAAATGAACGCTAAAGGACTCAAAATGGTGTCACTTTTTGGGCAATCCGGTCCCACTACTATGCTATTCTGCTATTCAGAAGTCAGATCCATTTATTTCCATGGAAGTTACTGCAAGGAGTATATAGTCAGTGTTCTTTGAGCATTGGACTATGGCTTGGGAGACCAGGGTTCGAATCCTAGCTTGGTCAAGAAACCCCCCTTAGACAAGTCACACTCTCTCAGCCTCAAAGAAAGACTGTGGCAAACCCCGTCTGGAGAAGCTTTCCAAGAAAACCCCATTATAGGTTCACCGCCTTTGGGTCACCATAAGTCGGAAATGAGTTGAAGGCACACAGCCACAACAACTGTGTATAGGATTATAGCTTTGGCCCTGAATCCCGGTCCCAGAAAGAGGAGACCCATTGCCTTCTTTGCTGCAGCATTACACTGATGGCTCATGTGCAAGTAATTATGATTAACAACAACCCCAAGGTCCTCTTTACATGTATAGCTGGGGTGCCCAAAGCTGAATGTAGAACTTCAGAGGAGGCCTGACCATTGCAGAATATAATAGGATTCTTACTTCTCTCAGCTTGGAAACTATACTTCTACAGTATTAATGCAGGCTAAAATAGCATTCACTTTCTTTGCTGCAGCATCACATTTCTGGCTCATGCACAACTTATGATCAACAATGACCTTTTCACAGGGGTGCCCAAAGCTGAATGTAGGACTCCAGATGAGGCCTGACAGGTGCAGAATATAGTCGGATTCTTACTTCTCTCAGTTTGGGACGTATGCTTCTGTTAATGCAGGCTAAAGTAGCATTCACCTTCTCTGCTGCAGCATCACACTGCTGGCTCAAGTGCAATTCATGCTTAATTATAATCCCAAGGACCTTTTCGCATTTACAACAGGGGTGCCCAAAACTGAATGTAGGACTCCAAATGGTGGGACTCGTCCTTCCCTTGACTTGGGAACTATGCTTCTATTAATGCAAGTTAAAATAGCCTTCTCAGAGGACATTTTCTATCTCGGCCCTGCAGATTTGGAACTCTCTGCCTGACGAGCCCCGCTCAGTCACCTCTTTAGATCTATTTAGGAGAAATTTGAAGACCCATCTTTTCCGTCAAGCTTTCCCCCATGTGCCTTAATATTTTTCTCTCCTCCCTTGATGCACATTATTCGATCCAGCTATTTTGTTGTACGGCTTTTAATGATATGGTTTTAATTGATTGTAATATAATGGGTTTTTAGTTTTTTATAATGGTTTCTTGTATAATTTTTTAATCGGTATGGGTAGTTTGTTTGCACTGTCGGGGATATATGTTGTTGTTATTGTTTCATTCTATGTTGTAAACCACTATGATCTATGTAGGAATAGCGGTATATAAATAAATTTTCATTCATTCATTCATTTGGCTTCTTTGCTGCAGCGTCACAATGCTGGCTCATATGCAACTTATGTTCAACAATAATAATCCCAGATGTGGCCCTTGCTGTCCTCAGCCCCCCGTTTGGTGATCCAAGCATGGCTTCCCTCTCCCCACTGCTGCCCTTCGTGGGGTTTTGCCTGGGAAAAACCTCCTCTCTGTTCCAAAACTTACAAGTGGGAAAAGAATGCAAAAGATCGCCATCCCCCAGAATATGTACCGGAACGGGGGACCCTTGCGGCGGGAGGAGGAGGAGGAAGAGCGGGCTTGGAGGCGGCACTGGAGGGAGGCAATCTCTGCCAGGTAGCTGCGCCTAGGGGGAGGAGGAAAGATGGAGACATCAATGAAGGGAAGGGGGGGTAAAAGGGGGCAAAATCAAGGACTGTATCCCTGCACTCAAGTCTCTATGGGCTTGGAAATCTTTGAGAGGGACTTTTCTCTTGGCCTCAGACAAATAAATGGGCCCAAGAGCAAATAAAGCTGAGGACAAAAGGGGAAAGTTGGAGGAGAAGGGAGAAACCAGGACATTTTAAAAGCAGATGAGAAAGTGGGATGGTAGAGGAGTAATCGGGATCATCCTGCCAAATTGGGATGGCTGCAGAGTTTGCAACGGAAACAGAGGACTATGGGGGAAAGTGGGAGGAAGAGAGAGAAACCAGGACATTTTGAAATCAGCTGAGAAAGTGGGATGGCAAAGGAGCAATTGGGACTGTCCCATCAGGATAGTTGGAGGGCCTGCATCCCACTTTTCCTTCTACTTTTGCACTTTGAACTCCGCTTGCAGCAACTGCAGTAAACTGGGAACAAAAGGGGGAAAGCAGGGGGAGAAGGGAGAAACCGGGACGTTCTAGAAACAACTGAAAAAGTGGGAAGGCAGAGGATTAATGTGGACTGTCCCTGGCAAATCAGGGCAGTTGGAGGGTATGCACCCCACTTTTTCTACCACTTTGGCACTTTGAACTCATTTTGCAACAATTTTAGTAAACTGAGGACAAAGGAGGGAGTGGGGGGCAGAGGCAGAAACCGAGACATTTTGGACACAGCTGAAAAAGTGGGAAGGCAGAGGATCAACTGGGTCTGTCCCTGCCAAACCAGGATGGTTGGGGAGCATGCGCCTATGGCCATCCCAGGAGGAGCCCCAAATAACATTTGTTGCCATTTATGGCCTTGCCCCTTTTGCCCCACTCCCAGAAGGCAGGACCTTGAAACTTTTCTGAAACGCAATCTGGCCATTTGTGGCTGTGCGCTTATGGCAACTCTATGCGGAGTTTGCCTTTGCTCCTAGGAAGGAAGAGCCTTGCAGCATTTCACTTTCAGGGGGAAAAGTGTTTGTGGCGACAACTCGACTCACACGCTTTCTTGGAGCGCACTCTCCCGCGCATGGCAATGCTCCTTCTCTGCATTGGCTGCCATTTGGGCTTCTGTGGCCTCCTCCAATTTTGCTCCGAGTTCGGCCGCCTTTCCTTGCCACTGGGCCATTTGCACTGCAAAACAAAGGGCCAAATGAGAGAGCAAAAGAGGTTATCTTTGATGGGAATTTCCCCCTCCATCTTTTAAAAAGAGCCATGAAATCAGACAGTTGCAAGAGACCTTAGAGGTCAATTAGTCCAACCTTTATATTTGATGCAGTTCAATCGTCTGGGCCTCTGCGGATGACCGCAGCCCAGGATGGCATCGCTTGGTGCTTTCCCTGGTGTTTTATGGGCTTCCCTTCCATTCTATACATTATAAATGGCTCTCCTAAATCTTACTTACCCTTACTTAATGGCAAAAGCTTTTAATTCATTCATTAATCAATTAATTAAGATCCCATCTTCCACCCAGCATGGGGTTCAAGATGGCTTGCAGTTGTTCAAAAACAGTGGGCAACTGAGAAGAAAACATTACAAATGCACTCTGTGTTAGCAAAGGAACGCGCAAGCCTCCTTTAAAAAATGCTGCTGGAGGATGATGGGAGCTTCAGTCTTTCTCCAAGCATATTTGCCACTGTTCATTTCTACCTATCTCTTGCAACCTACCCAACAAAGCTCCATTCTGGCTGTCCATCTCCATTTCTTCGGCTTGGAGATGAAGCAACTCATGGTGAAGAGCTGACAGGTTGGCATCCAACCGGGTCTGCAAGAAGGAGGAAATTAAAAGTCATTAATTTTTTTTATTTTTAAACATTTGTATACCACTTTTCTCTCAATAATGGGACTCCCAGCAGCTGACAACATATTTAATAGTGCAAGAAAGGAAGGAGAAATGCTTCACAGACTCACCACTTGCATGCATGCAGCCCCGTCCCGTTCATTTCATTTTTAAAACGTATACATTTCTATGGAGTTTATCACACTGGGGCTAATTTGGGCATTAAAGAGAGATTAAAGTGCATTTAAAGCATCCTGCAAATAAAGCAAAAATGGCAAGTATTTGTGCGAATGATTATCACACGCAATTGCGTAAGTGAAGTGATATTGGAAATGCATTGTCACTGAAATCCCGAAAGTAAAAATATGGGCATTAATGCTTCTTTGTGACCACTTTAATGGTAGGTTTTCGGCGATGTCGTATGAAATCGTTTTGCGTAAGTACGTGATTTTTCCAGGATATTCATGGGATAAACTCCCGATCTCCTTCATGTGTTGCCTTCCAGCCCACAAAGGCTCCCCAGGCAATGAACACATAAGGGCAACTCCAAACAAGAGAAAAACAATTTGGAAAACACGCTAAAATATTATTTAAAGATGTTGATAAGCATGTCTAAAAAAAATCCCCGAGCCTAAAACGCACATTCTGCAACAGTGCCATTTCAAAATGGTTAAAAGCCATGCAGAACAGCAGAGTTTGGGCCGCCAACTGTGTCAGGATCTGAGAGTCTTATGGTTTACAGAAAGAGGCTTGTAGTACTGCAGTGCTGGAGTTCATGGTGTAGTGGACGATGGGATATGCTGGCACACGTTATTCAAAGGGTCACCATAAGCCAGAAACAACTGGGAGGCACACCGCAAAATGCGTAGCAGCCTTTCAGATCGTTGCAGTGCCTCCAGTTCTTAATGCAGAACAAAGGAAATACTTTTGCATCCTCTTGGGAGATTGGGGAGCTACAGTCCTTCCGAAATCCGCTCCCTCAGCTGTGGAGGAAGAGGCCGGCTGGAAATAAACAAGGCTGGGGATGATGGCTTTTCCAGAGACAGCCTCCCTTCCCCGCCTGGTCCTTTGTTTTCCTTCTCAGGAAAAGGTGCAATGGTGCTTTTTAAGATTCTCCCAACAGACCCACAAGTTGCCGTTCCCCCAGATCTCTGGAGCCCAGCCTTTTTCCTGCAACAGCTTTAAGGAAACATTAAAAATAAACCCAGGCATCCAGTGGCTTTCTTTTTAAGGGAGTACCTGGAGGCGGATAAAAATTATATGTGTGCTTTGAATGGGAGTAGGCTGGTCTCGGAATAAATCCCAAAAAGTGTCCGCTTTGGACTTCTTGTCCACTTTCATTACCCAAGAGGTTTTTTAAAAGAAGGGTTCCCAGCAAAATGAGTCATCCATGGCTTCCTAAAAGATCTGGATTCTTTAGTGGACAAAGCATGGCTGTGCATGTATCCTGGGGTTGTTTTGGTGACTGACCTCCTAACAGAAAGGAAAAAGCAAATGTCCACCTCTCCTGGGAGGTGCATATGCTCCAACATTTCATGAAACTTTTACTTTAGAACTCAGTTTGCAGCCATGGAAGTCAGTCGAGGAGATTCCCCAGAATAGTGAGAGATAGAGCTGGGAGAAAAAATGCTAAAAAGGTACTCCAGGACCAGGTACTCCCTTTACGTCTTTCATGATGCCCTCCACAGCTGGAGGAAAACCCAATTTTGTGAGTCAAGGAGACCATAAAAAAGAAGAGTATAAATAAATAAAGACATTTTGAAAGGCTAAAAAAATCCAGCATATTAAGTGACAAAAGACAAGTTAAAAGAGTTTTAAATGTATTTAAACCATGTATATGACACAGGGAGAGCCAGCGTCATGTATGGTTTGACCGTCTGAATCCCTCACTTAACCATAAAACCCATTGGGCACCCTTAGGCCATTCTCTCAGCCTCAGAAGATGGCAATGGCCAAACCCCTCAGAAGAAACGTCCCAAGAAAACTCTATGATGGTTTCGCCTTAGGGTTGTCGTACCTGAAGGCACACAACACACACACACACGACATGGGAGAGAGTATTTGTAAATCTAATTGGGGTCCCCAAAGCTTTCATGAACAGCCATGTTTTTACTTGCTGTCCAAACAGCAACAAAGCTGGTGTCCATCAAGGCATGGCATAACTGGGGTGACACAGCAGAGAAGGCCCTGCCTGGTGTCCTTTCTTGTATGGCATCCAAAGACAAAGAGGCAGAGTAGGGCCAGTCTTACACATCCCCATTACCCACCATACCATGTTCTCCAAGCAGTCTGTCAGGGTTGCGTTGAGCGTCTTCCGACCCTCCTTGGCTTGGCTCAGTTGCTTCTGGAGGTCCTTCTCCCTCTGTACCAACCTCTCCAGCTGCTTCCTTTGCCTGGCACGTTCCTCTTCCAGCTCAGCCACCCTGTCCCTCAGGGCCGTTGTCTCATTTGTGATCCTTTCCTGGCACCCTTTCAGCTGGCGGGCCGCCTCTGAGTGCCACACCATCACGGCCACCGAGATGGTGATGGCAGCCACCAGGAGCAAG
>NC_056531.1:15283760-15309665 GCF_019175285.1 Sceloporus undulatus
GACACAACAAGCGATGGTACGAGCTCTCCTGCTCAGAACGATTTCCATAAGCGCCCTCCATTTTGAGCATGTGCTATGAAGCAGTAGATTTCATCTTAATCTGAGTGGTGCTTTTAGCTTTTGTTTCAAGGTTTGTCCCCTCATTCTTCTGGAAGGTCCTACGCATCATTGCCAAGTGGCCTTGTTCCTCCTTTGCGGTGAGGACCTCAGGTCAACTCAATGCCCACTGTGAACATCCCAGTGGGACATCTTTTGTGGCCCCCATCCATTCCTCCCATGGGTCCAGTTTGTGCCCCACATGAACCGTATCTCCATGTTTTTGGAAATAACCCCAATCATCCTGAAAAATTTTCAGCTTAGGTAAGTGCCAATCTCAAGGTATGGTATTTCTATGTACAACGCGTGTTAAATCTACCGATGCTCATATAAATAATGCATAATAATAATGACATAATAATAATAAGCATAATAAGAATAAGTACTAAATCTACCAATGTAGATATGAATGCGTTTGATTGATGAAAACACTTGAACTTCCATGGGTGTTAAACGAATATTGAGGATTTGGTCATTTTGAGAAGGCTCAAGACCTGTGTGAAAACTACCAATCCCAGTGAACTCCATAGGATGCGCATCTCACATGGCACTTAAAGTGGTGTCAAACTTGCAATGTTTCTGGCAGTGTAGATGGCAACCGTTGGTGGGTTGAACAGACCTTTCATTATTGTTGGATCGCCCTTCTCTGGGATACGCTCCAGCGTTTTCAACATCTTTTTTGAAATTTGTGGATGCCTAAGGAAATTGAACACAAGATAATTCCAAGTGATGCCTAAACCACAAGCAGAACAGAGTGGTACTATTAACTTCCTCTCGATTTAGCAGAGTTGGGTCTTCCAAAATTTTTGGGTCCTCCTGTTGGGTTTTTTGGACTTCATTCTCCATCATTCCCTTTACTGTTGGCCAAGCTGGGCTTTCTGGAACTGGAATAGTGCCCAAAAACACCTGGAGGACCCACAATTGTGAGAACACTGCATATAGAGACAATTACATTGCCCATTGATGCAGCTGGAGGCTATACCCCAACATGTGCTGTGTATGACAGATGGGAAAGCACCCCAAAGGTAAGTCTTTGGTGAAACAGAAATGCTGGGGAAACTACCTTCTGTTCTTGGCTTTCCTTAGCTAAACTCCAGCAGGAGCTATTCAAAGCCAAAACGCAGGTCCAGGATCTGGGAGCATTGGGCCCAGCCGCCAAAATCAGGCAACAACGGTAAAGAAAAGCTGGTTGCAGTTCGCTATTGGTGTTCATGTCCCCAAGAAGCAAAGGATTTCCCTTGCTGAGACCAGGTCAACAATCTTATCTGTTGATTATTCCTTCATTTCCTGAATGTTGCATTTCTCGTCTTTTTTCCCAGTTTCAAGGACTCAAAGCATTTCACTGACCTATTGAATAACATTTGGCTCATCGAAACGATTAAGTCCTCTCCAAAACCAGAAAATTTAAACACAAGTATATATAGGGCTCAATTTCCCCTGAAACAACTAATCCTTGCAACGATGCTTGGCTGGAAACCACAAAACGGGCCAGCCTTATCAGCAACTATCACATGGGGGTTTGAAACTCAATTTACAATTGGAAAAAAACAAACCCCCCCGCAAATGTGGTACGTTTAGTCCGACGCAATGTTCCTGCAAACATGAATATACAACAAAGTTAAAGTTAAGACAAAATGGAAAAACAAACGACATCTTTTTTACTTGCCGTTGTTTCTCCATTTTGCCTTAGCTTTATACTTCGCGTTAATTTCAACATTTGCGCAGGAAAAAAACGTTTTCTGTCTGATAATTTTAACTTGTCCCGCATTTGCGGTTTTCCCAATTTAAATCTAGTTTAAAAAATTCCGTTGTTGTCACTGAGGATTTTCGCTAGTGGTGATAAGGTTACCTAAGCCAATGTGGGTTTGCAACTCATGTTGGACTCACTTCAAATTGTCATTCCTCATACATCATGCATGGTAACGGGCCCCATCATTCGTGACATAATGTGCGCGTGTGTTTGCGTGTCTTTCAACCCACACTATAAAACGCATACGCTAAGCAGCAACGCACCGTGTGTAATCCTCCAATTGCCAAAAATGTCATGGCACACAACATGGAGAGTCTTAGGGTTTGTTGTTGTCGTGTGCCTTGAAGTCCATGTTCCCGACCTATGGGGACCACTAAGGCAGAACCTATCAACAAAGGGTTTCCCACTGGCAAGGTCAGGTTCAGGTTTGCCTTTGCATTTCCTGAGGTGAGAGAGTGTGACTTGCCAAAAGTTGGGTTTTCCTTGGCTGTAGTGGGGGGATTCGAAACCTTGGTCTTTCAGAGTCATAATTCCAATGCTCAAACCCACTATGCCATTACATTTTGGTATAGCACAGGGGGGTGTCCTTGGAACCAAACTCCCAGTGGATAGTCGCCACGAGGGCCCTGATCAGCCTTCTAACGCTTATGATTCTATGATTCTATTGGTGCTTTTCTAGGGTTTTCTAGGGTTTCCTGCATGGCAGAATGGTGTGGACTGGATGGCCCCTTTGGTCTCTTCCTATTCTGTGATTCTATGATTCTAAACTTATGGTTGTCGTGTCCCCAGTGGAGGAATGTGCGATGGGGCCAGAATTCAGGAGGTAACAGGCTCAGCACACCAGGATCTCACTTGACCTGTTCTGGCGATGGGGTCCTCGGGTGTCCATGGTGGCCATCCTCGCACTTCACTTGTCCAGTGATTTCCTCTCTCTTCTCCTCTGTAGCCCCTTGGGAACTTGGCTGCCTCTAGTGGCTGCTGCACCGAGAGAACTGTTTTGGCTTTGGCGGATGGGGGAGGGGCTTCTGCTGGCTTATTTGCATAAAAACACACCCCCTACACTGCACAGCATTTTGGAGGCTTTGCCTTGACTGGGGAGAGCATCGCTGGAAAGCCAGGCGACCAATTAGCCTCCAGAATCCTTGCAGGGTGACACCCTCACTGCACCCCCACAAATACACACACACACACCACTTGTCCCTCCCTAGTCACTTGGATTAGGGGCCCCAAACTCCCCGTGACATGTGAAGTTTAAAATAACATTTTAAAATAATTTTAAAAATCACAAAAACACCATATTTTTGACCTGAGAGGACACTCTCTAGGAATGTATAGGTCCTCCAGGGCAACTCTGTGGTCAACGTCTGACAGGACATGACATAGAACTGCGCTGGAGGAGCTACAAAGCCCTAGGAGAGTGTTCTCTCCAGGAAATCTCTAGGTCCTCCAGGCAACTCTGTGGTCAACGGTCCAACACAGACAATGGCCATAGAACTGCACTGGAGGAGCTACAAAGGCCTAGTAACATGTGGTGCCTGGGGGTTACGAAATTAATTCGTTCCGCGGCGCTTTCGTAACCCGAAAAAAAGCCTTCGTAAGCCGAATTGCCATAGGCGCTAATGGGGAAAAGCCGCGATTCCGTGCGAAAAAAGCCGAAAAAAGCACAAAGTTTTTTCGTAACCCGAAAAAAACATTCGTTAACCCGGAACAATGATCCTATGGGAATTTTTTGCGATCCCGAAAAATTCGTAACCCGGTCATTTCGATCCCGAGGCACCAGTGTGTAGAGTGTTCTCTCTAGGAATCTCTAGGTCCTCCAGGGCAACTCTGTGGTAAACATCCGGGAGACACTGAGCATAGAACTGCTTGGAGGAGTACAAGGCAGTAGAGTGGAATCTCAAGGTTTTCCATGCCGACTTTTGGTTCAAGTTGACCCTTAGCAGTTTGCGCTGGAGGACTAGAGATTCCTAGAGGAGAACATATTAATCAATCTGCCACATCACAGTAATCAAATCCGCAAATAGCAAAACCGGAAAAATAGGAGGGAGGGAGGGATGAGTGTTGTAATTTGTGTGTTGTGTGTGGTGTGTGTGGTTAATATATATATAGAGAGACGAGAGAGAGAGAGAGATGTTTTTTATAGCAGCTGTTGAAACCCGCAGAAGAGATCCTTTTGCACAAAGTTTAGCTAGATTTTTTTTAATATGTTAAGAAAACTGAACAACGAGGCAAAAGTGCCCCTAAACCTCACAAACGAGGCACAATATTTTTTTAATTTCAAGCTCTTTGTTCAAATTTGTAAGAAATCTGCGGATTCTGGAAAGGTTTATCCATTTGCCCCCGCCGTCCGCTACTAAATAAAATTTTAATTCCTCCTCTATCACTGGGCTGTTGGTCTCTTTGTTTGATTAGATTTCCTATCTTTTCCTGGTAGCTGGGTTCAAAGGTGTTTTATTCCATAAATTAACTTAAATGTTAACCTAAATTAACTTAAAACAGGGAGTTCCATAATTTGAGAGCAGCCACCAAGGAAGTGGTTAAATTGGGATGTTCAATCTTTTTTTATTAGGTTGATCACTGTTTTTATGATGGGCGGAGGGTTGGGGTTGGGGGTTTTTAACTGTAATTTTTAATTGTTTGATGTTTTAATTATACTGTGGAATCCGCTTGATTCTTTGTGAAAAAGCGAAATATAAATTATTATTATTTATTATTATTATATTATTATATTATTATTAAGTAAGCCCTCTTCTCTCCAAAACCGGACTAAGCAAATCTGCTGAGTTCAACCTTCCGGTAGAGCTGCACTGGAAGACCTAGAGATTCCTGAGAGAAACAGATAAGGAATTGGTTTAAGGATCTTGGCTATTTAACATTTTTTATAGTGTTTTAATGTCCTTTTTTGATTATATATGCTTGATGTTCTGCCCTTGCTGGAAAGGGCATTATAAATCATCATCATCAAATCCACCACAGTAATCAAAGCCGGAACGTCGAAGCCACAAATGTGGCAGAGCCAACTGCAATATCCTTTTAGAGTTTAGTGGAATCTCTTTTATTGTAATGCTGGGTCCCATTGGTTTGCATTTGGGACTCTGGGGACAACAAGAAGACAACCTGGCTCCATCTTCTCGTGCAGAAAAGCCTTTGGGTATTGAAATATGGTTCTCATGTTATTTCTTCATCATCCTCATCTCTGAGGCCAACATCCCAAGCTTCCTTGGCTGTTCCTCCATAATGCTTGGCTTCCAGGCCTTGGGCATCTAGGTTTTCCTCCTCTGGGACATGATCCAGCTGCTCAAAACCCTTCCTGAAGTGCATCCAATCACTACACCTTCCTGCTGAGAATGAGTGCAAGACATGGAAATAATCCCATACCACCCAACTGTCCCAAGTTGGCAAGGACAGACCCAATAATTTGCCTCTGCCGTCCCATCTTTTCATCTGCTTTTACAATGTCCCGGCTTCTCTCTCATCCTCCCACTTTTGCCTCAGCTTACTTCCGTTGCTGCAACGGAGTAGTTCAGAATGCAAAAATTCATCTGCCCCCAGTTTGGATCAGCAGAGAGACAGGTTTGAAATTTGCTCTTCCACTAGGCCAGGCAAAAGCCAAAATGCTGCAGCCAGTCCTAGCTTTTCTGTTCTTCTTCATCATACCTTTTGACACCTTGGCCAGACTGTGATGTTGCTTGGCATCTTTGTGGAGTTCTGTGTGATGGGGGAGTTTAATACAGAAAGGTTGGAAATGAAGACGAAGGGGCAGGTCTTGTAGATTCTTCCCATGCCCACCCCAGCAAAATATGGGCACTTCTTGTTGTTGTGTGCCTTCAAATCATTTTCTGACCTATGGCAGCCCAAAGGATGGGGTATTCTTGGCAACATATGTTCAGAGGAGGTTTGCCATTGCTTTCCCTGAAGCTAAGAGAGTGTGGACTGCCCAGGATCACCCCCAGTGGGTTTCCATAGCCTGCACCACCATTCTCAGCTGTGGAGAGTTCCTTTTCCCTTTTTTTGGTAACCCAGGAGCTGCTGAGATGCTCAGATGCCCTAGAATGGCACCAAACACACACAGAAGTCCTCAAAAAAAAAAAGAGTTTCCATTTGTTGCAAGGAATCCTCCTTTTACACACTGTTTGTGTGTCCTCAGATCATTGCAAACTAGTTTGCAGGTTGGCATCATTTGCTCAGAGAGGGGGTCATTCCCACTTACAGATAATCGGTCCCGATCCGAATTGGTGGATTTGAACAGACATTGGGTGGTCCCCACGACATTTGCCCCGACTGTATTTTTTTCATTTGCTAGAATTGCTAGATAGCAATTGCAATAGTAGTGTTTCTAGGGAGAGCTGGAGTGGCGTTGTGGTTTAAGTGTTGGATTACACATTCTGGAGACCAGGTTTGCATCCCTGTTTGCCTATGGAAGCCCACCTTGAGCAAGTCACACTCCACAGCGTCAGAGGAAGGCAATGGCAAACCCCCCTCTGAACAATATTGCCAAGAAAAGTGACAGGTTCACCTTAGTATCACCATAAATCAGAAACAACTTGAAAGCACACACACAACATTTCTGGGATTTGCAAGCAGACTGGGTCTCCTCTTCTCCCCAGCAAGATTGCACACTTTGGGGAAGGCTGTCTCATCTAAACATTGGTTTATAGTGCTCGTTTACAGTTACAAGTTCAAACAACTGACAGGTTTACAAAATCTAAGTCTATAGCACAGCAGCACATGGATGTTTGTTGCATGGCTTCCAAACCCCTCTTTCTTCGTTCTCTCTCTGCATATCTTGCCATTCTCTTTCTTTCTGGCTGCACCCACCCTGCGGAATAATCCGTTTTGACACCACTTTAATGGGTGTCCATAGCTCAGTGCTATGGAAATATGGGAATTGTAGTTTGTTTGGCACCAGAGCAGAGCTCCAGACCACCCCTTTCTTCTATGTGTGGAATCATAGAGAGTTTATCACATGGAGGCATACGGAGGCAAAAGCCGTGCAGAAACGGGATTTTAAAATCCGCTAAACACCCACAAATGTGGGTTGTTTTTCCGACGTTTGGCAGGAAAAGAAATAATGCCAAAATAACCCAAACGGAAAGCCAACAAAAAACACCCCTTTCTACTTTCAGAATGCCCCAAAAGTTTAAAAGGAGTGGGATTGTTGGCTTTCTGTTCCGGTTGTTTTTGCATTATTTCTCTTTCATACAAACAACCTGTATTTGCAGGTATTTTCTACTTCTGTTCAGGTTAACCCAAACATGTGAAAAATAATCCACAAAAGTGGGTTGTTTCACTTTAAATCTAGTTTCTGCATGGAGACTCATCCGGTGTGTTAACTCAGTAGAGTTGGTAGAGATCCTATACTGCCATGCAGGAATACACAATCAAAGCCCTCCCTGTGGATGGGGGCCATCCAGCCTCTGTTTTCAAAACCTCCCAAAGAAGGAGACTTCCTGGAGGCAGTGTCTTCCTTTGTTGAACAGTCTTACCATCAGGAAGTTCTTTAAATTTTTAGGAGGAATCTTTTTCCTATACTTTGCACCCATTACTCTGGGTCCTAATCTCTGGGAGCAGCAGAAAACAGCTTTCTCCCTCCTCAATATGGCATCCCTTCAAATGTTTTAAAAAGGGCTTAGCACCTCTCAATCCTCTCTTCTCCAGGCTATCAACATTCCCAGCTCCATAGGAAGAGGAGGACAGTGAAACTGGGAGATTTTACAAGCATCTGATAAAGTGGAATGATAGGGGATTAAATGGGATTGTCCCTGCCAGACCCAAATGTGGCAAAATTACCCCCCTGAGGATGCATTTGGTGTTGGACATGGGAAGCCAAAACTGGGTGTCCATCCGACTTCTCTGCCAAAGGAGGGTTCCAAGCAGATGCACAAAAGAGAAAAGAGCCAGACTTGTTTAGGAAGGCTGGAGTGGGTCTCACAATGCTTTGTGCTCACAAATGCACAATGGGTCTTTTCCAGCCTGCTCCTTCCTGACTTTGAGCATGACACTATGCAAGTGCTGCTGCTCAAGCCAAGCACCAAAGCTGAGCTCCTCCTCTCTTTTTCCTCCTTTTCAGATGAGCTTGGAGGAAAACGAAACCAGCAAGGAGGCTGCTTCCAACTGCCTCCTAAATAATCATCCCACGCAAAAGGACTCCAGCTGGGGCCTCTTCTGTCCTTCAGCCCTCGATATGCTGTGACGGCCAGGATGATGGATTAGGCGCCTTTTGGCTGGTAGCCCACAGAGAACAAGCAGCTGCCTTCTGGAAACATCGGCAGAATTTGCTCTGGGCTGCCGTGGTGACCATTGTTTGGGTCTTCAGATCCTCTTGATAGTTTCTCCAAGTCTGGTGTGCGGGGCAACTGATTTCCAGCCATGGCCACTGCAGGAGAGAGTGGCCTGGTCTCCACCAAGTTAGCCGGAAGGTCTGGGTGGCCGTGTCCATACTCGAACTCGCCATCATCCTCATATTAGCCACTGGGTTGGGTTATTGGCAACCCACCGGAGGCAGGGGTCAGCAGGAAGTGGAGAGGTGGATGGCCGATGCTCACCTGACCACCATGGACAACATGACTGGACCTCCAAGTGACCACGGAAAACTGGCAGGCTTTCCAGAACTACACGGTAGGCCTAGTTAGAATGATAGGAATCATTGAATTGTAGAGTTGGAAGACCGCAAAGGCCATCCAGTCCAACCCCATTCTGCCGTGCAGGGAACTCTAAATCAAAGCATCCCCATTGACAGGGCCAGCCAGCCTCTGCTTAAAGACCTCAAGGAAGCATTCCACTACACTCCGAGGGTAGTGGTTCCACTGTCAAACAGCCTTTCTGTCAGGACAGTTCTTCCTAATGTTGAGCTGGAATCACTTTTCCTGGAGCTTGCATCCATTGCTCCATGGGTCCTAGTCTCTGGAGCAGCAGAAAACAAGCTTGCTCCCTCCTCAATGTGTCATCCCTGTCAATTTCTTTGTGGGTTTTTCGGGCTATGTGACCATGTTCTAGACAGTTTTATCTTGGCCACATAGCCTGAAAAACCCCAAAGAGCTATGGATGCCAGCCATGAAAGCCTTTGACTTCACATCCCTTCAGTCTTTAAACAGGGCTATTGTATCACCTCTCTGGGTTGTCTTCTCCCATCCAGGAACCCCAAATGCCATATCGTCAGCATGCATGCGTCTCTCCAGGGCCATTTTTTGTCCGCCCCCAGGGGTACAAATCATTGCAAAGTGTTTGTAACGTTTATTTTGCTCCAAAATAACCTCTAGGTCCCACCACGTGTTGGTCTCCTTGGGCCAATGTATGTCCAGGAGACGGAGTGGTCTTTTTTGAAACGGAAGTGACTTAGGCTCACGTCCTGTGGTTCAAAATTGGCCTCTCTTGGGTCTGAAATTGGTCCAGGGGCTAGTCTATGTATACATGTATTATGCAAATTGCGTGTGGATTTTTTGCAGATTTGCAATCACGCTTAATTGTGTAACTTTCCTGCCACAAATTTGCCTTATTCGCCCTCCTGTTGATGAAAATGCACAGCCTTTGAAATCCATGCAGATCCATGTTAAACAGAGGATGCAAATGTGCAATAATGTACATCCTCATGGATCTTATGGCTACGTTGGTTAAAAATGTGCATCCTTTTTCAACAGAGTTTATGGAGTTTTTTTGGAACCCCCCAAACCCTCAATACATGCAGCCATAGGGCAATCTATTCTATTTCAATTGGGAACATTTTAATTGTGTAGACAAGCCCTAGAAGGCCTAAAAACAGGTGTGAAAAGATGTCTCCTAGAAGGTATTTGGGAGTAAGAAAATTTGATTTACATGCATTTTGCAGGTGCAGTGGGTGGGTTTGCAACCCTCCATTCCAGGTATAAAGCTACGTTTCAAAAGCAACCTGAGGCCTATTAGAATAAACTCATTTAAAGTATTTTAATGTATTTTAAACTATTTTCATGGGTTTTGATTTTCCATGTTCGAATGGATCCAAGGACTAACATCAAGCTGGGAATAGAGGCATGTTCCTAGCAGAAAAATCGGTTTAAATTACTTTCAGAGCAACTTTTCAAGGGCATCAAGGCATTTTAGGTCCATTTTGAGCGAAGGTTTACATTCTGTGCCTCCTGTTATGAGTTCTAAACCTCCGATCCTAAATCTTGCAAGAAGGAAGCCATGCTACAAATGCCAACTTTCCTAACCTGCAAGGAGTAACACTGAAGCTTCCTAACCACTGCAATGAGTAACAATGGGGATTAATTACTCTTGCAAAGTAACTTTATAATGATATTATATAATAATAAAGACTTTACCCCACAAACTGGAAACAACTTTATTTATTTATGTTATAATTAAATGCCCTCATTTTGCTGCTCCTAGCGATCGAAGACGGAGGAGCCGTCAGTAGCAACTCTGGAAAACTGGACAATAACTGGCATTGGAGCAGAACATCGTTTAACATTGCTTAATTATTTATTTTTTTTTATAACTTTTGTAATTACCGTTATGTTTTGTTTTATCCTTTTAAAATTATTGTAAGCCGCCTGGAATCCCGTTTTGGGAGAAAGACGAAATATACTCTCATTTAAAAATCAACAGACATTAGAAATTAATATGCCTGCTCAATGCCAAGCCGAAATTTGAAGGCAGAGCTATAACTCATGTTAAAACTTATCCACAAGTCCGTCAGACAATTCAGCTCTAAACCTTTGAGGCCAAGAGCCTCTCGGGTAAGAGATTTTAATTCGGAGATCTGAGCCCTCATAGAATCATAGATCATAGAGCTGAGAAGAGACCCCATGGGTCCTGATCCAGTCCAACCCCCTTCTGCCATGCAGGAACTCCCCATCAAAGCATCCCCATTGATCCTAGTCCCTTACACATGTAGTTTCATTCAGCCAGGTGTCCCCCATGATCCATATCTGTGTTTCATTTTTCTGCCCTAGTGCAGTACTTACATTTCTCCCTGTTGAATTTCATTTTGTTAGCTTTGGCCCAGCTTTCTAGTCTTTCAGGTCGTTTGAATTTTGTCTGTCCTCTGGGTATTAGCTACTCCTCTGATTGGTGTCATCTGCACATTTGATAAGTATCCCCCAATTCTGTCCTCCAAGTCATTGAAAAGATGTTGAATAGCCCTGGGCCCAGCAGAGCCCCACTGGACACCCCACCGGTCACTTTCTCCAAGATGAAAGGAGCCCTGGTGACCCCCTTTGGGTTCAGCTGGTCAACCAATGATAAATCCATTAACAGCCTCTCAGTGAGAGGCATTCGTAGTTATTTCATGAGCTGAAATTCAGTAGGCTCCATCTACACTGCAGAATTAATGCAGTTTGACACTACTTAACGCCATGGCTCCATGCTGTGTAATCCTGGGATCTGCAGTCATGTGAACTATTTAGCCTTCTCTGTCACAGAGCTTTAGTGCCACAGCAAATTAAAATCCCAGGATTGGCAGTTAAAGCGATGTCAAACCTCATTATTCTGCGTCAGTATTTTGAATCTGGTGCCATAGGAGGCAAGGCCTTTTCAGTGGCTGTCCTGGCATCAAAGACTGAACGTGAAGCTGAAGCTGAGCCAAAAGTACGATGCAGCAACTAAAGAAGCCAATACGATCCTAGGTGCATTAATAGCGCACAGAGTTCCTATCTTCATACCATATATCATTTTCTGAACCTCAGTTGCATCTCCATCTTGGAAATGTTTGTCGGTGGGTGAGAGGAAGATTGACAGAAAGGCCTCTTGTTTTCTTTTGTTTCAGAGAAGGCTGGCAGCCAACTCCTCCGCCCTCCGCCTCGAAGTGGCTCAGTTAAGCATCCGCTTGCATCGGCAGGAACGGAAAATAAGGTCCTCCAAGGTGAGAAGCCCTCTGAGCAACTGATAGCACTTGGAAATCCACTTTAGCTGCCTCCACTGCATCTGATGAAATCCTGGGATTTGTAGTTTCCAGTTGTACTAGAGCTCTCTGATGACTGTTTTAAGTTGCTCACATAATAATTAATTAATAATTTGTTTTATTTATATACCGCCATTCAAAGATCATGCGGTGAACAGCAAGAAAGCAATTAGCAAGTAAGCTAATTGCCCCCAACAGTCTGGGTACTCATTTTAGCGACTCGGAAGGATGCAAGCCCTTTCTGGTCTTGAACTCGCAACCTTGTTGGTTTCGAGTGAATGGCTGCAGTACAGGCATTTACCCACTGCGCCACCAGGGCTCCATAAAATACAAACCTCAGGATGCAGCTGAAGGAAGAAAAGGGGAGATTGAGTCGTGTGTGTGTGTTGCTGTGTGCCTCAAGAGAGCCAGCATGGCATAGTGGTTTGAGCTATGATAGGCTCGAGAGGCCTGGGTTCAATCCCCCTCGGCCACAAAAAGTCACACTCTTCAGCCTCAGAGGACGGCAATGGCAACCCCCCTCTGAAGCAACCTGCCAAGAAACTCTGTGACAGGTTCGGGGGTCTCCATAATCAGAAACGACTTGCAGGCACACACAGGCACACAAAGAGAGAGAAACTGGGATATTTTAAAAGCACAAGAAAAAGTGGGACGCTGCAGAAATGATTACAGTAATTTGGACCATCCTTGCAAATCTGGACAGTTGGGAAGCATAAGGATGTCTTCTTTGGGGTGGCTGAGAGTACGAGGCTTGCAGATGGTGACGGTTCCTCATGGTTTTCATTCTCCCCATTACTAGGAGAACTTGCAATCCTGAGAAAACTGGACCAGAAGCTTGAAGACCTAAGTAAGCCAGGTTTGCAACTGGTTTGGGTGGTAGGGGAGCTATGGGAGAAACGTAGTTCCCCCCTGCTGATCAGAGCCAAATTTCCCCCTTTTTTTTTTTTTTTACAGAAAGCAAAATGTAAAAATAACCGATCTAGAGTGAAAATTGCATTGTGACACCAGGGTTTTTGGGAGGCCATAAGTAGAGTTAAGGTTCTGAATAGACTGCCCCTTTCAGCGCCGGATCGGAGCTGCAGCCCCGATCTGGCCTTTCTGCAGTGCAAAAAGGAGCTGCAAAAAGCGACTCCTTTTTGCACGCAGAAAGAAAGGGTGCCTTAGCCACCGCACCATGGCTTTTTGGCACTCCTTTTGGTGCTGTGTCATTGTGGACCAGCGCCAGAGGCGTGCCATGATGCTGCCCGCCATGTGTGTGAGTGCATGGCATCGCACCAGCATGGGATCGGAGTGAGGGATATGCATCATGTAGACATCATGCCCTCACTTTGCCCCAATGCCCGCCTTTATGGTGGTCTGTCAAGGCTGTTAATCTTACCTCATTTCCCCTTCCTTGGTTTTGCCTTCCTGGAAGAAAATGGGAGACCCAAAATCTGGCACAGCATGATGTAGTGGTTTGAATGTTGGATTTGGCAATCCTAATCCTTGGGTTTTCCGGGAAAATGGCTGCCTTGAGCCCCCAGGTTTTCTGAGAACAAATTGCAGCCCTAATCCCCAGGTTTTCCGGGATTAAATGACACCCTATCACAAGATTTTCGGACCAAATGGCAACTGTAATCCATGCTTTGCCCTCCATCCTCTTTCCATCCTTCTGTCTCCATCTCTCTTTTTCTCTCCCTCCAAAGCAACCACAGAAGGAGATCATTGCACACTTTTAACAACAGCAGCAGCAGAAGGCCTTCCGGACAGCGGCCATTTCCACAGTGGCCACCCTTTCTGGTGTTACTGGCGGCCTCATGGCGCTCCTTTGGGTCTGAGAAGAAAGAACCTTTGTGCAGATAGGAAGCAATGGATCACAGTCGAGGGGATCTGGGGGGAAATCCTGGGGGGAAAGCTTTGGCAACCAACTCCTTCCCCCGTTCCTCTCCAGACTCCAGGGTGCTTTGCAACCATCTAAAATAATGGTGTTTAACTTATTATTAATTTTGCTTTTTGCTGACAGAATGCCTACTTTTTCAGTATTATCAGAATTCCCCCAACCCCAGGGTTATTCTTTTACAGGTCCAGTCTCCCTTATTGTCCGAAATGCTTGGGACCAGAAGTGTTTGGATTGGGGTTTTTCTTCGTCTTCAGATTTTGGGATATTTGCATCACCATATTGAGATGCTTTGGGAGAGGACCCAAATCTAAACACGAATTCATTTATGTTTCCTATTACCTGATACCCATAGTCTGACGGCAAAAAGATATATTTTTCCTCCTTTCGTTTTTTTATCTTTTGTTACACAGGAACATTTTGTATGTAACTGAATCCCTTGGAATGTAAAATATATTGGCCCTCTGCATCCACAGATTCTTTATCCGTGGATTCAAGCATCCATGGCTTGGATATATCAAGAATATATAAATTCCAAAAGAAAAATTTGATTTTTGCCATTTCATTAAGGGATACTGTTTTACTACACATGTACTTCATGGGACTTGAACATCCATGGATTTTGGTATCTGCAGGGGATCCTGGAACCAAACTTCAGCAGCACCAGGGCCCATTGTACATTTTCAAAAAATATATATTTTACAAATAAAGAAGTAATTTAGACATGCAAAAAAAAGAGAGAGTAGAAAGATGCATTTAAAAGAGAAGAAAAGGGAACACACCAAAGAGGATACCAGTCAGCCCTCCACATTTGCGGCTTTGACTTTGCAGATGTTATTATTGCAGATTTGATTAATATGTTTTCTATAGGATTCTTTAGCTCTTCCAATGTAATACTGCAGCGTTAGCCATAGAGTCACACACTGGAGGACCTAAAGTTTCCTAGAAAAAAAATCTCTTCTCTAGGCATTTGTAGGTCTGCCAGTGCATTCATCCCTTTGGTGGATGTTGACCATAGAGTTGTGCTGGAGGACCTAGGATTCCTAGAGAAAATATCTCTCTAGGCATTTGTAGGTCTGCCAGTGCAATTTGTGGTCAACCTTTGGTGGATGTTGGACCATAGAGTTGTGCTGGAGGACCTAGAGATTCCTGAGAAAAATATCTCTCTAGGCATTTGTAGGTCTGCCAGTGCAATTTTGTGGTCAACCTTTGGTGGATGTTGACCATAGGGTTGTGCTGGACGACACAGAGATTCTGTTAGGTAGAAAACTGGTGACATTTATTTGTGGTTTTATCCACTTTCACGGGGGTCCTGCACCCTTAAGCCTAAGAACGTGGAAAGCCCATGTACAAACTGTAGGATGGAGAAAAGGCAGAAAAGCTAAGCAGAAACTCAGGCTTGCTAGCGAGGAACAACTGGCTGCAGATGCCATTTTGGCAGGTGCTTATTTCCTTGGTGGTCAAGCAGACTGCAAAACAAACTCTCTATGTTCCTCGGCTGGGGTTTGTGGCCAACCGAAGATGAGAGGGTCCTCCTTCCCCGGAGAAGCCCACGCAGAAAAAGTATAGCCTAAGGCATTGCCCCGAGTGCCAGGCAGAGTGGAGAGGTTGCCCGTTGGAAAGGTAGCCGGCCTCTAAGACCCCATGGGACCCTCGGCTGCCCAAAGCCACCCTGAAGTCCTGGGCTGGTTTTGTGCGGACACAATGTGGCTGAGAAATTATTAAAACAAGGACAACTGCGCAATTAAGACGGAATGAGACCAGAGGGATCTGAAACATGCAAGTCCTTTGAGGTCAGCAGTGCCTGGTTTTGCTAATCACTGTCTTTAGGATTTCAGGGTGTGGCCAAAATTAATTAAAATGCACATATGCGCAATAAACGGTCCTCCTGATTATCGGGAGCTTGCAAGACAAAACTCGGGGCTGTCTTTGCCAGCTCTGGACGTTTCGCACTAGCTGCCGCCAGCGCTGAGCCATCTGCCCTTCCTCAAAATGTCCGCTCAGGCTTTGGCGCCAGCACCCAACATGGCCGCCCCTCACAGCGAAGGAGGGGATTTGCCCGTACCCAAAAGGGCCGCGTCGGCCATGTTACCCGATACAAAAGGGCAACGAGGGACCGACTGGAGAAGAATTACCTCGTCCAAAATGGCTTCACCTCTCGCTCTCGACCAATCGCCTCGCGCGCCGTGTCTTGATTCCGCCTTTGCCGCCTAACAACGTCCAATCAGAATCCGGAGCCGGGAAGAAGGGGCGGGGACTCCGCGTCGACTCCCCGTTGCCCCGCCTCGTCAAGGTGACAGCCGAGGCAGCCAATGGAGTGCCTGCTCTCGCCCGCGGTTGAGGGCGGGACCCAGCCAGGCCGCCATTTTGTGAGTCTATATAACACGTAGCCGTTGGGTCCGCTCCTGCTACTCCGGCGCCTGCACTCCCCTTTTCCCTTCGGGTCGCCTTCGTGTGCCATGGACGGGTGAGCGGAGCGCAGCGAGGAGAGGGAAAGGGGCGGGGGCTGGAGGGGAAAAGTGGGCCGAGGAGGAGGAGAACGGGGCCTCCCTCGTGGAGGCAGTTGAAGAGAAGAAGAAGAAGGAGGAGGAGGAGGGAGAGGCCCCTTTACCTCAATGGAGGAGAAACACGGGGACAAATGAGGTTCATGTTTACTTCAGGCCGGAAAAGTTGAGGGGAGAGAGGGACAAAAACGAGGGGGGCTTGTTTGAGGGGCGCCTCGTCAATTAAAAGAAGCCTTTTCTGGCCTTCGTCTTCTTCAGACGAGCCGCCCCTCCCCTTCTTTCAAGTAAAAAAAGTTAGGAGGAAGTGCGCTTCGTTCGCCTCAGTTGCTTTGCGCGTGCGCGCTCGCGAGTGGCTTCATTCCCCGCTGTTGAAAAGTTAGGGGCGCGCGCGAGGCCTAGAAACATTCGGAAGACGGAGGGGAGTGTGCGCATGCGCGGGTAGAACGAGGAGGAAGGTAGAAGGGGAAGGGGCGCGCGGGGGCGCGGACTTAGAACGTTCGGAAGATGGAGGCGGTAGTGCGCGTGCGCGGGTAGAAAGTTGATGAAGGTAGAAGGGGAAGGAGAGTGCGCGCGCGGCTTTAGAATGTTCGAAAGACTAAGGGGGTTTGCGCATGCGCGGGTATAACGTTAAGGAGGAGGGTAGGAGAGGAAGGAACGCGGCCTTAGAACGTTCGGAAGACGCTCCCTTCTGTCCTTACTATCAAAGTTCTACCCGCGCATGCGCACACCCCCATCGTTTTCACGTTCTAAGGCCGCGCGGGCGCGCTCCTTCCCCTTCTACCCTCTTCATCGTCAACGTACTACTCGCGCATGCGCACTCCTCCCCTCTTCATCTGTTGCCCACGCTTCTTCCTCCTTTTCAGCCTCTTGTCTTCCGCGTTTGAAAGCTCTTCCTCGCATGGGGGCTCTTTCTCTCTCCCCCTCCCTTCCCCTGACAAGGTAGATGGGGAGGGAAAAACAAGCATGGCCTAGGAAAGATCAAGGAAGAAAGTGCAAAGGCAGGCCTATGGTTGAACATAAAGAAAACAAAAATCATGACAGTGGGAAACCTGGACAAACATGGATTAGGCATCAAAGAAATAGAAATACGCTTGCCCCCTCCATATCGGCTAGGGTTGGGGCACAAGACCCCCGTGAATCTGGAAAATCCACAAATAACAAAAACACCATGTTTTTACCTGAGAAGACAACTCTCTAGGGATCTCTAGGTCCTCCAGCGCAACTCTGGCCAGCGTCCGACAGACACTGGCCATCGGACTGCACTTATACACAAACGCCTGGGAGAGTATTCTCTCCAGAAATCTCTAGGGCTCTCTGCAACTTTTAGTTAAAACTTGACCATAGAGGACCTAGATATTGCTAGAGAGAATGTATTAATCAAATCTGTGAATAATCAAAGCTGCAAATATGGAATATGAACAGAATTCCCATACTGTACCTGGGATCAAACACTGATAGAAATGGAGACTGCAGCCAGGAAATCAGAAGAAGATGAAGAATAGGGAGAAGGACAGTTAGAAAAGACCTAGAGAGGATTCTAAAATGCAAGGCTATACAACTGAGCGCAAAAGTGAGAACTGTACAAGCCATTGTATTCCCTATTGCCAAGTATGGATCTGAGAGGTCAGTTAAGGAGGATAGAAGGAAAATCAACTCATTTGAAATGCAGTGCTGGAGAAGAGTGCTTAGGGTCCCACAGACTGCCAAAAAGACCAACAAATGGCTCCTGGGACAGATCAAGCTAGAAATCTACCTAGAAGCCAAGGTGACAAAACTCAGGTTGTCGTACTTTGGACACATCATGGGAAGGCATGAATCATTGGAAAAAAACAGTAATGCTAGGAAAGGTAGAGGGAAGTAGACAGAGAGGTAGGCCACATGCAAGATGGGTAGACTCTATTAAACAGATCAGAAGTATGAGTTTGCAGGAGTTGAGGAGAGCCGTGGAGGCCAGAGGGTCTTGGAGATGTCTCATTCATAGGGTTGCCATGGGTCAAGATAGACTTGAGGGCAGTTAACAAGTGGTTTGAGCATTGGACTCTGGGAGACCAGGGTTCCAATTTCAGCTTGGCCATGGAGACTCATTGGGTGAGTCACACCCTCTCAGCCCCAGACAACCCCATGCTAGGGTTAGCTTATTCCCTAGAATCATAGTTGAAAGGGATCCTGAAAGACCATCCAGTCCAACCCCTTTCTGCCACACAGGAAGACACCATCCAAGCCCTCCTTGTGACCATCCAGCCTCTCTCAAAACCTCCAAAGGAGGAGATTCCATCGCAATCTACATGGCAGCACCTTCCACTGTTGAACTGCTCTTACAGTCCGGAAGTCCTTCCACATGTTGAGGAGACCTCTGACTGAACTGGTTCCCCATGAAGCCCACAGGGGGGTATCTCACTCTCAGCCTCAGAGGAAGGCAATGGAAAATCTTGCCAAGGAAACCCTTGTGATACGTTTGCTTTAGGGTTGCCGTAAGTCTGAAATGCCTCAAGGCACAAAGGAGCAAGGAGGAAGGGGAAACTGCAGGCGGCATCTGCATTGCAGAAGCTTTCTGAGGCCGAGAGAGTGTGTCTTGCCTGAAGTCATGCAGTGGGTTTGTATAGCTGAGCTGGTCTCCAGAGTCATAGTCCAACGCCCAAACCACTTCTCCAAGCTGGCTTCCCACTTTTTAAATATACCTTTTAAACCAAGAGTAGGGAGAAGCAAAAGACCTCGAAAACATGCCCAGACTGTTTGGTTGCGGCAGCCTGTACAGACTGGCAATTTGTGATGTTGGCTTTGGGCGGATAAAGTTTTTCAAGGATGTTCTCAGTGGCCAATGAGGGACTGCCTGCCCCTCCACTTGCCACATGTTAGAAGTCTCCCAAAGAGACTTTTTAGACTGTGTAAGTGGTGCCCACCTCTTCCTCACTTTCCTTTTCTGTCATTTTAAAAAATCTTTGGCTTTTGAGGGGAGGAAGAAGGGCCTTGTGTGCTCTTTTGCGCCATGTCCCCTTCCTCCTTCTCCTCCTTTTGCCCACTTCTTCCCCATCACTGTTCCCATCACCCGGATGTTGGCCACGCCAGGACCTTCCTTCCTCTTTTGCCTCCGCTTTTGCCTTGGTGTCCTTCTGTGTGTGTAAAAGAGAAGGAAGAAAGGAGCTGCTGGTTGGGAGCAGAGCTTAGGGAAGTTATTTCTTCCAAAGGCTACTCTTACTCCACCCCAATGGCTGCAGATTCTGGTCATGTTCCAGAGCCAGGGAAGAGGGAAGTGGGCCTTTAACACACAGTCCTAGAGTGAAGTAGTTTGGTGCTTACTGGAGGAAAAGAATGCAGTTAACACACACAGCATAAATAAATAAAACAGTGCAGCAGGTTTTGTTTCTGATGTCTTGCTTTCCTGTCAGTATGGAACCCAAGGCAGCTTAGAGTTTGAAAATTATAATGTCAGTGTCATTTTCTAAAATGCATCTACAACACACTCCCACTAAAAGACCTTGATCAGGCAGTTAACAGGTAAAGGTGGAAGATCTTCATCTGGGGCTGGAAAGAGAGCAGAGAAGAGCTCAGCATGCCTTCCCATGGGAGCTCTGGGAGCAGGAACTGAGAAGGAAATCCATAGGGAAGGGAGAGGTGGGGATGGAAGCTTGAATCTTCAATCTATAGGGAAGGAAGAGGTGTGGAGGGAAGCAGACAAAGGGACACAATTGCAGTGGAGGATGTTAAATCATGTAAAATCTTGGGAGGAAGGGTAAAGGCAAATGTCATGAGAGGCACAAGGGTTGTCTTCCCCCTTTCGCCCATTCACTGAAATTTTCCATTGCAGTATGTCTCCTTTCAATTGCACTGCTTAAGGACTCCCTTTCTTGGTTGTGCCTTTTGTTCTACGAGCAACTTCCATACTGCCTATGACATGTAGTTTCCCTTGATCTGTTCTTGTTTAGAAATGGAGGAGTCTTTTGTGTGTTATACTTGTGCTAATTCTCAAAGAAGGATTTTCCATGTGTCGTTTGGGGTTCTTTAGTCAGTCCCTGGTTACCAGAAATATGTGTGCTTGTAGTCCTCCCTGGCAGGTGTGCATCCTTGATATATCGACCTCACCTTTTGGAGGTGAATACCTTTGACTCACATCCTCATATTTTAGACGTGCATTTCCATGGCGGTTGGCACTGCTACACATCTACAGCGCTATATAAATAAAGTAGAATACACTTCCAAAGACTTGGATGGTGGCCAGTATGTACTCTCTCCAGGCAACCTAGCAGCAGTGCTTGTGACAGACTGGTCTTTATGGCCTTAGGTTGATTTAGGCTTGTGGGCCTGCTTCCAAACTGGGATAGAAGAATTTCCCTGTTCACCCCTTGGCACCATTTGCAGTCTTTGCACCAGGAGCAGGGATTTTCCCTCACTTGCCTGCGTTCCTTTTCATAGAACGCCTTTCTTGCCACCAGAGCACTTTATCCCCTCGCTGCAGGTATCCCTGTGAACAGTTTTCTTCCCATAGCATGCCTGCCTTGAGCGAGGGGAAGAAAGCACTGCCGCCCTTTCAGCTGCATGTTGAGCCTCCCTTATTAGCCAAAAGGCTTGGGACTGGAAGCAGTTTGGGTTTTGAATTGTTGAATATTGACATATACATAAAGAGAGGTATCTTGGAGATAGGACCCACACCTATCAGAAACCAAGGTGTCACTCCCATATGGATGATTTGGGAATATTTTGGAATTCCAGTTAAGGGACACTCAACTTGGATTACATTTCTTTCCTCCTAGCAAAAGGCTGTCTTTGTAATTCTCACCTTATTTGTTGCTTTCTACATGTCTGCCATGTTTTTAGATACCCACTTTCTTTTTGACACACTGCATTTGAGCCCATCTCTGTTGTCCTAGGCCTCTTTTTGTACCAGAAAAATGCCCTGCCTGCCTTTCTGAAGCATGGCAGACCTGCTTGTGTGGGAGGATCCCAGTTCTGCCGCCTCAGCTTGGGAAGCTCTTAACACTCTGCATGAGAAACTAGACTTTTCCCTGCAGGCGGAGAGAGATGCGTGGAGGCTTGTTAGCTGGGCATGGAGAGCTGTGTATATCTGAGATGGTGGTTTTCCTTTTTTAAATACCAAGGTACTGAGAGGTGATCTTGAAGATGAAAATTGCAGACTGCAGCAGGGGAGTGGGAAATGATAGGAGATTGTGGTTACATCCAACGCCAGCTGCTTTGGCATCACGCAGCTAGTGTACCTTATATAATTTTATATAAGGGCTTGCATTCCTATAATGCTTATAGACTATAATCAGTCTTAAAGGCTCTATGGGTCTCTGCTTCTTCTCCATGATGTTAACAATCCTTCTGACAACTTTGTGCAATCATTCTTCCTGCATCTGGTGAAAGGTCAGTGTCTTCTCATCTAGAAGAGCTTCTAGACAATATAAATCAGATAGTTTCTACTGTGCTTACAGTGTATTCCTGCAGCAAGATTAGGCCTTTAAAGCTAAGTGCTGTTTTGTCATCCTGTGCAAGTTTAGCCAGATTTAGTAGAAACAGCATCAGATTTCTTAAATTTCCTTCCATAGAGAGGAAAAGGTCCTTTTCTGATGCTGCCTCCCCTTTTAACAACAGGGTGTCCAGCTCTGTGAGGTTATTTCAGTTGTGATGCCCCATTATGACTTTGCAGTCAATGATATCTTTTGTAGCTAATTCTAATCTCTTTTGTTGTTGTGTGCCTTCGAGTTGTATCCGGCCTTTGGCAATCCTAAGGCAACCCTTGGCAAGGTTTGTTCAGAGCGGGTTTGCCTTTGCCTTCCTCTGAAGTTGAAAGACTGGGATTTGCTGAAGGGGAGTCACAGCCCAGTGCTCAAACCACTATCTTGCTCTTACCTGTAGGATTCCCTATTGATAAGGTGGCATTTTTGTCATTCTAACATCTACGAATGTTTGGATTTTGAAATCCTTTTTGACTTGGCGGTTTCATATGTTTAAGATCATGTGGTGTAAGGTTGCAGTGGTAGGGAGTGATGTCTGTTAAAGGAATCAAACATTTCCAGATGAACATCTGTAGGAACAAGATTGTAAGGTCAGCAGCAGTAAAGGGTGGGGAGCAGTTGTGCTTCTGGCTGAAGAAGTGCTACCTTTGTTCAGCCTCTGATGAAAATACCTGAAGCCAGCAGTGTGGGAGGCCAGAGAGAGGGCCATCTCTTTTGTCACTGTTTTAATGCCTTCCCCTCTTTCTTTGCCATCCTTTTCTCTGCTTCCCTCTTCCCTCCTGACTTGTGAGTTGCTAGGAAAGGGATATATTAGCCGTGATGCCGGAACCGTGTGCAGAGAATTTCCTAAACGGGGGGGGGGGGGGCGCTGGTAAAAACAATTCTTTTTGCTTCAGTTGCAACTTAAAACTAAAAGAACTTTTCAGTTTTTTTATTTCAGAAACTCTTAGGACTCAAGAATTAAAAAGGAGAGACTGCAAAAAACAGCAATATAACATAGGAAGTAAGACTGCCCCTCTTAGCTAGAGTTAATGTTGATGCATCCTACTCATCTTTACAACTTCCGTCAAGTTATTTTTTGCATTTTAAGGACCCCAGGATCCAAAGAGTACTTCTGCTAACAAATCTTTACAACTAAGTAATCATCCTTTGGAAGACTAGAAAGTCTTTGTAGATGTTTTCCTGGTCATGGTATGTGGGGAGAGGGTAAAAAGTCCCTGGTCATCTAATGCACGATAACAAAGCACCTTTCAGATTCCTGGCTTATACACCCTATTAAATATTTTGCTGATGTTCACCAACACGTTTTTTACTGTCAAGCACAGCCCATCACTGATGCTCGCTAGAGACAAAGGTCTGCAGGAGGTCTCCATTTCAGGGCCATGATCAACCCAGGATTAACAACTGCACTTTTTACATTCCCAAGATGGCTGAATGTTTTGAATGCAAATCAACTGCCGCAAGGGAGGCATATTAATATTGAGAAGTCACGGAGCAGAAGGCGTACAGAATCTACATCTCCCCCGCTCCCCCTCCCAAACATCTTAGGTATAGCATTGGCTTCATCAGCGATGTTCTCCAAACTTCAAGCTTCAAAGTGCCCTTTCCACAAAGCTCCTGCCCACTACAGAAATCCCCCAGAAGTACTTGGGGCAACGAACTTCCTGTGGGCCTTCAGCTTTAGTTTGCACAGTGGATAGCTGCTTATGACAGCTAATCCGGCAGGTGCCAGGTTTGTGTGGGAAATGGGTAGGAGATGCACTAGCTTTTAAATTGTCTGACATTTAACATTCACTATTCTTCCGAGGTATCTCGTTCCCTATTTTCAAAGACGTAGCCAGGTTAGTCTCTTGCAGCATAAAGGGAAGGAAGGGGAGGGAAAAAGGGGGGATGAATGTGCGCACCTTTAAGACGAACTAGTTTTATTAGTTTGTGCTGCCAATTCCTTTTTTCTCTCCCTTCAGCCTATTGTTTAAAGTTTCCTTTGGACACGTTTGAAAGCCAGTAGACCAGAGCTTCAACACAACACTAACATGGCAACTGCCCTCGCCCCAGGTGACTGAGTACAGACTATAAGCAGCTTGGTCAGAAGAATGAAAAGGCATAAATATATATTTGCTGAAGAAACAATAGAAGAAAGAGAAGCCACCCTTGTACCAACGGTTTATCTGGGACAATGCTGTAAGAGAAGGAGAGAAGTAAAGGTTAGATCATTGAAGGAATGTAGAACAGTTAATGAAAGGAAAATAAATTGCAAACAATGCAATTCGTAGCAAGGAAAAGAACCCTGGGCTTGAAATGGCACTGGACACGGAAGTGACTGCATTTCTTACAACATAAAACACATCCCATCGTAATAATGGGGCTCTTCCTAAGAATGTGAAACAAGCAGATTTCATCACACTCTCCCCAGTAAGAGCAGATGTCTTATCTGCAACATTTTAGTCCCACATACCCAAAATAAACTCAAGGCAAGCACAAACTTCCACCCCACCTCCCACCAAGTTCAAGAAAAGCGCTTGTATTTCGTAGTGCACACTCATAATCCCTTAAGACTTTGAGAGCCCACAAGCTGCACATGCATACAAATGCCTACCAGAATGTGGCTGTTCTATGGCAGTGACCCACATTTTTTTTAGGCTTCCAAAACATAAAGACCCCCCACAACTTTTATTGAAGAAGGGCAAAGAGACAGGAAAGGAATAGAGCTCATGGCAGCCTCTGAGAGCCTACAGAGACCCATGAACACAAGAGAAGTGTGAGCTGCCAAAGTCCCACCATCATGAAAAGTAATATTCAATTCCATTTGGGAAAGCCAAGAGTTGCCACCACACACCTGCTGAAAGAGGCTCGGTTCAGCTCAAGTAGCCAAAAAACACTAACCTTCCTATTTCTTTGCTTTGTCTCGCTTGGACCAACTGCCTGACTAGATAATGCGGGGTAATACAATTCCACGTCAATGGCTGAAACACATACATCAAGAAGGGGGAACTGTTACTCTCCAAACTTGGTAGACCTCAGTACCCACTTTGGAAGGCTGATAGGAGTTGGAATCCTGCATCTGAACACAACATTCCCCTCCACTTACCTATATCTTACCAAGGGCTGGACAGCCACCTAGGTAAAACACAGGGCAGTTTTCAGATCAGGGACAGCTTGTCAAGGTGGTCCAATACTCCTCTTTGGTAATGCCCAAGGAGCCAGCACCCAGCTTTTACTTTTGTGCCAGAAATAGTTTGCTTCTCTTGCAACCCACTGCCGCCATGTTCCTCTCCTAAGGCAACTTCTGCCCTTTCATAACCTCCCAAATTCACAGCTGATGTTACATCTGATTCAAGAAAGGCTGCCAGCAGAGCTACGCGTCAGCACATTGCTCCTGCAAGCCATCACCAAAAAAGCCCAGCAAGCAACCACGTCTTTAAAAAAAATTCAAGGGTTTGGAATTGCCAGCTAAGACAGATTGCTTGTGGAGTCTGAACGCTAATGTGAATGGACTAAACAAACCCATCTGTGCATCAGCAGCGAAGCCTAACCAACGGATGTTTCACACACACACACACACACCCTTCTTTGTCCAAATTAATATCGCAAAATGTGCTTCAATTTGGGAAGCGAAAGCCATTTTGCCCTGTCAATCGGGAGGAAATTCCCAAGGATAGCCAAGTCAGCATCTCCAAAGTTAACTGTAGTCTTTCTCTTATTGGGGTGCTGGGGGGAGAACAGGGGGAGTCATACAAGAAAAATCTGACTCAAAGCATATATACTACTATTACATAAAGTTACCTGGACAACTGTTGGAAAGAAATCCTCCATCTACAAATGGCTAGGGCCCTCACGCCACACAAGACTGACTTTTAAGTACAGGATGATCAATCTTATCAAGAAGGGCAACGGTTCCCAAGTCCCAACCCTTCAATATGACTCAGTTTGTTTCAATATGGGCACAGGACTAGAGAATTTGTCCTCCTCCCACATCTTCACATTTCACTTACTAGGTTTTTTTCTTCTTCCCAGTAGGTAATTCCAAATTAACATCTCCATGCAGGTTTTTGTCACTAAAAATCTCTCAGGCAAAGTGGTTACCACTAAGCTCTTATGAATGCAATGTAGGTAGGCAACATGGGTTTTAATATGTAAGAGGTAAATGGAGTGTGGAATACTGCCTGACTACACAACTCTCCAGTCCTATTGGCAGGACCTGGGAACAATGGTCCTAATCATATGGACAGTGAAAGTTCCCATCCTAGACGAAAAAAGAAAGTCATCCAAAATGGATGGAGAGTCCACCTCCAAGCTCTACTCCAGTCTCAGATTGCTCCTACAGTCAAGAAGTTCTTCCTAAAGTTTAG
>NC_056531.1:15309690-15317094 GCF_019175285.1 Sceloporus undulatus
GTTTAGGAAATTCTCTGCACACGGTTCCGGCATCACGGCTAATATATATCCCTTTCCTAGCAACTCACAAGTCAGGAGGGAAGCAGAGAAAAGAATGGCAAAGAAAAAGGGGAAGGCATTAAAACAGTGACAAAAGAGATGGCCCTCTCTCTGGCCTCCCACGCTGCTGGCTTCAGGTATTTTCATCAGAGGCTGAAAAAAGGTAGCACTTCTTCAGCCAGAAGCACAACTGCTCCCCACCCTTTACTGCTGCTGACCTTATAAACTTTTTCCTACAGATGTTCATCTGGAAATGTTTGATTCCTTTAACAGACATCACTCCCTACCACTGCAACCTTACACCACATGATCCCAAACATATGAAACCGCCAAGTCAAAAAGGATTTCAAAATCCAAACATTCGTAGATGTTAGAATGACAAAAATGCCACCTTATCAATAGGGAATCCTAGAAGTTAGAGCAAGAATCAGATAGTAGTTTGAGCACTGGGCTGTGACTCCCCTTCAGCAAATCCCAGTCTTTCAACTTCAGAGGAAGGCAAAGGCAAACCCGCTCTGAACAAATCTTGCCTTAGGATTGCCAAAGGCTGGAGAAAACTTGAAGGCACACAACAACAAAAGAGATTAGAATTAGCTACAAAAGATATCATTGACTGCAAAGTCATAATGGGGCATCACAACTGAAATAACCTCACAGATCTAGACACCCTGTTGTTAAAAGGGGAGGCAGCATCCGAAAATGACCTTTTCCTCTCTATGGAAGGAAATTTAAGAAATCTGATGCTATTTCTACTAAATCTGGCTAAACTTGCACAGGATGACAAAACAGCACTTAGCTTTAAAAGCCTAATCTTGCTGCAGGACTACACTGTAAGCACAGTAGAAACTATCTGATTTATTGTCTAGAACAGGGGTAGACAACCTTTTTGAGGCAGGGGCCGGGTTGCTGTCCCTCAGACAACTGGGGGGGCCGAAGCAAAAAAATAATTAAACAATTTTTTAAAAAATTAAATAAATAAATAAACCAGGACAAATGTAGGACAAAATTTTCAAATGGAGGGCACTTTTAAAATAAAAAATGGAGGACACGTGAAAAAATTTGCTGATTTTTAAAAAAATGTTAAGATAAATGCATGTTTCTGAGGCTTCTATAGACAATTGCCCCACCATGCCCCTCGTGCGAGACGCCAAAGGCCCCGGCAGCAATCGGCAACAGGACCGGGCTGGGGCCGGTCCCAAGGCCTCGCCGGGCCGCAGGTTGCCTACCCCTGGTCTAGAAGTTCTTCTAGATGAGAAGACACTGACCTTTCACCAGATGCAGGAAGAATGATTGCACAAAGTTGTCAGAAGGATTGTTAACATCATGGAGAAGAAGCAAAGAGACCCATAGAGCCTTTAAGACTGATTATAGTCTATAAGCATTATAGGAATGCAAGCCCTTATATAAAATTATATAAGGTACACTGCTGCATGATGCCAAAGCAGCTGGCGTTGGATGTAACCACAATCTCCTATCATTTCCCACTCCCCTACTGCAGTCTGCAATTTTCATCTTCAAGATCACCTCTCAGTACCTTGGTATTTAAAAAAGGAAAACCACCATCTCAGATATACACAACTCTCCATGCCTAGCTAACAAGCCTCCACGCATCTCTCTCCGCCTGCAGGGAAAAGTCTAGTTTCTCATGCAGTGTTAAGAGCTTCCCAAGCTGAGGCGGCAGAACTGGGATCCTCCCACACAAGCAGGTCTGCCATGCTTCAGAAAGGCAGGCAGGGCATTTTTCTGGTACAAAAAGAGGCCTAGGACAACAGAGATGGGCTCAAATGCAGTGTGTCAAAAAGAAAGGGTATCTAAAAACACGGCAGACATGTAGAAAGCAACAAATAAGGTGAGGATTAGAAAGACAGCCTTTTGCTAAGAGGAAAGAAAGTTAATCCAAGTTGAGTGTCCCTTAACTGGGATTCCAAAATATTCCCAAATCATCCATATGGGAGTGACACCTTTGCTTTCTGATAGTTCAGCGTACTCAGTTTGTTTCACACACAAAATTATTTAACATATCATGCACAAGTAAGTGTATAAGAAACAGGCCAAGTGTTTGAGAAACAAACGTTATGTTTAGGTATGGGTCCTATCTCCAAGATACGTCAATATTCAACCATTCAAAACCCAAACTGCTTCCAGTCCCAAGCCTTTCGGCTAAAAAGGGAAGCTCAATGTGCAGCTGAAAGGCTGGCAGTGCTTTCTTCCCCTCTCTCAAGGCAGGCATGTTATGGGAAGAAAACTGCTCACAGGGATACCTGCAGTGAGGGGATAAAGTGCTCTGGTGGCAAGAAAGGAGTTCTATGAAAAGGAACGCAGGCAAGTGAGGGAAAATCCCTGCTCCTGGTGTGAAGACTGCAAATGGTGCCAAGGGGTGATGAACAGGGAAATTCTTCTATCCCAACCTAAGTTTGGAAGCAGGCCCACAAGCCTAAATCACCCTAAGGCCATAAAGACCAGGCTGTCACAAGCATTGCTACTAGGTTGCCTGGTCATACTGGCCATCATCCAAGTCTTTGGAAGTGTATTATACTTTATTTATATAGTGCTGTAAATGTGTAGCAGTGCCAACTGCCATGGAAATGCAAGTCTAAAATATGAGGATATGAGTCAAAGGTATTCAGCTCCAAAAGGTGAGGTGAGGATATATCAAGGATGCACACCCGCCAGGGGGGACTACCAGCACACATATTTCTGGTAACCAGGGACCCCAAATGATACTGTATATGGAAAATCCTTCTTTGAGAATTAGCATAAGTATAACACACAAAAGACTCCTCCATTTCTAAACAAGAACAGATCAAGGGAAACTACATGTCATAGGCAGTATGGAAGTTGCTTGTAGAGCAAAAGGCACAACCAAGAAAGGGAGTCCTTAAGCAGTGCAACTGAAAAGAGACATACTGCAATGGAAAATTTCACAAGGAATGGGCGAAAGGGGGAAGACAACCCTTGTGCCTCTCATGACATTTGCCTTTACCCTTCCTCCCAAGATTTTACATGATTTAACATCCTCCACTGCAATTGTGTCCCTTTGTCTGCTTCCCTCCACATCTCTTCCTTCCCTATAGATTTAAGATTCAAGCTTCCATCCCCACCTCTCCCTTCCCTATGGATTTCCTTCTCAGTTCCTGCTCCCAGAGCCTGGCATTCCTTCCCATGGAAAGGCATGCTGACCTCTTCTCTGCTCTCTTTCCAGCCCCAGATGAAGATCTTCCACCTTGGCCTGTTAACTGCCTGATCAAGGTCTTTTAGTGGGAGTGTGTTGTAGATGCATTTTAGAAAATGACACTGACATTATAATTTTCAAACTCCAAGCTGCCTTGGGTTCCACACCGACAGGAAAGCAAGACATCAGAAACAAAACCTGCTGCACTGTTTTATTTATTTATGCTGTGTGTGTTAACTGCATTCTTTTACTCCAGTAAGCACCAAACTACTTCACTCTAGGACTGTGTGTTAAAGGCCCACTTCCCTCTTCCCTGGCTCTGGAACATGACCAGAATCTGCAGCCATTGGGGTGGAGTAAGAGTAGCCTTTGGAAGAAATAACTTCCCTAAGCTCTGCTCCCAACCAGCAGCTCCTTTCTTCCTTCTCTTTTACACATGCAGAAGGACACCAAGGCAAAAGCGTGACCAACATCCGGGTGATGGGAACAGTGATGGGGAAGAAGTGGGCAAAAGTAGGAGGAGGAAGAAGGGGACATGGCACAAAAGAGCACACAAAGCCCTTCTTCCTCCCCCCAAAAGCCAAAGATTTTTTAAACTGACAGAAAAGGAAAGTGAGGAAGAGGTGGGCGCCACTTACACAGTCTAAAAAGTCTCTTTGGGAGACTTCTAACATGTGGCAAGTGGAGGGGCAGGCAGTCCCTCATTGGCCACTGAGAACATACTTGAAAAACTTTATCCGCCCAAAGCCAACATCACAAATTGCCAGTCAGTACAGGCTGCCGCAACCAAACAGTCTGGGCATGTTTTCGAGGTCTTTTGTTTCTCCCTACTCCTGGTTTAAAAGGTATATTTTTTAAAAAGTGGGAAGCCAGCTTGGAGAAGTGGTTTGGGTGTTGGACTACGACTCTGGAGACCAGCTCAGCTATACAAACCCACTGGATGATTTCAGGCAAGTCACACTCTCTCGGCCTTAGAAAGCTTCTGCAATGCAGATGCAGCCTGCGGTTTCCACTTCCTCCTTGTTCCTTTGTGCCTTGAGGCATTTCAGACGGCAACCCTAAAGCAAACATATCACAAGGGTTTCCTTGGCAAGATTTGCCATTGCCTTCCTCTGAGGCTGAGAGAGTGAGATACGCCCCTGTGGGCTTCGTGGGGAACCAGTTCAGTCAGAGGTCTCCTCAACATGTGGAAGGACTTCCTGACTGTAAGAGCAGTTCAACAGTGGAAGGTGCTGCCTTTGGAGGTTTTGAGACAGAGGCTGGATGGCCATCGGTCACAGGGAGGGCTTGGATGGTGTCTTCCTGTGTGGCAGAAAGGGGTTGGACTGGATGGTCTTTCAGGATCCCTTTCAACTATGATTCTAGGGAATAAGATAACCCTATCACGGAGTTGTCTGGGGTTGAGAGGGTGTGACTCACCCAATGAGTCTCCATGGCCAAGCTGAAATTGGAACCCTGGTCTCCCAGAGTCCAATGCTCAAACCACTTGTTTGTAAGTCTATCTCGACCCATGGCATCCCTATGAATGAGACATCTCCAAGACCCTCTGGCCTCCATGGCTCTGCTCAACTCCTGCAAACTCATACTTCTGATCTGTTTAATAGAGTCTACCCATCTTGCATGTGGCCTACCTCTCTGTCTACTTCCCTCTACCTTTCCTAGCATTACTGTTTTTTCCCAATGATTCATGCCTTCCCATGATGTGTCCAAAGTATGACAACCTGAGTTTTGTCATCTTGACTTCTAAGTAGATTTCTAGTTTCATCTGTCCCAGGACCCATTTGTTGGTCTTTTTGGCAGTCTGTGGGATCCTAAGCACTCTTCTCCAGCACCACATTTCAAATGAGTTGATTTTCCTTCTATCCTCCTTAACTGACCTCTTGGATCCATACATGGCAATAGGGAATACAATGGCTTGTACAGTTCTCACTTTTGCACTCAGTTGTATAGCCTTGTATTTTAGAATCCTCTCTAGATCTTTTATAACTGTCCTTCTCCCTATTCTTCATCTTCTTCTGATTTCCTGGCTGCAGTCTCCATTTCTATCACTGTTTGATCCCAGGTATGGGAATTCTGTTCATATTCCATACCCGCGGCATTGATTATTCACAGATTTGATTAATACATTCTCTCTAGGAATATCTAGGTCTTCTATGGTCAAGTTTTAACTAAAAGTTGCAGAGAGCCCTAGAGATTTCTGGAGAGAATACTCTCCCAGGCGTTTGTGTATAAGTGCAGTCCGATGGCCAGTGTCTGTTGGACACTGGCCAGAGTTGCGCTGGAGGACCTAGAGATCCCTAGAGAGTTGTCTTCTCAGGTAAAAACATGGTGTTTTTGTTATTTGTGGGTTTTCCAGATTCACGGAGGTCTTGTGCTCCAACCCTAGCCGATATGGAGGAGGCAAGCGTATTTCTATTTCTATGATGCCTAATCCATGTTTATCCAGGTTTCCCACTGTCATGATTTTTGTCTTCTTTATTTTCAAGCATAGGCCTGCCTTTGCACTTCTTCCTTGATCTTTCCTGGGCCATGCTTGTTTTTCCCTCCCCATCGACCTTGTCAGGGGAAGGGAGGGGGAGAGAGAGAAAGAGCCTCCAAGCGAGGAAGAGCTTTCAAAAGGGGGAAGACAAGAGGCTGAAAAGGAGGAAGAAGCGTAGGCAACAGATGGAGGGGAGGAGTGCGCATGCGCGGGTAGCACTTGACGATGAAGAGGGTAGAAAGGGAAGGAGCGCGCCCACGCGGCCTTAGAACGTGAAAACGATGGGGGTGTGCGCATGCGCGGGTAGAACTTTGATAGTAAGGACGGAAGGGCGCGTCTTCCGAACGTTCCTTCCCCTTCTACCCTCCTCCTTAACGTTCTACCTGCGCATGCGCACTCCCGCCTCCGTCTTCCGAACGTTCTAAGTCCGCGCGCCCGAGCGCCCCTTCCCCCCCTCGTTCTACCCGCGCATGCGCACACTCCCCTCCGTCTTCCGAACGTTCCAAGGCCGCGCGCGCGCCCCTAACTTTTTAGCAGCGGGGGAAACCACGAGCGAGCGCGCATGCGCAACCCAACTGAGACGAACGAAGCGACTTCCTCCTAACTTTTTTTTACTCGAAAGAAGGGGGGGGCGGCTCGTCTGAAGAAGACGAAGGTCAGAAAAGGCTTCTTTTAATTGAGGAGGCGCCCCTCAAACAAGCCCCCCTCGTTTTTGTCCCGTTCTCCCCTCAACTTTTCCGGCCTGAAGTAAACATGAACCTCATTTGTCCCCGTGTTTCTCCTCCATTGAGGTAAAGGGGCCTCTCCCTCCTCCTCCTCCTCCTCGACTGCCTCCACGAGGGAGGCCCGTCCTCCTCCTCCTCCTCGGCCCTCTTTTCCCCTCCAGCCCCCGCCCCTTTACCTCCCTTTCCCTCTCCTCGCCGCGCCGCGCTCCGCTCACCCGTCCATGGCACACGAAGGCGACCCGAAGGGAAAAGAGGAGTGCAGGCGCCGGAGTAGCAGGAGCGGACCCAACGGCTACGTGTTATATAGACTCACAAAATGGCGGCCCGGCTGGGTCCCGCCCTCAACCGCGGGCGAGAGCCGGCACCCCATTGGCTGCCTCGGCTGTCACCTTGACGAGGCGGGGCAACGGGGAGTCGACGCGGAGTCTCCGCCCCTTCTTCCCGGCTCCGGACTCTGATTGGACGTTGCTAGGCGGCAAAGGCGGGATCAAGACACGGCGCGCGAGGCGATTGGTCGAGAGCGAGAGGTGAAGCCATTTTGGACGAGGTAATTCTTCTCCAGTCGGTCCCTCGCTGCCCTTTTGTCTCGGGCAACATGGCCGACGCGGCCCTTTTGGGTACGGGCAAATCCCCTCCTTCGCTGTGAGGGGCGGCCATGTTGGGTGCTGGCGCCAAAGCCTGAGCGGACATTTTGAGGAAGGGCAGATGGCTCAGCGCTGGCGGCAGCTAGTGGGAAACGTCCAGAGCTGGCAAAGACAGCCCCGAGTTTTGTCTTGCAGGCTCCCGATAATCAGGAGGACCGTTTATTGCGCATACAGTATATGCATTTTAATTAATTTTGACCACACCCTGAAATCCTAAAGACAGTGATTAGCAAAACCAGGCACTGCTGACCTCAAAGGACTTGCATGTTTCAGATCCCTCTGGTCTCATTCAGTCAACTTGCGCAGTTGTCCTTGTTTTAATAATTTCTCAGCCACATTGTGTCC
>NC_056531.1:15317194-15321420 GCF_019175285.1 Sceloporus undulatus
GTGAAAAACCGAATTCACCTTGGGAATGAAGGTCGGATCTGGCCTCACCAAGACGGAGTCCGGTCTGATGATACAGAGCTCTTTCCTCACCGACAGTGCCCCAATCTCAGAAACTCTGTGGGCTGACGTTAGCGCTGTAAGGATGAGCGTCTTAAAGGTGAGGAACTTGAGGGACGCCTCCCTCTGCGGTTCGAATGGTTGTATAGTCAGGGCTGAAAGAATCTTGTGAAGATCCCAAGATGGGAATCGGTGTCTTGTCGGGGGCACCCTATTGGAGACTCCTTTGAGTAGCCTCCTAATGTGAGGGTGGTGTGATATCTTAGCGGCTTGGTCATGCGGCAGTATTGAAGTGATTGCCGCCACCTGTCTCTTTATTGTGTTGGGTCGGAGACCCTGGCCGAAGCCGTCTTGAAGGAACTGAAGAAGCGTGGCGACAGTGACTTGAATGAAGTCCTTCTTTTTACTTAAAAGTAAAACGACCTGAACGTGTATTCATAGATCTTCATGGTGGAAGGGCGCCTTGATGCCAGAATGGACTCGACCACTTCGGAAGAGTAGCCGTAACTAGTTAGCATGTCCCTCTCAATTTCCAGGCATGAAGCTGAAGCCAGGTGGGATCTGGGTGATGTATCTGACCCTGGGACAGCAAGTCTGGTCTGGCTGGAAGAGGGAGGCTCTGGATTGACAGGCTGAGGATCTCTGAGAACCAGGGGCGTCTCGGCCAAGCTGGAGCTATGAGGATGACTTCCGATCTGGTCCTGCGAATCTTGGACAGAAGTCGCAACAGAAGCAGAACCGGTGGGAAGGCGTATAGGAGACCCTCTGACCAGTGGCAGTTTAGGGCGTCGAAGTTTTCTGCCCCCTCAGTTTTGAACCTTGAGAAGAACCTGGGGGTCTTGGCGTTGGAAGGAGACACAAATAGGTCCAGTATCGGGCGACCCATTGACCTTATTATGGACTGGAACACCTTGGGGTGGAGACTCCACTCTCCCTGGTCTATGTCGGTCCGACTTAGCCAATCTGCCTTGGTGTTGAGCTGACCCTGTAGGTGTTCGGCCTCTAGAGACAAAAGGTTGGCCTCTGCCCATGTCAGCAGAGCCTGGGCTTCTTTCATCAGGGACCGCGATCTTGTACCGCCCTGGCGGTTGACGTGTGCCTTGGCAGTGATGTTGTCTGTCCGTATGAGGACTGCCTTGTGAAATGTTGTCTGTCTGAAGGACCGGAGGGCTAGGCGGATCGCCCATAGTTCTAGCCAATTGATGCTGTGTGACTGTTCCTCTGGGCCCCATCGTCCCTGGGCCAGGTGTGGGCCGCAATGTGCTCCCCAGCCCCGAAGGCTGGCATCTGTGGTGATCTGGACTTTTTCAGTCACCCAAATGGGTTGGCCTCTGGAGACTGTTTGGGAGATCCACCACCTGAGGGACCGGCGCACACTGTTGGGAACTAATAGATTGTGGTGTCTCCTCAGCGCAATGGCCCTTTGGTGTGGGAAGAGTAGCCACTGAAGGGGCCTGGCATGGAACCTCGCCCAGGGCAAGCACTCGATCGCCGCAATCATCAGGCCCTGTAGGTGAGTGAGTAGTTGAAGGCTGGCTCGAGACAATTGTAGAACCTTCAGTGTTGCCCTCCGGATGGCCAGGATCCGGTCTGGGGGGAGACAGACTGTCCCTGACTGTGTGTCTATTTGGGCTCCCAGGTGGAGGATCTGTTGTTTGGGGTGAATGGAGCTCTTCTCCATGTTGATCAGAAAGCCGTGGTCCTCCAGGGACTTGAGTATGGTGGTGGTGTCTCGAATGGCTTGAGTCTTTTTATGGTGCCCTGATCAGGAGGTCGTCCAGGTAAGGGTGAACATGGAGGCGTTGAGTCCTCCAATGGGCGACTAGGGCCACCATGATCTTGGTGAATATTCTGGGTGCCGACGAGAGCCCAAAGGGGAGAGCCCAGTACTGGAAATGGCGTTTGCCATATCTGAAGCAGAGGAAGCATCGGGAGGATGGATGAATCAAAATATGCAAATAAGCATCTTGGAGGTCTAGCGAGGAGAGAAAGTCTTTGGGATGAAGGCTGTCCAGGATGGTTCTGAGGGTCTCCATCCTGAATTTTTTCTTGCGGACAAAGCGGTTGACTGCTCGCAGATTCAGGATGGCCCTCCAACTTCCGTTTTTCTTTGGTACCAGGAAAAAGGTGGAGTAACAGCCTTGTCCTTTTTGGTCGTCCGGCACCGGTTCGATGGCTTGAATGGCGAGTAGGCGTTCGATGGCTTCCAGCAGGAGGCGATGTTTGTCGGGGTCGTTGGACTTGGGAGAGGGCACGAACATGTTGCGGGGAGTGCAATGAAACTCTATCCTGTATCCCCTGCGAATGGTGTCGAGGACCCACTTGTCTGCCGTGGATCCCTCCCAAGACCTTGCGAATCCTTGGAGTCGGCCTCCTACTGGAGGGACCCCGTCATGATTGTTGACTCTTTTGGGATGATTTGGAGCTTCGTCCCTTCTTGGGGGAGAAGGGGGGGCGGTTTCGCTTGTTAAACTTGGTGTCCCCCCATCTAGACTTGTTGGGCCTGGACTCTCTGCCTTGAGACTGAGAAGGAGAGGAGGGCCGAGAGGATCGAAAGGAAGATCTGTTTTTGAACTGCCTCTTGTCCTCTCTCTTTTTTGACGAGGGCAAGGTTTTCTTTTTGTCTTTGCCCTCTACCAGCACTGGATCGAGGGACTCTCCGAACAGTTTAGTTCCCAAGAAAGGGGTAAAGGCCAAGTTTTGTTTAGACCTAGTGTCTACCTGCCAATTTTTGAGCCATAACTGACGTCTGACTGCTATTGCTGCCGCCTGAGCCCTGGCACACTGTTGGACACTGTCCAGGGTGCCATCAGCCCCGAGAGTCAATGACTTTGTGATCTTATTGATTGTTTGTCTGACCTTGGTGTCTGCGTGGGGCAGCAGCTCAAGCAGCTCTCTGGACCACTGCAAGGATGCGCGCATCACTAGAGAGACAGTGGTGGCTGCCCTGATAGCTATGGAAGTTGCTTCGTGCACCTTTTTGAGCGCTCCCTCGGCCCTCCTGTCTTCTGGGTTTCTAAGGGTGTCCTCGCCATCCCTGGTGAAAATGGCCGAAGAAACAAGGGCATACACCCGGGCATCCACTAGGGGGACCCTGAGACTATCCATGACTCCCTGTTGAAGGATGTAATCTTTTTGAGTCGCACTGTGGTTGGGCCTAGATGCCGCAGGTGCCCTCCATTTGTCCCTCACAATCTGCATGATGTTGGAGGGGCATGGGAGTTCCTGAACTGTGGGGGCTGTGACAGGAAAAAGCTCCTCTCCGACCCTGGGGAGGTCAGAGTCGAGAACAGGGACGGTATTGGGGGGGCAGGGTGATGCCCAGGGTTTTGGTTCTTTTTTTTATCAGTGTTGGATAGTCCTCCGGCTTGAGGAGTCGAGAGGACATGGGGGTGTCCCTGGTCATATCTCCCTCGTCCTGGGAGAGCTCTCCCTCCTCGGATTCAGAGGCAGCAGAATCTAGGCTGGCTGGAGGACCCTCCTCCTCCAAGGAGTGGGGTGAGGGGGAGCGTGGTCGTTTGTTAGACTCTCTGGCATATCTGGCCCTCTTAGCTGGGGGGTGATAGGCTTGCAATGTATCTGAGTCTGACTGCGAACCCCGGCTCTCCCTCCCTCCGGACCTAGCGCTGGAATGGGCTTGGGCCTGGGGGGTCTAAGTGTCTCCCATCGCGGGGGCCATCTGATGGTGTGGACTCTCGTGGGGATTCACATGAGGCGGCACTAGTGGAGGAGCAGCGCGAGAGCTCTCTGTTAGGGGAGAAGATGGGCTTGGGCCTAACCCGCTCGGCAGCCTCCCGGCCTGACACGCCAACATGGCGGCCCCCATTGGGCTCCGCATGGTCTTGCGACCCCACTTCCGGGTCGCCCCAAGATGGCAGCCCCCATTGTAGGCCGCGTGGTCCCGCGCCCCTGCTTCCGGGTCACCAAGATGGCGGCCCCCATCTCGGCCCATGCGGCCGAGATGACCACCCCCCTGGGCGACCGTGCGGTCACTGGCGCCGGCCGGGGGCCAGGTGTTGGGTCCCCTCAACCCAAACCACCCCTGGTGGGGGATAGGGCCCCAGGGAAACCTCCATTGGGAGGCGAAGGGGCCGTTATGCCCGCCTGTGGGTTCGGCCGTTGGGCCTGCAGCCGTGGAGGGGGCCTGGAGGCATGGGGCCCGACCATCC
>NC_056531.1:15321520-15322724 GCF_019175285.1 Sceloporus undulatus
TTATATCTGTTTTAGAGATAACTTCCTCTTGATTGTTATACAGTGGATCCTCGCCTTATGCGCGAGGGAGGGGCTGTTCCAGACCTCCCCCACACGAAAGGCGAATTCTGCCTATGCTTGAGCCCCATTATACTGAATGGAGTTTGTGCACATGGCGGCATGGTGCGGGCACGCACACCATTCAAACGATTACAGCATGGCTTCCACGTAAACCAGAAGCTGTGTATGGTGTGCCCACTAACAGGCGGGAGCATCGTGCTTCCAAACAAATGCAGGATTTTATTTACTGCTCTGCCAGTAGAAGACCCTTATGTACTTTGACACATTACCAGCACATCCAGTTGAAACAGTTTCCTCTATGTTGATACAGAACCAAACAGGAAGGATGGGGAGACAAACAACATTCCACAGAAAAAGCAACATTTCTCATCTCAAGTAATCAAGCTGTCTGATTCTGATGTATGTTTTCCAGGCTTTTGTTCACAAAATGGGCCTGAAGCTGTTTTTATTTACTATGCAAGGCCAAAAAATCTCTCACACAGGATAGATAAGACTACAGTGCACAAGGCAGACTGAAGTAAGCATTAGAAAGATTTAATATTGTTTGAAAAGAACAGTAAATTGGGGATAGATCTAGAAATTCAGATGATGGAGTATCAGGCTGAACTATCTTCAGGCTGTAGGCTAAGATTTCCTTCAAAATCTTCCTTATATACATCTGAATGTGTCCTTACATGAGAAACATACAAAGGAGAGAGCCAGAAAATCAGGAAGAGTTCAAGCCTACAGAGAGGGAAAATGCTTTATTTTACATAAAGGGACTTTAGTTAATACAGTCGGCCCTTCTTATACATGGATTTGTTATACACGGATTCAAGCATCTGCAGTTTGAAAACGTTCAAAAAAAGTATAAATTTCAAATATCAAACCTTGCTCCTATTTTTTATCCCACGCTTCAAGTGTAGATTCAGGCTCAAATATTAGCATAGATGTTTTTGTTCAGCTGTCTTGGCTAAACAGAGCGATCTACTCTTATCAAGGATTTCAGTGTTAAGCTGCCATTGAAAAATCAAGAAAGGGATATTTTACAGAGAACAGACCCAGGGTTCCCTGGTATCTAGGGCAATGCTAGCTGCATTCTCTGCATGCCTCCCTTTCCAGACTGGGAGAGAAAGTTAGTCAATCTCCCTTTGTGTCTGCACAT
>NC_056531.1:15322824-15347698 GCF_019175285.1 Sceloporus undulatus
TGAAAATATGCAATCCCAAAATGCTTAAAGGCAGCCAGTGTCTAGATGGGTTACTTATACTTTTCTGGACAACAACACAGTGGTGTCATTCAAAATAATTAACAGCCAGTTCTATCTATTTGGTTATTTCCCCCCCCCCCAAAATTGGTCCTTTGGCCAAAAAATTTGCAACTGTTGTACGATTCCTCAATGGAGAAATGAGCGTGGATTCTTGCTTGCCTACAGCTGAGGGGAGAGAAGGAACTGGGACCAGATACTCTCTGGATGACCCTCCTTTTGTCTCTCTCTGGCTGCATCTACACTGCAGAATTAATGCAGTTTGACATCACTTTAATTGTCATGGCTCAATGCTATGGAGTCCTGGGATTTGCGTTTGTGATGGCACCAGAGCTCTGTGACAGAAAAGGCTAAATAACTCACCAAGCTACAAGCCCCAGGTTTCCATAGCATGGAGCCAGGGCAATTAAAGCGGTATCAAAGTGCATTAATTCTGCAGTGCAGGTGCAGCTATAGGCGGCATCTGGCAAAGTTTCCACTGATTCTTGGTAGGGACTGTTGCCTAGGGAGGTCTAGCAATTGAACTGAGCCAAATGATGTTGGATGGAAAACCGTACAGAAGATGGGGGGAGCTTGTTTTCTGCTCCCCTCCATTCACAGGGCAGCTTAGCTGGAGTCTTCAACAAAAGCAACAAAACGGCACACACAACTTGTAGATCAGCAGTGTTTGGGAAGGTCCTTTTTTAAAAAAAGTAATTAATTAAAGCAAATGGAACACGGCCAGAGAAAGGTGCTCAAGAAGATCAAAAGTGTGGAAACCAAGCCTTGAGAGAAACAACTGCTGGAGTTGTTTGGCTTGGGGAAGAGAACGGAGCTTGGAGAGGTGGCATGAATGCCATCCTGAAATATATGAAGAGATGCTCTTGAGAAGATGGAGCCAGCTTGTTTTCTGCTGTAGCAGAGATTAGAACATGAAACGACAGGTTCAAATAACCAGAGAAGAGATTCCACCGAGGTTGTTATCACACAACTGAAATTGGAAGTATAATCCAGTGTCATCCTGAATGCAATCATGTGTATTCACGATACTGCGCAAAAGGTTATCAGACGCATTCGCTGGCATTCCGAAAGCACTCCGAACACAATCACGCATCAATCTACACTTAAGTAAATTCAGTGAATGAATCATGGAATTGGAAGAGACCTCAAGGGCCATCCAGTCCAATCTCCTAACATTCCTAAATGTAAAGAATAATTTATTTGCTGTAAGAATGGTTCAGCAGTGGAATGGTCTGCCTCAGAGGGTATTATTATTATTATTAAACTTTATTTCTAAAGCGCTGTAATTATACACAGCGCTGTACAAAGTTGGTAAAATTAAAGAGAATACAAAAGCCTGCCCAAGGCGTACATTCTAAAATAATAACAATTAAAAGAGGAATAGATAAAATTACCATATAGAAAAGAAAGGGTAGTGGACTGTTCTTCTTAGGAGGTCTTTAAACAGAGGTTGGATGGGCATTCTAGGAATGAAACTTGTGGATTCCTGCCTGGTGGCGGGTTGGACTAATGGCATTTGTGGTCTCTTCCAGCTCTAGGAGTCTATGAAACTCCCAGAAGCCACTAGCCACTGTAATCTTGGTGAAGAATGCTGGGCATTGCAATCAAACAACAACGGAAAGGTCCCAGGATTTCCTCCCTGGTTTAGGTTGTTGACTGTTCTCCTAAACTGGTGCCGCACTGCTGAATTAATGCAGTTTGACACTGCTTGAACTGCCATGGCTGCATCCCATGGATGCCTAGGATTTGTACTTTGCTGTGGCACTATTGCTCTCTGACCAAGAATGCCAAATATCTCACAAAACTGCAAATCCCAGAATCCCATAGCATGAAGCCATGGCAGTTGAAGCGGTGTCATAGAATCAAAGAGTCGGAGACCCCAAGGGCCATCCTGACCAACCCACTGCTGGGCAGGTGTCAAATTGCATTGTTTCAGCAGTGCAGCTGCAGCCCTAGAGAGAATGGCAGATGCCCATTTGTGGACAGGTTGGCAAAATAAAGAAGTTTCAGGGCAGGAGAAGGTTGAGCCACAGATTTAGTTTTTAATTCAACATTTCTTTTACGCTCTCTTTTCTCTTTTTAATCTCCAGTCCCAAGAATTCCCCTGCCGCCTCTGGGCAGGTGGAGGGAGGGGAGAGCAAAGCCTTATCAGACTGACACAGAAGCCCACAGAGTTTTGCAAGTGTCTCTGGGCACCCCTCCCTGCGCCAGCCTAGTTTGGGAACAGCAAGCTGGCTGGCAAATACCTCTTGGAGGAGACAGGGCCCCTGACAAGTCTCATGGGAGAAAGAGGAAAGATCTGGTTTCACCTTTGAAATCCTCTTTGGCTTGGGCACCTGCGGAAAGAGAATACCCAGTAAGGTGGGCAGCGATCCTGGCACCGCCTGGAATTGATTTGGAGTACAGCCCTGGCAGTGGCAGCATTTGGGAATGGCTGTCTCTGAACCCACACAGGTTGGTGAGAAAAACATCCGACCAGGGCTGGTGTGAACCACACATTTTTGTCTGGAGCTTGGAGAAGTTACTACAACTTCCCTAACCCCAGGCTGGGGGTCTGTGGGAGTTATATTCCAAAAGAGGAACTTTTCTGAGCTCTGTTTGTGCAAGGACACACATGCAGTGAGGAAAAGAGGGTGAACTTCCACTCCTCAGAGATAGCCTGTGGAAAAGAGGACACCCAAAGGGCTTGGCAAGTTACTATTTGAACTGTTGTTGCTGTGTGTCTTCAAGTTGTTTCCTGACTTATGGCAACCCTAAGGTTTTGTATTAAAGCCATCAGGTTTAACTGATCTTATCCATACTGCCCTTGTCCTTGTTGTTGTTGTTTTGTGCCTTTCAGTTTTTTCTGACTTATGGCAACCCTAAGGCAAACCTATTGGTAAGAGTTGTTCAGAGGAAGTTTGCCATTGCCTTCCTTGGAGGATGAAAACATGTGACTTGCCCAGGGTCACCCAATGGGCTTCATGGCCCAGACAGGAATCCAACCTTGGTCTCTAGAGCCATAGTCCAATGCTCAAACCACTACGCCATGCTGGTTCTCACTGCTTGGTCCCCAAATCTTCCCTTAGTACGTTTTTCTGAGGTGGATGGGATGATCTTACAAGCTTCCCCTTATTGGAGGACAGGATCTGTTGTTGTTGTTGTTGCTGCTGCTGCTGTTGCTGCTCTTTTTGTGTGTCTTCAAATTATTTCCAATTTATGGCAACCCTAGGGTCAACCTATCACAAATTTCTCTGCGGCTGAGAGCATGTGTCGTGCCTAAGGTCACCCAATGGGTTTCCATGGCCAAGCAGGGATTTGAACCCTGATCTCTAGAGTCATAATCCAGCACGCAACCACTATGCCATGGCTCACAAGACAGAATCTATTGACAGCTATTAACCAGTAAATCATCCTTAAGCTCAAAGGCACAGCATCTTTCTGTGGTTGTTTGCCACCAAGTTGACATCAACCTTTGGTGACCATCCGAATGAGAGACCTTCAAGTTATCTTGTCAGGTCATGCAAAACCAGGGCAGCCATAGCTTCCTTGGGGAAGTCTATCTACCTGTAATATATCCTTCCTCTTTTCCTTCCCTGTTTCCCATTTTTCTTCACCATCCGGCTTTCACATCTGTACATAGAAATCTGGACTCCCATGGCACAGATGTTCCTGACTTTCATTTAATCATATACTGAAAGATTATCTAGTTCCTTCATAGCTACCCTTCCAAAGGTTAGTCTCCTTTTGATTTCTCACTTACAGTCTCTATTGACTGAGCCAAGGAACAGAAATAAATTAAATAAATAAAATCTTGAATTGTGTTGCTGTCTTTGAATACCGGGTGCCAAGAATAACCAACCAAGGAGCATTTGGCATACTGTCCACCATTTTCCAGGTGAAAATTGGGACATATGAGGCCAAGCAACCAAGCAACCTTCTTAATATGAAGTGCCCAGAAATGAACACAGGGCTTCAGATGAGGCCTGGCTAACACAGAATAATTGATGGTTTCCCTTGACTTGGAAACTACAGCTCTATGAATGTGGGCTAAAACCGTCTTTGCCGTCTTTGCTTCAGCAACACACTGGTGGCTCATGAAGTTTATGATCAATAATATCCCAAGGTTCTTTTCACATGGACTATTGCTAAAATCCTAGAATGGGAAGAGACCTGAAGGGGCCATCCAGCTCAACCCCTTGCCATGCAGGAAGACACCATCCAAGTACTCCTGATAGACAGCCATCTAGTCTCTTTTTAAAAACCTCCAAAGAAAGGGATTCCCTGAGGCAGTCCAGAACTGAACAAGGTTTAGTGTTGATTTAAACCAAAAACCAGGACCGATGGGATGCCTGATGGACATAGGAGCCAGGAGTTGCCACTACAGCAGGGTTTCTGCCTAGATTAGACTTTGCTGTCATGGTAGCCACAGAATGGCACTGCAAACTGTCTAGGCGATGCAGGAGGTGACAAATGCAAGCAAACCTCCTTGTAGGCATTTCCCACAATCCCACAGACACCTAGAATTAAAGAGTTGGAAGAGTCCCCAAGGGGCCATTCCAAGCTCCTTCTGCCATGCAGGAAGACACCATCAAAGCACTCCTGACAGATGGTCATCCAGCCTCTGTTTAAAAACCTCCAAAGAAAGGAGACTCTGTCACCTTCTGAGGCAGCTTGTTCCTCTATCAAACAGCTCTTACTATCAGGAAGCTCTTCCTAATGTTGCAGTGGAAACCTTGTTCCTCCTCCTGATGGACTTTTGACTTCCCAGCCTGAGATAAGCCCAGAGTAGAGGTTTCGCACTGGGATCACGGCCTCTTTCTGCTCCAGCCAAAAGGCAGAGTTGGAAGAGCAAAGCAAATAGCCAGTGGAATGAGCACACCTTCAAGAATCTGTTGAAAGCCAAATACCTATGGAGTTGCAGGGCTGGGCAAGAATTCCTGCGCTGTTCCAACCTCACCTTGCAAGGTGAGATGGTGGAGAGGAGGGCAGGGGAATGAAAACAATGCAGCCCTTCCTTTCTGTGAAAGGTTGCAAAGAGTTGGTCACTGTCCAGGTGGAAGTTAGAATTCATGTCTTTTAAACAGACCCACAGAAAGCCAGCATGGTGCAGTGGTTTGAGCTCTGGGAATCCCCAAAACACACACAAATTACTTCTTTTGATCCATTTTGTTGCTGTGGGTTGTGCCTTTAACAAGTGTTGCTTTCCACGATCAGGAGGGATTATTTCAAAGAACCGAGTTGGTTTGTTTATGTTGTTTCTTAGCTTGCGTTACTTTCTGACATGGCTATCATATCAGTGGGTCTCCTTGACAAGAATTTTTTCAGAAGGGGTTTGCTTTTGCCTTCCTCTGAGGCTGAGAGTATGTGACTTTTCCAAGGTCATCCAGTGGCTTTCCAGGGCCAAGCAAGGATTCAAACCATGGTCTCCAGAATCATAGGCCTGAGGCAGATGGGCTGAAAGAGGTGTGGCGGCAGCAATACTAGGGTTCCGGACTGCGCAACAACCGCACGGTCCGGAACCCTAGTATGTAATGGCGGCAGCCTGATGGCAGCATCCCATCCACATGGCTGCTGCCATGTTCATGTAACAGATGCATAACATCCACATGTCACGGTGTGTCCGCTATGTCACAAGTGCGCCATTATGCGAATCCTAAGGCGAACCTGTCACTGGGTTTTCTTGACAAGATTTACTCAGAGGTTTGCCATTGCCTTCCCAAGGCTGAGAGAGTGTCATGTGCCCAAAGTCACTTTGTTGTGTGTGTTGTATGCTTTCAAATCGTTTCCGACTTATAATGACCCTAAGGAAAACCTATCAAGGGATTTTCTTGGGAAGATTTGGTCAGAGGAGGTTTGCCATGGCCTTCCCTTGAGGCTAAGAGAGTGTGACTTGCCAGCATCACTCAGTGGCGGAGTGAATGGCAGAGCTGTGATTCAAACTCTTGTCTCCAGAGTCATAGTACAACACTCAGACCACTATGGAAACCTAAAATTCCCATCACCATAGATATGTTGAAATTCTCATTTCTTCCAGGAGAGGGAGGTAGTTGATAACTTTTCTATTGTACTGTGGAATAGAAGACAGGATGGGTGAAAATGTAATACAAGTCTCCCTTATCTGAAATTCCAAAATCCAAGCTATTCCAAAAGCCATGAGTGGCTGAGATAGTGACACCTTTGCTTTCGATAGTCCAGTGAACACAAATTTTGTTTCATGTACAAACATTAAAAATATGATGTATACAATCACCTATAAACTATGTGTATAAGGTGCATTATAAATGAAACATAACATAACACAAAACATAAGTGAATTTCATATTTAGACTTGGGTACTATCTCCAAGATATCTCAAGATGTCTATGCAAATATTCAAAAATACAAAACACTTCTGGTCCCAAGTATTTCAGATAAGAGAGATTCAACCTATATATCCATCCCAACAAATAATATTGACTCTACTTCAGTTGTTGTGGAAGACTGGAGTTTGCAACTGGTTGACATATATCCACTTCTCTTTTAGAGATGTAGGTTTAGATGCATTGAACACAACTCTGGGAGATCAGGGTTCAAATCCCCGCTCAGCAATTGGGTAAGTCACACACTCTCAGTCTCAGAGGAAGGCAAGGGCAAACCTTTTCTGATGAAATCTTATCAAGGCGATGCTAGAACAGAGTCAAAATACAGGTGCTAGAGTGGTGACATAATCTCAATGTTGGACTCTTGGAAACCAGGGTTCAAATCCCTGCTCAGTCATGGGAAAAACTGTGGCATAGTATGGCAAACCCCGTGTTTTGCAAGCACACGATGCCAGGGCTGTTCCCCAATGTCTCCAATTCTGGCAGGCCTTGGAGTTTTAAATTATATAGCAGTTTTTTGGTGGGTTTTTCGGGCTATATGTCCGTTTTCTAGAAGAGCAGTTGTGTGTTTGGGGAAGGGTGTGTGTCCTGCGTTTGATAAAAATCTTTTATTAGTAATTATAATAATCATATTTATTTCTTAATCACCTCTTCCAATGGGCGTTTTAGATGTTTCAAATGCATGTTTAACTGTTTCCACCATGGCCTTATACAATTCTTATCGTAACTCATTTAAATTAAGATGTTAATTTAATCTTGTTTTCTGGTGTAGTGGCATGAGCGTTGGACTAGGACTCAGGGTTTGAAACCCGGCTCAGCCATGCAAATCCACTGGGTGACCTTGCGCAAGTCACATTCTCTCAGCCTCAGAGGATCGTGATGGCAACCTCTCTCTGAAGAAACTTGCCAAGAAGACCTCATGATAGGTTGGACTTAGGATCACCATAAGTTGAGAATGGCTTGAAGGCACACAACAACAAAGCTTCCTAGAATCCCATCATGGGAGAAAGGCAGGGTATAAATTCAATAAACAAATAAATATCTTTTTTTCTCTTTCTTCTTCAGAGACTAGGAAGCTCCAGTCCAGACCTAAGGGTTGCTGAAGGAAACCAGGAAAAAGCACCAACAACACTTGTAAAAGAAGAGCTTTCTCCCAAAACACAAGAAGAAGAGGAGGAGGAAGAGGAAGAGTTGGAGGAGGTCCATGCCATGGAGACAAACGTGAGAAACATGGTTTTTACTATCTCTCCAAATACAGGCCTACAAAATAAAGAACAAAATGTCCAATGGACCATGATGCAAGGGGAAAGGATGTCTGACAGCAAGGAAAATGAATATCTTGAGTTTAGGCACCAAGATCAGAAGGCTGACCATAGAGGAGAAAGGAGAGATGGATCTAGCTGGGTGGCTAAGTCCATCAATGGTCAATCCAACCTCTGGACGCCACCCCCAGACAGAGACTCTAAGCTGGAAGTGGTCCGGTCAGGTTCACTGTATGACATCCAGGCCAAAAAGGGGAGAGGAAACCCTCCCGGCTTTATGATCAAGAGGACGATGAGCTGCTGTATAGGATTCCCCCTGAGGACATCTCGCCAGAGAAGGCCAAAGAACTTGAGGATGAAAGGCAAGAAATTATCAGGAGCCAAGCAGTGAGGAAAAGAGGGATCCTAACATCTTGTTGGGTGTCAGGCAAGAGGCTGTGTCTCCAAGGAGGATGCCCAGGAGTGCTTCTGGAAGAGGCGAATGCCAGACCTTAGTGATCCTGAAAGAGACCCACCAAGTGGATCCCTCGAACCCAAGAGGATGGGGCAGGCCTAATGAAAAGATAGATCATGTCACCCCTCAAAGACTTATATCTCATGAACAAGTTACACTTGCTCAAAACTCTGTTAGGGAAAACCTGGCTTCCAGCAGCTTGGGGAAAACACACCCTGGCTTAAAAGTTGTGATTATTGATGAAAGGGTCTCCCGAAGCAACACTGGGAACTCTCTGGATTCAGTGGTGAGTGGCCCAGGTTCAATGGAAGGGCTGGAGGCCAAGAAGGAGACCCCCATTGAGCAGGAGATCTGTTTGTCCCTGGAGAGGGAGGAAGACCTTTGGAAACAACGAGGAATCCAGAGGGTGAACAGCCGGAATGAACTTGTAGAGATCTGTGCAAAGCCTCTCCTGTCCTCCTCGCTGGCTTCCTCCATCAAAGGGAAGGAGAAACCTTGTGTTTCCTTTTCAGTCCAGAGGGAAATAGAGCAGGAAACCAAGTGTGAGGAAGACCTACAAAAGGAAGGGAGGCTGCTGGGGACGTACAGCAAAGGGGATTGCCAGGAGCTTGCTGAACGCAGGAAAGTTTTTGAGCGAGAGGAGGCAATTCCCCATCTTTCTCTGCGAAAGCCAAAGAAATCAGGAGAGCCCCAGATGGGCAAGTCCATCTTTGCCCTTGGTGACCCTCCTGCAAATGCAGATGATGGAGAGGAAATCCCTTTCCAGAAGGTGATGTGGAGCTTTGAGGCCCAACAGCCCACCTCAGTCCAAAAAAGGAATCCACGGGATGACCGCTTCTTCTTCTTCAGTCCAAGTTCTGCCACTTCTGACCCAATGGGTTCCCCTCGACCAAAGTCCCCCAGCATCCTGGATTCAGAAGACCCAGGAGAGGAACTCGTGATGCGGAAGGAACATTTTGCCATCCCTGTTCGGAAACTTCGTTTCTCTTTTTCTGATGATCAGAAACCATTGAGCACCCGGGGAGAAGAACCCAGACCCAAGAGGTCTGCTCCTCGGGACGAGCTCTACACACTGAAGACCTGGCGCCCGCGGACGTCGGCCCTCATCGACCAAGAGATCAAGGACGCTTTGAAAAGAGAACTGGAGCTCCAGGAGGAGAGGAGGAAAACCAGGTTCACCACCAAGATGGGCCCCAGTTCCCCGCTGACCTCCCAAAACCCAGGTGAGAGGAGATGAGAGTAATAGGAGAGTCCTTGTTGTTGTTGTTGTTGTTGTGTGCCTTCAAGTCATTTCTGACTTATGGTGACCCTAAGGCAAACCTATCATGGAGTTTTCTTGGCAGAATTTGTGCAGAGGAGGCCTTCCTTTGAGGCTAAGAGCTTTGTGACTTGCTCACGCAAGTCATCCAGCGAGCTTCATGGCTGACCTGGGAATCGAACCCTGGTCCTGTTGTGGATGATGGGTATTGACAGAATAGAGTCAAGACAAAAGGACCCAGATAATGTTGAAACTCAGGTTTATTATGCTGGCAAATCTCAGCGTAATTCAAATTCCAAACAGAACTGAGACTTTCTAGCCAAAGAAAAATGGCTACCTTTATAGGAAGACAGACAAAGAAAACTCATCTTCATCACCTCATTGGGCACTTTAAGAGCTAAGCATGTTAAATTTCTAGCAATAGGAGCAAAGATACAGGAATATATTTAAATCTATTTTAAAATACATTTGGCTACGTCCCATTGCCCCCTTATCAGCTAGGCTGGCATTCAGAGGCCCTTCTTCCAGTGAAGTTCCATCCATATCAGTCTCAGGCACTTGGATGTAACCAAGGTCTTGTGCATATCAACTTCACCTTGGGCATCTCCTCCTTTGCCTCCCCTTCTGTATTCCACTCTCCCTAAAGGGGCCTCATCTTTGAACTCTCTAATGTGTGTGCCTTACTTCTACAACTCTATTTTCTAAAGAGAATTATACATAGATATATTGATTATTGGGGCCTGTCCACCTCAGTCTCAAGAGTCGAAGAGTCCAACACTCAAACCACTACATCATCCTGGCTCTCAAGAGTCCTTACAGCGTCCCTCATCAATGACACTAGAAAAAGCCACAAGCTACATGGGTTTCCTTAAAAACTGAAATGTGTGTAGTCAAGATTTTATTTCTAAACATGACACGTATGCTCTTTTAACTGGTATTATCTGCTGTTTTATTTTCAACCACTGTTCCCCACCTGGAGTCATAGGGAGAGATGGGTAAGAAATACAGTTGTCCCTGTAGGTCCTGAAACCAAACCTCAGCAGATACCAAGGGCCCACTGTAAAAGTCGTTGTCGAGAAGCAAACACTTTCTTTACAAATGCACCCAATGTAGCCCTTGTGCCCATCTCTTTTCTCTCCCCTCCAGCAGCTACCGGTGTTTCCGGCAGATCCTCCTTGTCCAGTCCTCCCATCCTGAGTCCATCTTCTCCAGGGAGATTGTCTGCTTCATCTTCTCCAGACAGAGTTCTCTCTGGAAGGTTCTCCTCCTCGGAGTCAGACTTCCAAACTTGCCTGAGTCCCTCGATGAGAAGGAGGGAAGAAGGGAAGGTAATGAAGGGGAATGAGTTGTGAAATCAAGATTTTTGCACTTCTGCAAAAGTGAGCTGCTCACTTCATTCTCTGGGAAGCTTGCCTTATTGCCAGAGTGATCTATTTTACTCATGTATATTCCACCTTCTCCACAACAATGAGACTCAAAGAGGCCATTTAGAAGTTTGTTGTTGTTGTGTGCCTTAAAGTTATTTCTGATTTATGGCAACCCTAAGGCAAGCCTGAGAAGGTTTTCTTGCCAAGTTTTGTTTAGAGCAGATTTGCCATTCCCTCGAGGCTGAGAGAGGATGATTTGACAACAGTCACCCACTGGGTTTCATCATGGCCAAGCTGAAATTCGAATCCCAATCTCTAGAGTTGTAGTCCAATATTCAAACCACTGCACCACATATAATGCAGGTGAAAAATTATACAAAAACCTCAATAAAAGTATAGGTACAAAAGCTATTTAAAAAAACAGTTAAGCCATTTATAAAGTTAGCAACATAAAAGATTATGCATAGATCAAAGTCTATACCAGGGCTTGTCTACACAATTAAAATATTTGCCATTCTATTTCAATAGAATTTGATCTGGCCACATGCGATTCAGAGGAGTTCAAGCTTTTTGCACTCCTGAAAAACTCTTTAAATTCCGCATAAAAAAGTTTGATGGACATTATCAAACAATCTTTACTGTATAGTTGTACATTATCGAATGTGTGGCCTGCTTCACATGGATTAGGATGGCTGCTTATTTTTGGCAATGGGAGGTCAAATAGATACAAATTCGCACAGGAAAGTTAATGTTAATGTGAAGGCACAAAAATTCGCAGCCATTTGCATAATACACTTATGTGTAGGCTAACCCCCAGTCAGTTTCTAAAAGCCAAATGGCAGAAAAATGTTTTGATTTACTGGTAGAAGGAGAGCAAGGAAGAATCCATCCTGGCCTCTCCAGGGAGGGAGATCCAAAGATTGGGAGTAGCCACCAAGAAGGCCCTCTCACAGCAGTTCTGAGGCAGGCCCAATATGCCAGTTCCAACCATTTGGTTTTTGCAAGGTCTCCTGTCCTGCCTTATCTTTCCCCCAATGCTGCACTGGTGTCCTATGCCAACAGAGTGTCCCCAAAGCATCCTAGCCAATATAGAATCGTAGCATCTTACAGCTGGAAGGGACCCCAGGAGGCCATATACTCCACCCCCCTGCCATGCAGGAATGCACTTCTGAAGCACTTGTGAAAGATGCCCATACAGTCTCTGTTTAGAGACGTCCAAAGATGGGGACTCTACTGCCACCAAGGCAGCATATCCCACTGTCTTATAGCCAAGAAGTTCTTCTTAAGCTAAGTACCTCTCAGGCTTTACTTTAGCGTGCATTAATGTTTTGCCTTCTCAAACAGCTGAGATTTGGGGTGTTCCTCCATCCACAAGGTTGCATGTAGTAAGAGAGTCACATTTTGCAGTGGAGGCAGCTGTTTTTCTCTTTTGCAGTTTGTGTGCAGAGGAGCATTAGAGCAGTTTCTTGTTAACTGCCATCAAGCTGACTTCAGCTTGCCTTATGCTGACCATAGGAATGAGTGACCTCTAAGCCGCATAGTTTCCTATACAATTCTCTACTCAAGTCTTGCAAATTCAAGCTGTGGCTTCCTTGATGGAGTCTATACACCTGTAATGCAATCTTCCTGTTTTCCTACTACCTCCTTCCTTAACAAATATCATTGTCTTTCTACTGAGTCATGTCATAGCATGATGTGCCCAAAGTACAACAGCATCAGTTTAGCCATCCTGGCTTCCTGGGAGAGTTCAGGTTTGATTTGCACTGGGGCCCATTTATTTGTCTTTTTGGTAGTCATTTAACTGGATTAACTATTCCAAATTCCTGTTGTCAGCCAAAATCCAAAAACAGCATTAGCTGTGACTATTTTAAAACAACAACAACAGTATAGTCAGCCCTCTATATCTACAGATGCTTTATTCAACCATCCACGGTTTGAAAATATTGTACATCTATATATAAATCCCCAAAAGCCAACCTTGCTTTTACCATTTTGCTCTGCTCTGGTTCCATAGCATTGAGCCACAGCACAAAGTGGTGTCAAACTGGACTATTTTTGCAATGCGGTTGCAGGCATTGCTATTAATAGCTTTATTAATCCAGCCAAAAAGACTTAAAATTCTTTGTGCAAACTTTCAAACCACATACATTTCTTTCTCAGGCAAAGATCAAAAAGTATGTACAAGAAAAGTGGGAGGTGAAAAGTCATGTTGTTTGGAGATGTAGTTACAGATTTTTTTTAGTGTAACTAACTACTGTGTGTTGCAGCTAAGTTTCCTGTTTAAAAAATGCTTCCAAGGCTTGGCACTCAAGCAACAATCTTTGGAGTAAGAAGTGAACAGAAGCACCAAGAAAAAACCATCTGCAATTTGCAAACCGCTTTCCAAAATGTATTTCCTAAGTGTGTGGTGTCCTTGCTGTATTTCCTGTTCTCTGAGGTTCCTCTTTTTCCTCTTTTTCCAGTATGCAGGCATTGAACTCAGTGATGAAATTGACACGGAGGTAAAGTAAATATTATGGGGAGAATTACATGTACCCGTATATACTCAACTATAAGTTAACCTCATGTATGAGTTGAGGACAAGTTTTGAGGCCAGAATTATGGATTTTGCCATGACCCATGGATAAGTCGAGGTTAAAATGTTGGGGCACATAGCAAAAGATCTAAAGGATGAAGCAAAGCATAGCAAAGTCAAAGAACTTACAAATTCCCAGCAATTCTCTGTGCTTATTCTTAAGGCTGGATGGATGAGAGAGTAGAGGGGGTCAGTGCTTCACACATATTATACTCTTGCTTTTCACCAGAAGATGGTTCCTTCTTTTAAATAAGAGTTTAGATACAGTATTTACATTGACCCGTGGATAAGTTGACTCAGGTTTTTGGGGTCAATTTGTTGATTTAAATTTCTAGACTTATACATGAGTATATACAGTATATGTATGTATTGGTTCCTGTTTGCTATTATGCTACATCTTCCTAAGCAAAGGAAGATATTCTCTAGTCATCCAATTTAGGGTGACCACTAAGGCAACCCTATCATGAAAGGATGTGACTCGCTCAAAGTCACCCAGTGGGTCTTCATGGCCAAGAAGGGGTTTAAACCCTGGTGTCCAGACTCATAATCCAATGTACAAACCAAACTGGTTCATATATGTTATTGTTGGTATTGTTGTGTGCCTTCAATTCATTTCTGACTTAATGGCAACCGAAAGGCAAACTTATCACAGAGTTTTCTGGGGCTGAGAGTGTGTGACTTGCCCAAGATCACCCAGTGGGTTTCCATGACAGAGCAGGGAATCGAACCCAAATCTCTAGAGTCATAATTCATTGTTCTTCAGTCCAAATGCCTCTATTGATTGTCCTGCAGGACTGTCAAACACATTTTGTGTGTCACAAGACATGGGATCAATGTACATTTTCCTGAGAATGAAACAACAACAGCAACAGTTTCTTACCCACCTCTCCCTCTGGATCAAGGGGGAAATCAACAACAATAATAACAATAATAAATAATAAAAATTTATTTGTATCCCGCCCCTCTGAGAACAACCAGGGCGGCTAACAAAGTTAAAAATACAGCACATATAAAATCCCTGGTGCCCTCCCCCCCTTAAAAAAGTATTAAATCCAATGCAAGATTTAAAAACAAACAAACAAAAAACATACAAGTTAAAAACTGACCAGAAGGTCAACAACATCACACCAGCAAACAATAAATGGGAGCGGCAGTATCTTATTCTCAGACATTTTTCTGAGGCTGGGTTCTCTATTCTGGGAGGGCCTGCCGGAAGAGATTCGTCTTAACAGCCTTTTTAAAGCTGTCTAAAAATGTAAGTAGATAGATCTCATCCGGCAAGTCGTTCCACAGTCTGGGGGCGACGATGGAAAATGCCCTCTGGGAGGTAGCCGAGAGCCTAGATTTTTGTGGCTGAAGTAGGCCTCTCCCAGAGGAGCGGCGTGCGCGGGGAGGATTGTAGGGGAGAAGGCGGTCCCGAAGATAGCTTGGACCCAAGCCATTTAGGGCTTTAAAGGTGATAACCAACACCTTGTACTGGGTCCGGAAGCTAATGGGCAGCCAGTGGAGGGACTTCAGAACTGGGGTAATATGGTCCCTCCTGAATGTTCCAGAAATTACTCTGGCTGCCATTCTGTACTAGTTTCAGTTTCCAGACCAAGCAAGAGGGTAGCCCCATGTAGAGCACATTACAGAAGTCTAGACGTGAGGTTACCAGCGCATGTACAACAGTCTCAAGATCCCTTACTTCCAGAAAAGGGCGCAGCTGGCGTATCAGCAGAAGCTGATAACAGGCACTCCTGATTGTCGCATTTACCTGGTTCGACATCAGGAGCGACGAGTCAAGGAGCACCCCCAGACTGCGAACGCAGTCCTTGACGGAGAGTGACCCCATCCAGGACCGGAGGTTGCAACCCAATTCTTGGTTTCGGGGCCGCTACAGTGAGCACTTCCGATTTGTCTGGATTCAGCCTCAATCTGTTTTTCCTCATCCAGCCCATTACTGCCTGAAGACATTCATTGAGAGAGGAGATGCCATCAGAATTCGAGGCCGACGGACGAGACATGGAGAAATAGATTTGGGTGTCATCAGCATACTGATAACACCCAGCTCCATAACTCCGAATGATCTCACCCAGCGGCTTCATATAGATGTTAAATAACATTGGGAACAGAATAGCACCCTGTGGAACCCCACAGGTGAGCTCCCTCCTACTGGAGCAACTGTCCCCGAGCAGCACCCTCTGGGATCTACCCGAGAGAAAGGAACGGAACCACTGCAATGCAGTGCCTCCAATTCCCAGCCTCCTCAGGCGATCCAAGAGGATGCCATGATCTATCATATCAAAAGCCGCTGAGAGGTCTAAAAGCACCAACAGGGTCACGCTGCCCCTGTCGATGCTCAGACGCAGATCATCGGTCAAAGCAACCATGGCAGTCTCAACCCCAAAACCTGTCCTGAAGCCAGTTTGAAATGGGTCTAGATAATCGGTTTCATCCAAGACAGCTTGGAGTTGAAGAGCAACCGCCCTCTCGATCACCGTGCTCAAAAATGGTAGTAAAGAGACTGGCCTGTAATTATTCATATCCAGGGGGTCCAGGGAAGGTTTTTTCAGAACAGCCGCTTCCTTTAAGCAAGATGGAATATAACCTTCCCTGAAGGATGCACTGATGATGTTCGTAAGGAACTGTCTCAATGCATCCCCCCGGACGGCCAGCCATGATAGGCAAGGGTCGAGAGGGCAAGTTGTTTTCCTCACTCTACCAAGGAGCTTGTCCACGTCATCAGCACTCACAGATTGAAGCTGATCCAGTACAATCTCATTAACGGAATCGCTGTTGTTTCTGTTACAATACTGTCAGCTCTTATCTGAGAGATTTTATCTGCAAAGAAGTTGTTAAATGCATCACAGCAGGCCGTTGTTGGGTTAAGTAAAGGGTTCTGCACAGGGGGTACCAACAATAAATCAACAATCAATAACATACTATAGCACCTAACATCAGTTAAAAGAATATATAAAGCCAATACATATTAAAAAGCACCAATAAATACTTTAAAAGTGATTATTTAAAAACTGTCTGGATAGGCCTTGCAAAAGACATGGGTCTTTACTGCTGTTTTAAACACAGACAGCATCTCCAGCTGATATAACTTGTGGCAGGTCATTCCACAATCTGGAGGCGGCCAAAGAAAATGTCCTCTAAGTACAATTTAGCCCAGTTTTGGATGCCTGAAACAGGTGTCCTCCAAGAGATAACACCAGAATCTTTATCATAGGAAAAAAGGGGGATACGGGGACTGTTTTCCTTTGCATCTTTGATCAGACTGGGCCATTCATTGATGTCTTCACAGGTTGTGAAATCCACGAAAGCCATTTGCCGCAGGGGAGTCCTGGCTCAGATGTGGGAGACTGGGCAAATTTGCAGAACACATGACGACGACAATGACATTGACAACAGGGACTGAACCAAGGCATCCCTTGAGCTTCAGATGGGACCGCTTTAAATGCTGATTTAATTATGGCACCACTTGATTCTGGTTTTGTATTTTTAATTCCTGCTCCTCCCTGCCCTTGATTTAATTTGTCTATCAGTGTAGTACTTTTAACCATGAGGACCTTGCTACCCAAGCGGTGTCCAATTAGAGGAATGAAATAATTTTCTGCCACAATGCCGCCACCTTGTTTAAATTCTATGGAGCCAAGTTCAAAATGCATGTGCCCAAAATAATTGGTCCTTGCAACAGACCCCATTGATGGACAGGAGAGCAGAAGTCCCCATTACCTTTTCTCTGAGGAGATGGAACCTACCTACCATCTTTGGAAGACAATGTCCAGATCAAGGGAAGCAATAGTACCACTCTATTGTGCTTTGGTCAGAGCTGACCTGAAACATAGTGTCCCGTTCTGGACATTACAGTTCAAGAAGGATGTGGAGAAGCTGGAACAAGTCCTGAGGAGGGCAACCAAGATGATGAAAGGTCTTGAAACCAAGCCTTATGAGGAATGATTAAAGGAGTTGGGGATCTTTAATCTGGGTAATAGAAGGTTAAGAATTTACATGATAGCCCTCTTTAAATATTTAGAGTTATGTCATATTGAGGATGGAGCAAGCTTGTTTCTGCTGTTCCAGACATGGAGCAATGGATTCAAATAAAACAAAAACAGACTCCACCTAAACATGAGGAAGAACATCCTGTGGGAAGAGCTGACAGTGGAATGGACTACTCCATCTTTGAAGGTCTTTAAACCCTGTTTAAAGTCATATTTCTTTGCTGTTGAGCCCAAAAGCCTCTGTTGATTGTCTTGCAGGTATTGTCCTAAAGACAAACACATAAAGACCATCTTTCAGAAGTCCTGAAGGGTTGGATGGACATCTTTCAGAAGTCCTGTCATTTTCTGTTTTTCCATTGGAAGGGTTAGACTAGGTGGCCCTTGAGGTCCCTTCCAAATCTAAGATGCTATGTTTCTAAGATTTCCTGATGGTAAGAGCCATTCAGCCTTGGAGGATGGTAGATTCTCCTTCATTGGAGGCATTCAACCAGAGGTTGGATGGGCATCATTCAAAAGTGGTGTATTTGTGGCATGGCATGGAATTTGACTAGATGACCCTTGAAGCCCCTTCATGTTTCAACTACGTCCTTTGACAACAGCTGGCAACTCCTCCACTGGTCATTCTGCCAGGGCTAGTTGCACAAAATACAGACATATTTCCATTCATTTCTGTTCTCTCTCCTCTGTTTTGGGTAAAACTATACAGTATTCAGTCCGCCAAACTGGTTTCGGTCAGCTCCCACTGGTTGCAGTTGTGGTGTTCTGGTCGGATGTCTTTTCAATAGTTAGTAGTGACCAGTCATCCTAAGCCATTAAAGAGGGCTGGACAGGCAAGCAACTAGATAACTATGCAATGGCCCCAAGAAAAGGTAGTCACCTTGAGGTTTGTTGTTGTTGGCTTTTAAAACAAATCTGCATTGCACTGAAATTAGCATTTTGGTAACCCAGAGAACTGTCCACACCATGGCTCCCAATAGTGTATCCGCACTGCACAGTTAAAACAGTTTGAGCACAGTTTAACTGAATGCGAACCATATTTCAGCATTCATCACCACTGGTAATGCTAGAGCGGGATGATGGGAGTTGTAGTCCAACATCCGGAGGGCTGCAACACTCCCATTTCTGGTCTAAACCCAATTGCTGTTGTGAACTGGAAAGTTGATAAGTCAATGCTTATGGTACGTAAGTCCCGTCGATGCACCAGATACTTCTGACACTTGGGTTTCCCCATTGTATAATCATAAAAATATGATCTTGATACCTTTATATGCTATTTATTTAGCCTTTGTTTAATCTAGTTTAATGCAACAGACCACTTGGCTGTTACCTGCATGCTTATAAATAGACTGTGTAATTGTTTCAGCTCTTCTAAACCTGTCTCTTTATTGTCTTCCATGTTTCCAAACAGCAAACATACTGCTTTTAGTGCTGGAAACCATCTACAAAATAAAAGGTGGTCCTCAGATATTGAGGACTCTTCTCTCCCTGACTTCCAGGCCTGTTTGTCGGAGTGGAGTGTGCCTGCGCCGGGTAGAACGAGGGGGGGAAGGGGCGCTCGGCGCCGGACTTCGCACGTCGGACGACGGAGGCGCGGGTGCGCATGCGCAGGTGATAGAACGTTCAGCGGAGGTAGACGGGGCAGGACGTTCGGAAGACGCGCCCTTCGTCCTTACTATCAAAGTTCTACCCGCGCATGCGCACACCCCATCGTTTTACGTCTTAAGGCCGCGTGGGCGCGCTCCTTCCCTTCTACCCTCTTCATCGTCAAGTGCTACCGCGCATGCGCACTCCTCCCCTCCATCTGTTGCCTCACGCTTCTTCCTCCTTTTTCAGCCTCTTGTCTTCCCTTGAAAGCTTTTCCTCGCTGGAGGGCTCTTTTCTCTCTCTCCCCCTCCCTTCCCCTGACAAGGTCGATGGGGAGGGAAAAACACGCTGGCCGAGAAAGATCAGGAAGGAAGAAGGCAAAGGGCCTCGCTTGGAAATAAAGAGAACAAACATCATGACAGTGGGAAAACCGGATAAACATGGGATTAGGATATGAAATAGAAATACGCTTGCCCTCCATATCGGCTAGGGTTGGGCACAAGACCTCCGTGATCTGGGAAACCCCAAATAACAAAAACACCATGTTTTTACCTGAGAAGACAAAACTTCTAGGGATCTCTGGTCCTCCAGCGCAACTCTGGCCAGCTGTCTCAACGACATGGCCATCGGACTGCACTTCTATACACACGCCTCGGGAGAGTATTCTCTCCAATCTCTAGGTCTCTGCAACTTTTAGTTAAAACTTGACCATAGAAGACTAGATATCCTAGAGAGATGTATTTATCAAATCTGTGAATAATTCAATGCCGCGGGCTATGGAATATGAACAGAATTTCCCATACCTGGGATCAACACATGATAGAAATGAGAGACTGCCGCCAGGAAATCGCAAGAAGATGAAGAATAGGGAGAAGGACAGTTATAAAAGCTCTAGAGAGGATTCTAAATACAGGTCTACAACTGAGTGCAAAAAGTGGAAACTGTACAAGCCATTGTTTCCCTATTGCCATGTATGATCGAGAGGTCAGTTAAGGAGGATAGAAGGAAAATCAACTCATTTGAAATGGGTGCTGGGAAGAGTGCTTAGGATCCCACCGACTGCCAAAAAGACCAACAAGGTGTCCTGGGACAGATGTGCAAATAGAAATCACTTAGAATCAAGATGACAAAACTCAGGTTGTCATACTTTGGACACATCATGGGAAGCATGAATCATGGGAAAAAAACAGTAATGCTAGGAACGGTAGAGGGAAGTAGCAGAGAGGTAGGCCCCATGCAAGATGGGTAGACTCTATTAAAGATCAGAAGTATGAGTGTTGCAGGAGTTGAGCAGAGCCATGGAGGCCAGAGGGTTTGGAGATGTTCTCATTCATAGGGATGCCATGGGCGAGTAGACTTACAAAACAAGTGGTTGAGCATTGGACTCTGGGAGACCAGGGTTCCAATTTCAGTTGGCCATGGAGACTCATTGGGTGAGTCACACCCTCTCAACCCCAGACAACTCCGTGATAGGGTATCTTATTCCCTAAATCATAGTTGAAAGGATCCTGAAAGACATCCGTCCAACCCTTCTGCCAACAAGGAAAGACACCATCCAAGCCTCCGTGACCGTGCCATCCAGCCTCGTCTCAAACCTCCAAAAGTGCAGCACCTTCCACTGTTGAATGCTTTACAGTCAGCGAAGTCCTTCCACATGTTGAGGAGACCTCTGACTGACTGGTCCCCACGAAGCCCACAGGTGGTATCTCACTCTCTCAGGCCTCAGAGGAAGGCAATGGCAAATCTTGCCAAGGAACAAACCCTTGTGATATGTTTGCTTTAGGGTTGCCGTCTGAAATGCCTCAAGGCACAAGGAACAAGGAGGAAGTGGAAACCGCGCGGCTGCATTGCATTGCAGAAGCTTCTAGGCCGAGAAAGTGAGTGGAGCAGTGTGACTTGCCTGACAATCATCCAGGCTGGGTGTTTGTATAGTGAGCTGTGTCTCCAGAGTCGTAGTCCAACACTACCCCAAAACCACTTCTCCAAGCTGGCTTCCCACTTTTTAAAACATTACCTTTTAAACCAGAGTAGGGAGAAGAAACAAAAGACCTCGGAAAACATATGCCAGACTGTTTGGTTGCGGGCACGGGCCTGTATGACTGGCAATTTTTGATGTGGCTTTGGGCGGAAAAGTTTTTCAAGTTGTTCTCATGGCCAATGAGGGACTGCTGCCACTCCACTGCACATGTTAGAAGTCTCCCAAGAGGACTTTTTAGATGTGTAAGTGTGCGCCCACCTCTTCCTCACTTTCCTTTTCTGTCAGTTTTTAAAAAATTCTTGGCTTTTTGTGGGGGAGGAAGAAGGGGCTTGTGTGCCTTTTGTGCCATGTCCCCTTCTTCCTCCTCCTACTTTTGCCCACTTCTTCCCCATCACTGTTCCCCATCACCCGGATGTTCGTCCCGCTTTTGCCTTGGTGTCTTCTCATGTGTAAAAGCAGAAGGAGAAGGGCTGCTGGTTGGAGCAGGCAGAGTAGGGAAGTTATTTCTTCCAAGGCTACTCTCCTCCACCCCCAATGGCTGCAGTTCTGGTCATGTTCCAGAGCCATGGGAAGCGGGAATGGGCCTTTAACACAGTTCCTAGAGAGTGAAGTAGTTTGGTGCTTACTGGAGTAAAAGAATGCAGTTAACACACACCGCATAAAAAATAAAAACAGTGCAGCAGGTTTTTGTTTCGATGTCTTGCTTTCCTGTCGGTGTGGAACCCAAGGCAGCTTGAGTTTGAAAAATTATAAGTCAGTGTCATTTTCTAAAATGCATCTACAACACACTCCACTAAAAGACCTTATCAGGCAGTTAACAGGCCAAGGTGGAAGATCTTCATCTGGGGCTGGAAAGAGAGCAGAGAAGAGGTCAGCATGCCTTCCCATGGGAAGGAATGCCAGGCTCTGGGAGCAGGAACTGAGAAGGAATCCATAGGGAAGGAGAGGTGGGGAGGAGCTTGAATCTTAACATCTATAGGGAAGGAAGAGCTGTGGAGGGAAGCAGACAAGGGGACACATTGCAGTGGAGATGTATAAATCATGTAAACTTCTTGGAGAAGTGTAAAGGCAAATGTCATGAGAGGCACAAGGGTGTCTCCCCTTTCGCCCATTCCTTGTGAAATTTCCATTGCAGTATGTCTCTTTTCAGTGCACTGTTAAGGACTCCCTTTCTTGTTGGTTTTGTTCTACAAGCAACTTCCATACTTATGACATGTAGTTTCCCTATATGTTCTTGTTAGAAATGGGGAGGAGTCTTTTGTGTGTTATACTTATGCTATTCTCAAAGACGATTTTCCCATATAGTATCATTTGGGGTCACCTGGTTACCAGAATATTTTTTTGGTTTGTGCTGGTGCCCCCCTGGCGGGGTGTGCAATCCTTGATTATCTCATCACCTCACCTTTTGGAGCTGAAATCCTTTGACTCATATCCTCATATTTTGACTTGCATTCCATGGCAGTTGGCCTGCTACACATTTAAGCATCTTATAAATAAAGTATAATACACTTCAAAGACTTGGATGATGGCCAGTTGACCAGGCAACCTAGTAGCCATGCTTGTGACAGCTGGTCTTTATGGCCTTAGGTTGATTGGGCTTGTGGGCCTGCTTCCAAAACTTAGGTTGGGATAGAAGAATTTCCCTGTTCATCACCCTTGGCACCATTGCAGTCTTCACACCAGGGGAGCAGGGATTTTCCTACTTGCCTGCGTTCCTTTTCATAGACCTTTCTTGCCACCCAGAGCACTTTATTCCCCTACTGCAGGTATCCCTTGTGAGCAGTTTCTTCCATAACTGCCTGCCTGAGAGAGGGAAGAAAGAAGCACTGCCGCCTTTCAGCTGCACATTGAGCTTCCCTTTTAGCCGAAAGGCTTGGGACTGGAGCAGTTTGGGTTTTGATGGTTGAATATGAGTATCTGGCGATAGGACCCATACCAACTAACGTTTGTTCTCAACACTGGCCTGTTTCTATACACTTACTGTGGCATGATATGGTTAATCATTTTGTGTGTGACCACAACGATCGTGAACTTCAGAAAGCACAAGGTGTCACTCCCATATGGATGATTTGGGAATATTTTGGAATCCCAGTTAAGGGACACTCACCTGGATTTAACTTTCTTTCCTCTTAGCAAAAGGTGTCTTTCATCCTCACCTTATTTGTTGCTTTCTACAGTTCTGCCGTGTTTTTAGATACCCTTTCTTTTTGACACACTGCATTGAGCCCATCTCTGTTGTCTTAGGCCTCTTTGTTACCAGAAAAATGCCCTGCCTGCCTTCTGAAGCATGGCAGACCTGCTGTGTGGAGGATCCCGTTCTGCGCCTCAGCTTGGGAAGCTCTTAACACTGCATGAGAACTGACTTTTCCTGCAGCGGGCGAGCAGATGCGTGGGAGGCTTGTTAGCTAGGCATGGAGTTGTTGATATCTGAGTGTGGTTTTCCTTTTTTACATACAAAGGTACTGAGAGGTGATCTTGAAGATAAAATTGCAGACTGCAGTAGGGGAGTGGGAAATGATAGGAGATTGTGGTTACATCCAAACGCCAGCTGCTTTGGCCTCAGCAGCAGTGGTAGCCTATATATTTTATATAAGTGCTCGCATCCTATAAGCTTATAGACTATAATCAGTCTTAAAGGCTCTATGGGTCTCTTTTTTCTTCTCCATGATGTTACACAACTTCTGACAACTTTTGTGCAATCTTATTCCTGCATCTGGTGGAAGGTCAGTGTCTTCTCATCTAGGAAGAACTTCTACGACCAGGGGTAGGAAAAACACAAAAAAACCCCTGCGCACCGGCGACGGCCTCTGGGACCGGCCCCAGCCCGGTCCTGTTGCCGACTTGCTGCCGGGCCTTTGGCGTCCGCCACAAGCGGGCATGGTGGGGCAATTGTCTATCAGAAGCCTCAGAAACAGCATTTATCTTAACATTTTTTTTAAAAATCAGCAAACTTTTCACGGTCCTCCATTTTTATTTTAACACAAGTGCCCTCCATTTGAAAACTTTTGTCCTAATTTGTCCGGATTTATTTCCTATTTAACTTTTTAAAAAATTGTTAATTATTTTTTGCTTCGGCCCCCCCAGTTGTCTGAGGGACCAGCCAACACCGGCACCCTCGCCTCAAAAAAGGTTGTCTACCCCTGTTCTAGACCAAATAATCCAGATAGTTCTACTCTGCTTACAGTGTAGTCCATGCAAGCAACGACTAGCTTTTAAAGCTAAGTGCTGCTTGTCATCCTGTGACACGTTAAGCCCCGATTAGTACGAAATCAGCACCCAGATTCTTACAATTTCCTTCCATAGAGAGGAAACAGTCATTTTCGGACTTGCGCCTCCCCTTTAACCAACAGTGTTCTAGCATCTGCTGAGGTATTTAACCGTTGATGATGCCCCATTCATGACTTTGCAGTCACATCTACTCTTTTGTACGCAATTCTAACTCTTTTGTTGTGTGTGCCTTCAAGTTTTCTCCCAGCCTTTGGCAACTCCTAAGGCCAAGATTTGTCAAGCGGGTTGCCTTGCCTTCCTCTGAACCGTTGAAAGACTGGGATGCTGAAGGGCAGTCACCAGCCCAGTGCTCAAACTACTATCTGATTCTGCTCTAACTTCTGGATTCCCTATTGATAAGGTGGCATTTTGTCCATTCTAACATCTACGAATGTTTGGATTTTGAAATCCTTTTTGACTTGGCGGTTTCATATGTTTGGGACATGTGGTGTAAGGTTGCATGGTGGGAGTGAGTGATTGTCTGTTAAGGAATCAAACATTTCCAGATGAACATCTGTAGGAAAAGTTTATAAGTGTCAGCAGCAGTAAAGGTGGGGAGCAGTGTGCTTCTGGCTGAAGAATCGTGACCTTTTTCAGCCTCTGATGAAAATACTGAAAGCAGCCGCGTGGGAGGCCAGAGAGAGGTGCCATCTCTTTTGTCACTGTTTTAATGCCTTCCCCTTTTCTTTGCCATTCTTCTCTGCTTCCCTCCTGACTTGTGAGTTGCTAGGAAAGGCAA
>NC_056531.1:15361630-15372159 GCF_019175285.1 Sceloporus undulatus
ATATATTAGCCGTGATGCCGGAACCGTGTGCAGAGAATTTCCTAAACTTTAGGAAGAACTTCTTGACTGTAGGAGCAATCTGAGACTGCAGTAGAGCGCTTCGGAGGATGGACTCTCCATCCAGTTTTGGATGCCTTTTTCGTCTAGGGATGGGGAACCTTTCACTGTCCATATGATTAGGACCATTGTTCCCAGGCTCCTTGCCAATAGGACTGGGAGAGTTGTGCTCCAGAACATCAGGAGGGCCAGATATTCCACACTCCATTTACCTCTTACATATTAAAACCCCATGTTTTGTCGCCTACCTGCATTGCATTCATAAGAGCTTAGTGGTAACCCACTTTTGCCTGAGAGATTTTTAGTGACAAAAACCTGACATGGAGATGTTAATTTGGAAATTAACCTACTGGAAGAAGAAAAAAAACCTAGTAAGTGAAATGTGAAAGATGTGGGAGAGGACAGATATTCTCAGTCCTGTGTGCCCATATTGAAACAAACTGAGTCATATTGAAGGAGTTGGGACTTGGGAACCGTTGCCCTTCTTGATAAGAATTGATCATCCTGTACTTTAAAGTACAGTAGTTACTTGTGTGGCTTGAGGGCCCTAGCCATTTGTAGATGGAGGATTTCTTTCCAACAGTTGTCCAGGTAACATTTTAATGTAATAAGTAGTTACTGTATATGCTTTGAGTCAGATTTTTCTTGTATGACTCCTCCTGTTCTCCCCCCAGCCCAGCCCCAATAAGAGAAAGAACTTACAGTTAACTTTGGAGAATGCTGACTTGGCTATCCTTGGGAATTTCCTCCCGATTGACAGGAGCAAAATGGCTTTCAGCTTCCCAAATTGAAGGCACATTTTAGCCGTTATATAATTTGGACAAAGAAGGGTGTGTGTGTGTGTGTGTGTGTGTGTGTGTGTGTGTGAAACATCCTGTTGGTTAGGCTTCGCTGCTGATGCACAGATGGGTTTGTTTAGTCCATTCACATTAGCGTTCAAGACCTCTACAAAGCACATCTGTCTTAGCTGGCAATTCCAAACCCTTGAATCATTTTTTTAAAAGACGTGGTTGCTCTGCTGGGCTTTTTTGGTGATGACTTGCAGGAGCAAATGTTGCTGACGCGTAGCTCTGCTGGCAGCCTTTCTTGAATCAGATGTAACATCAGCTGTGAATTTTGGAGGTTATGAAAGGGCAGAAGTTGCCTTAGGAAGGAAACATGGCAGGCATTGGGTTGCAAGAGAAAGCAAACTACTTTCTGGCACAAAAGTAAAAGCTGGGTGCTGGCTCCTTGGGCATTACCAAAGAGGAGTAGTTGGACCACTTGACAAGCTGTCCCTTGATCTGAAAACTGCCCTGTGTTTTACCTAGGGCTGGCTGTCCCAAGCCCTTGGTAAGATATAGGTAAGTGGAGGGGAATCTACAGTGTTTCAGATGCAGGATTCCAACTCCTATCAGCCTTTGCCAAAGATGGGTACTGAGGTCTTACCAATGTTTGGAGAGTAACCAGTTCCCCCTTCTTGATGTAGGTGTTCAGCCATTGACTGTAGAATATGTATTACCCCATGCCTTATATAGTCAGGCAGTCAGGCAGTTGGTCCAAGCGGACCAAAGCAAAGAAATAAGGAAGGTTAGTGGTTTTTGGCTACTTGATGCTGAACCGAGCCTCTTTCAGCAGGTGTGGTGGCAACTCTGTGCTTTCCCAAATGGAATTGAAGTATACTTTTCATGATGGTGGTGACTTTGGCAGTCACACTTCTCTTGTGTTCATGGGTCTCTGTAGGCTCTCAGAGGCTGCCATGTAGCTCTATTCCTTTCCTGTCTCTTTGCCCTTAAAAAGTTGTGGGGGGTTTCTTTATGTTTTGGAAGCATAAAAAAAAATGTGGGTCCACATGCCATAGAACAGCCACATTCTGGTAGAGCATTTGTATGCATGTGCAGCTTGTGGGCTCTCAAAAGTCTTAAGGGATTATGAGGTGCACTACGAAATACAAGAGCCTTCTTTGAACTTGGTGGAGGTGGGTGGAAGTTGGTGCTTGCCTTGAGTTTATTTTGGGTATGTGGGACTAAAACGTTGCAGAATAAGACATCTGCTCTTTAACGTGGGAGAAGTGTGATGAAATCTGCTTGTTTCACATTCTTAGGAAGAGCCCCATTATTACGACTGGGATGTGTTTTACTGTTGTAAGAAATGCAGTCACTTCCGTGTCCAGTGCCATTTCAAGCCCAAGGGTTCTTTTCCTTGCTAAGAATTGCATTGTTTGCATTTATTTTCCTTTTCATTAACTGTTCTACATATACCTTCAAATGATCTAACGTTTACTTCTCTCCTTCTCTTACAGCATTGTCCCAGATATAACAGTTGGTACAAAGGTAGGCGTTTCTCTTTCTTTCTATTGTTTCTTCAGCAAATATATATTATATGCCTTTTCATTCTTCCTGGACCAAGCTGTTCTATAGTCTTACTCAGTCACATGGAGCGAGGCAGTTGCCATGTTAGTGTTGTGTTGAAGCTCTGGTCTACTGGCTTTCAAACTGTGTCCTAAGGAAACTTTAAACAATAGGCTGGAAGGAGGAGAGAAAAAGGAAATTGGCAGCACAAACTTATAAAACTAGTTAGTCTTAAAGGTGCAGCCACATTCATCCCCCCTTTTTCCCCCTCCCCTTCCTTCCCCTTTATGCTGCAAGAGACTAACACTGCTACGTCTTTGAAAATTAGGGAAACTGATACCTCGGAAGAATAGTTAAATGTCAGACAATTTAAAAGCTAGTGCATCTCCTACCCATTTCTCCATACAAACCTGGACACTCTGCGATTAGCTGTCATACAGCAGCTATCCACTGTGCAAACTAAAGCTGAAGGCCCACAGGAAAGTTCTGTGCCCCAAGTACTTCTGGGGGATATTCTGTAGTGGGCAGAGAGCTTTGTGGAAAGAGGGCACTTTGAAGCTTGACGTTTGGAAAGCATAGATAGATGAAGCCAATGCTATACCTAAGATGTTTGTGGAGGGGAGATGGATTCTACAGCTTTCTGATCAAATATTAATATGCCTCCCTTGGGCAGTTGATTTGCAATTCAAAACATTCAGGCGTCTTGGGAATGTACTAAAGTGCAGTTGTTAATCCTGCTGGTTTGATCATAGCCCTGAAATGGAGACCTCCTGCAGACACTTTTGTCTCTAGAGAGCATCAGTGATGGGCTGTGCTTGAACAGTGAAAGAACAGTGTTGGTGAACATCAGCAAAATATTTAATTATGGGTGTATAAGCCAGAATCTGAAAGTGTGCTTTGTTATCCAGCATTAGATGAACAGGGACTTTCTTACCCTCTCCCACCATACATGACCAGGAAAACATCTCCAAAGACTTTCTAGTCTTCCAAAGGAGATACTTAGTTTGTAAAGATTTAGCAGAAGTACTCTTTTGGATCCTGGCGGTCTTTAAAATGCAAAACATAACTTGACAGAAGTGTAAAGATGAGTAGGATGCATCAAAATTAACATCTAGCTAAGAGGGTGCAGCTTACTTCCTATGTTATTGCTGTATTTTTGAAGTCTCTCCTTTTTAATTCTGAGTCATAAGAGTTTCTGAAATAAAAGAACTGAAAGTTCTTTTAGTTTTAAGTTGCACCTGAAGGCAAAAGGAATTGTTTTTAAACCAGGAGAGAAAGAAGGGAGGCAAGCAAGATCTGTATGGAAAGAAAATATGATTGGAAGTGATGTTGGGGTGCAGAGGATGCAGCCGATTTTGAGGACAGGCTTACTGAAGCCTCGAAGAAACCAAAACTGTCCAACTGCTCAGATATTTGAGACTCGTGTCTCAATTTTCTCCATTATTCTGTCCCTGAGAAATAAAGTTAAGGCAGTAGAAATATTTTTCTATTTAAATACAATGCCTGGGCTGAAAATTGTGTCCAGTGTTCTGTAATAGTCAGTCAACCTTTGTTAGGCATACAACAACAACATACATGTAGAATAAAAGTTCAGGATCGTTCTGTAATAGATAAAGAGATTGGAGTTTCTGTGTATTACTACAGGGCTTTGTAATGTGTTTCATTGTAGTCTGCCTGGGAGCCTTGTTAGCGAAGAGCCATTCGCTCTGCCTGGCTGGATAGACCTGGTTTTGTCGGCTGGCCAAGATCTTTGCCATGGGAACTGCAATTATGGCTTCAGGCCCCGGGCCAAGAATGCAAATGAAGAAATTCCAGCCCTTGACTCGCATCTTCAGTTGAAAGGCTGTAACAAGCTGCTCTGAGTGGGCTTGCCTGAGCAGGCTGGGTCTGCATATGTGTGCCACATGTGCAGACACAAAGGGAGATTGACTAACTTTCTCTCCCAGTCTGGCAAGAAGGGAGGCATGCAGAGAATGCAGCTAGCATTGCCCTAGATACCAGGGAACCCTGGGTCTGTTCTCTGTAAACTATCCCTTTCTTGATTTTTCAATGGCAGCTTAACACTGAAATCCTTGATAAGAGCAGATCGCTCTGTTTAGCCAAGACAGCTGAACAAAAACATCTATGCTAATATTTGAGCCTGAATCTACACTTGAAGCGTGGGATGGTGGCCAAAAGTGATTCTCTAATTTGAAAGGGGGGGGGGTGTTTTTCAATACAGTGGATCCTTGTTATACGCTGGGGTTTGGCTCCAAGATCCCCCATGGATCACAAAATCCGTGGATACTCAAGTCCTGTTAAATATAATGACATAGCAAAATGGTGTCCCTTATAAAGAATAGGAAATCATGGTTTGATATTTGAAATTTATACTTTTTTGAACGTTTTCAAACTGCAGATGCTTGAATCCATGTTTAACAAATCCATGTATAAGAAGGGCCGACTGTATTAGCTAAAGTCCCTTTATGTAAAATAAAGCATTTTCCCCCTCTGTAGAGAGAGGAAGAGGCTTGAACTCTTCCTGATTTTCTGGCTCTCTGCTTTGTATGTTTCTCATGTAAGGACACATTCAGATGTATATAAGGGAGATTTTGAAGGGAATCTTAGCCTACAGCCTGAAGATAGTGCAGCCTGATACTCCATCATCTGAATTTCTAGATCTACCCCCAATTTACTGTTCTTTTCAAACAATCTTAGATCTTTCTAATGCTTACTTCAGTCTGCCTTGTGCACTGTAGTCTTATCTATCCTGTGGGAGAGATTTTTTGGCCTTGCATAGTAAATAAAAACAGCTTCAGGCCCATTTTGTGTACAAAAGGCTGGAAAACATACATCAGAATCAGACAGCTTGTTTACTTGAGATGAGAAATGTTGCTTTTTCTGTGTAATGTTGTTTGTCTCCCCATCCTTCCTGTTTGGTTCTGTATCAACATAGAGGAAACTGTTTCAACTGGATGTGCTGGTAATGTGTCAACGTACATAAGGGCCTTCTACTGGCAGAGCAGTAAATAAAATCCTGCATTTGTTTGGAAGCACAATGCGCCCGCCTGTTAGTGGGCGCGCCATACACAGCTTCCGGTTTACATGGAAGCCATGCTGTAATCGTTTGAATGGTGTGCATGCCCGCACCACATCGCCATGTGCACAAGCTCCATTCAGTATAATGGGGCTTGAGCATAGGCAGAATTCGCCTTTCGTGTGGGGGAGGTCTGGAACAGCCCCCCCTCGCACATAAGGCGAGGGTCCACTGTATAACAATCAAGAGGAAGTTATCTCTAAAACAGATATAATGTATCCAATTGCCCAGTCTAATAACACGCTGATGAGTTAGATAGATCGGTCATAAGTGCAAAGCAGTCTTACTTTACCTAAGTAATGTTGAGATAGGAGAGGTCCAAACACAGATACACTTTCTGGGTTCCCAGATTTGTGGAATTAAGTCCTCCTTCAGTACACTCGCCCAGCTGACAGCCAGCTGAGCACGCGCAACTATTGTCAGGTTGTTGTATCACCAACATTATGTCAGAGTGAAATGCCAGTGGCAAGCATGCGCTGTGAGAAGGCGCACAAATCTGCCTGCCTCAATTTTATACCTTCCAGATGTATGGGACACTGAGATCATGCTAAGTGCAACCTAGCACATCTGGAGGCCATTAAGCTGGGGAAGAATGACCTAGATTTGTCATCAAAATGACTGCCATCTAAACAGATTTAAAGGAAGAAATTTGATCAGGAATGTCTAAGGACTGAGCGTGGAATTGCATCTTTTCTGTATCTGTGTGAGGTGGAAAGGCCCCCAACCATGGTCTCCTTTTTAAGCACTCCCTTCACTCACAAGTACATCTTGCAGGAGGCTCTACAGTTATCAAGTACAGAACGCACTTTTTCCTGTACACTTGAGTGTCCTGTCTAAACTTGCCCTCAGTGTTTGAACTTTTCTGGATGGCTGTTTTCTTTGGAAAGAAGGGGCACTTGACAAAATCTTGTATTTACAGCATGGACTAGCATGTTGTACAGTGCATCTTAGCTGCTGTGTGTTGAACTCTTTGTATACATATCCTTCTTTTCCCCCATCCCTCAAAGCATGGCTTCAGATATTCCTTCTTCATGAAAAAGAAACCTTGCTCTCTAAATTTAACGAAGGCCCAAAAAACAGAAAGAGAATTTGCACCACCCAGTTTGAACCACGCAGGGAAGCTGCAATAGCCAAAAAAGCCAGTAAAGTTCTAGTCTGCATTAAGTGGAGTGTGGTATTCAGATCAAGGGAAGTCATAGTGCCACTCTATTCCATTTTGGTCAGAAGTTGCCTGGAATATTGTGTCTAGTTTTAGACACCACAGTTCAAGAAGGATATTGACAAGCTGGAATGTGTCCACAGAAGGGCAGCCAAGATGATCAAAGGTCTGGAAACAAAGTCTCTTGAAGAACAAGTTTAGGGAGATGGGCATGTTTCACTTTCAGAAGAGACAATTGAGATATGACATGGGGCGAGGGTGTGCGTGCCTTCAATTCTCATGGTGACCCATGCATTTCCTAAGGTTTTCTCAGGCAAGGAATCCTCCGGGCTGGTTTTGCCAGTTCCTTTCTCTACAGTATCACCTAGGATTTGTTGTTGGTCTCGCATCCAAGTAGTAACCAGAGCTGACCCTGCTTAGCTTCCGAGATTAAACAGGATCTGGTGCCAGCTGTAGTCCATCCATCTAACCACTGCTTCATGCTGGCTCTCAGTGTAAAGTATAACATGTACAAGTTGGATAAAATTTGGTCCCCAAAGAATTTAAAAAAGCATTTTGACACCACTTTATTCCAATGTGCAAATTCCTTTGTGCTCAATAACTCTTGAGCTATTCTGAATCATACTACTATGTTGCTTGTGATTTCCCATCATGATTGCCCCCAACGCTTGCTCTTCGCTCACCATTTTTGTAACTGGTGGTGGAATTTGATATTCCAGGCAATGCCAAAAGGTCATTGAATTGGGGAGAGACCTTGTTTTGTTACTTAACCAGCATAAGTTAATAGGGAAATGTTGAACTAGAACTGAGCGTGAAACCTTCCCTACAGTACATGAATTTTCCTGTTTCTAAGAAATGTTTTAAAGCTTGCCAGCTAGGGATTGTGTGGTGCTTTATTAGTGCTGGCAGCAGTTAGTTTGGGCGTGGAATTGCCCCATCAGACTAGAATGACTGCATACCTTTGCTTTATGCTGAACTCTGAGCTGTTTGCAATAGCCACAGCCCTGCGAGCCATTCAAAGGGCAGGCACATTTTATGGGTTGTCCGAGGTGGCTATATAAGCAAGGGAGGGGAGGTTGCCACAGGGATATTTATGTTACTGTCCTTTTCTCAAGTCAAGGACAACATTTTCAGAATCAATCAGAAGTAGCTCATTTGCTCTATAACCCAACATAAAGAACATTTAGATCTGGAGTTAATATTGCACTCCTGTGTTGATGTCCCCAGTTTTCTTCACTATCAGTTGTTCAGCTTCACTGGGCATTCTGCCTCTTGAAATATTGTGATACGATTTAGCATCTGAATTAAGCCTAGTGCCAGACCATGGTTTGGGGTAAAGTCTCATCCACTGTCTTTCAGTTTTCTGTGAGACATGCCAGAAGTACAGTTGTCTCTCCATATTGGCTAGGGTTAGGGATACAAGACCCCCGTGAATATGGAAAAACCGCAAATAACAAAAACACTGTTTTTACCTGAGAGGACACCTCTCTAGGAATCTCTAGGTCCTCCAGGGCAACTCTCTGGTCAGTGTCCAATATACACTGACCATAGAATGGCACTGGAATAGCTACAAATGGTCTTTCAGTGCAACGTTTAGTTAAAGTTGACCACAGAGTTGCACTGGAGGACCTAGAGCAGGGGTTGGCAACCTCCGGCCCACGGAGGCCTGCCGCCTGGCCCCTGCCTGCTGTTGCCGCTGCCGCCGCCCGTCACAGCTTTTCGCCGCCATTTTGGGCAGCAAAATGGCGGCACCCATAGTGGCCTCTGGGGCTATGGGCGCTGCCAATTTTTTGCTCAAAATGGCGGTGAAGTCTCGCGTGAGACTTCGCCGCCATTTTGCTGCCCAAAATGGCGGCGCCCAGAGCGGCAAAAAGCCGTGGCGGGCGGCGGCGGGGGGCCTCTAGGTGGCCCTTTGCCGTCGCCGGGGCCCTCCAGCAGGGCTCCGACGGCGGCAGGGGGCCTCTGGGAGGCCCTTTGCCGTCGCTGGGCCCCCCCAGGAGGGCTCCGGCGAAGGCAGGGGCCTCTGGGAGGCCCTTTGCCGTCACTGGGGCCCTCCAGGGGGCCCTCCAGCGCTGGCGGGCCCCACCAGCTTTTTTGCCTGTCTCTGACGGGACCTGGGGCCCTGTCAGGGGCCAGCAAAGATGGGGAGGCCTGGCCCCTGGAGGGTGGAAGCTCCGCCCCTGGCGTGCGGCCCCGCCCCTGGAGGGTGGAAGCTCCACCCCCGGCACATGGCCCCGCCCTGGAGGGTGGAAGCTCCACCCCTGGCACGCGGCCCCGCCCCAGAGGGTTGAAGCTCCACCCCCGACTTCGGCCCCCCAGTCACCTGAGGGACAGCAACCCGGCCCCCGGCTCAAAAAGGTTGCCTACCCCTGACCTAGACAGTCCTAGAGAGAACATATTGAAGAAATCCGTCAATAATCAAAGCCGCAAATATCAAAGCTGCAGATATGGAGGGATGACTGTACTTAGATCAGACCTGTGATGCAGAGCTAATTTGATCAGCTGTGTGGCTCCCATTAGGTGGAATAATTTTAGAAAATTGAAATGTTCCAGCATTTTTCTAATTTTAGGTGTACATTGAAAAACTGTCTGCTTTTGCAACCCTTCCCTGCCTGGGCTAGCTTGCCAACCGGCCAACATAAATACTGTATTCCTGTTTCAGTGGATTGTACGTACTGTGTTGCACTTTGCAATGTTAAGCTCAAAGCAGTTTGTAAGTATTTGTGAATCAATGAACTCCATTAGGTCCCTACAGCATTAGGGACACTTGGCCAGCATGACAGTCTGGGCTCCCCCCCACCCCAAAGAATTTTTTTTCTTCCTCTCAGAATTGAAGCAGGATTGTTGGTAGGCTCTTTGGTGTTAACTTTGGGGGAAAAACAACCCAAACCAACATACTTAGGGATCCACTTAACCTGGAACTTGCTTGGCTTGCTAAATCTGCATGTTGCAGAAAATAAATTACTCCCCAAAGTAATTACCTTTTGGGAGATGAGGGTACTTAATGAATTCTTTCATAACAGGAACTCTTTGGAATTGCAGGTGCATCATAGTCCTCAGAGGTAGCACTCCGGTCTAAGTTGTTAACCATTGTTTTTACTGCATTCCATAGGAAAGAGTCTTGAGAGGAGGAGCAGTTTTACCAGAGCCCTGTTGTGTGGCCTCTTGGGAAATCTGGGACAAAATAATTGTACAGTATTGCTGAACACTAGCAGTATCAGGGCTATGCTTTTTGATTTAAAACCCCTGTCATATCAAGGGCTGGGAAAATGTCAGGTTCCATTTACTCAGGGATTCCTGGAGAAAGTGAGATTTCAGGTTTGTGCTTGTCATGACATTAAGTGCCCATGCAACCTATTGGCCTTGGATTTCTTAGATCCATCTGTACTATTACAAACACTGTGCAGGCATCTTTTGGGAGTATGATCTTTGGAATAGTGGTATATAAATAAAACAAATTATTAATTAATTAATTAATTAATTAATTAATAATACAGTCGACCCTCTGTATCCATGGCTTGGAAATATTCACAAAAAATATCCAAAAAGCAGAACTTGAGTTTGCCACTTTATACAAGGGGCAGCATTTTACAACTGCATTATATAATGGGATTTGAGCATCCACAGATTCTAGTATCCACGGGGGCCCTGAAACCAAACGCCAGTGGATACCAAGGGCCCACTGTAGTAAATAAAACTAGCTTCTAGGATTCCTGTGAAAATGGATTGAGCAGGACCTTCACCAATATCAGCCTTGCACAATGGTGGTTTTGGTGTCCTTGTTGATACTGCAGCCTCCTCTGAAGTTAAAGACTTCAGCAGTTGCTTGGTTTTACTTTAAGCTTGAATGCATCACTTTTCTTAATAAAGACATGGTTGTCCTGGATTTTGTGCATACTTGTCCTGG
>NC_056531.1:15382159-15421162 GCF_019175285.1 Sceloporus undulatus
CTCCTTCCTTTGTCCCACCCTTCTGCTCAGTTTTCTGCTACTTCAGTTCTGGAGATTTCTTCTGTTTCCACCGTACCTGAGTAGAATTTAGCAAATTGCTGTCAACTTACCTTTTTTCCCTCTTTCTGTTTCTCTTCCAGCGGGGATCTGACGAACTTTTCTCTACTTGTGTCACTAACGGACCTTTTATCATGAGCAGCAACTCTGCTTCTGCAGGTAACATTGCCAGCCAAAATAATTTAGTTCTTCCTAAGTCCCCAGTTCCCTAGACTCCTGAGTGGTTGCTCCATTCAGCTTTGCCACTGCTACCTTTCTGAATGGTTCCAGAAGAATGCAACTCTTCTCCAATCTGTCTGCCCAGAGCGTCCTACACCTGTCACCATATATCCTCTCCAACTTAGGAAAGGACATAAATTCCCTGTACCTTAATTCTTGGAATCTTACATATAAAGGGTGGGTTTTCCTGGATTTCTTGTCACACTGCTGCTAGCCTCAGAGTGTTTCTTGATTCCTGGAAACTGAAGCGTGCCTCTTGGGGATGGGCTTGCTTTTTTGAGCCTGCTCACCACATCCCATGGTTGTCTCAGTGTATCCCCAGAACGTCTGTGCAGTGACTCTGATATCCAGTGTGCACAGAGAAGATTTAGTGGCCCAGTGCTATCAAGAGTGTGTTTACTTACATTTTCCTGAGACTTTTGCAAAACCAGTTAAGACTTGTTGGGTTGGCATTGGCCAGCTAGAGGGCAAGTTACAAATAAATTGAGGGGGGGGGGGGTTGAAAAATGTTCACTTTTCTTTATTATCTTGCATCTTACATCTTAATGGCTTTAGCCTTCAGAACTAGGTGGCCAGGAAATTTGAAAGCTTGGTGGTGTGAGTTTGTCACTAGGAGTGTTGCACAAAGGCCTGAGTAGTATGCTGGGGTGATTACTCATGCTTTTCTTGGGCTCATTTTTTATCTATCCCTGCCTGAGGAGTGAGATCTGCTGGGGAGACCTTGCTCCATCTCCTTAGAATTGGTCTCATTTAAGTGGCCAGTTAAAACTTGGCTTTTCATTAAAATCTTTGGGGATTAATCTTATTACTTTTTAAAGTGTACACTTACAGACTGTTTTAACCATTGTTGCTGCTTTAGCCCGGTGATTTATTTAAAATGTTTTTTATCCTATTTAAATTGTTCTGTTTTTATCTCGACTTGGTTTTAAAAACCATCTATATTTAGTTGTATGTTGCCCTGATATCTCACAATAAAGGGTGGGGTGGAAATATATAAATAAATAAATAAATCTCAAAGTCTTGGTTTGTGAAGGGTGATCACTTCAGAGTTTGTGCTGCAGCTCACATAGAACCAGCTTGGAATAGCACATGTTTTTGTGGTCCCATCTCCTATGTCACTGCTGCGACAAATTGCATTAAATTCCACCTTGGGCTGTGGTGGAAAACACTGACATTTAGAAACATCGTGTAATGGTACCATGCTATGCAGCCCAGCAGTGGCTTGTGAAGGGATGTCATGCCCAGGGAAGCTGTTTCAGCAAAGCTCCTTGTGGTTGTAACATGCAGGCCAGCCCCAGGAATATTGCTCATCCACAACCTCTCATCTGGCATCTGTCAGGTCTGGGAAAAACAATAAAATGCATTGGAGACAACTGCAATTTTAACTACAGACCTTCAGGTCATTATTTCTCTGGAATGTGCACACACTACTGAACAGTATCCCCTTTCTCAGCCTCATTTGGAGGAGGGAAAAATCATAGTGTTGATTAGATGTAAGTTTATAACAATTGCATTTTTTACTTTTTAAAAAGTTTTTACACTAAGGTTTGTGTGACCTGCTGGTGTGTGTGTTCTCAGGTGGTGGGTATCCATCTCAGCATACAATCAGCTGCCCCAGTTATGTTGCTTCCACCAACCAACTACACATTACACTAGAACAAAGCAAAGAGTGTGAGAGGCAAAAAGCCAAGAGTCGGGGCTGGTGTTTAAATTGGGGAGAGAGTAGTTCCACATACCTTTTGTATGTGTGGAATTGGTACAGATATTGGAAGGTGGCTCCTCTGTCCTTGACAATTCCTAGCTGCAAGTCTGTGTATTGTGGAACCTTCTTGGATTGTTAGGCATCACTAAATTCTCTGGTATCCTGTTAGGCAAATCTGACGTAGTTGGACAGTTGGACAGTCTAATTCAAATGGTTCTAATCAGTTACTGGCAGAAGTATAAGATTGGAATGTAAAAGAGAAGGGAGTCTAATGCCATTCCCTTTGTCCACACTCACAGCAGCTGAACTGATGCAGCATGCCTTGTACAAGAAGCCCCCTCCCTTGTTTTGTAGGACTTCCATCAGGAGTGTAACCTGTACTCTTTTTCTAGCCAATGGAAATGACAGCAAAAAATTCAAAGGTGACACCAGAAGTCCAGGAGTTCCATCACGAGTGATCCACATCCGTAAACTGCCCAGTGACGTCACGGAGGCTGAAGTTATTTCCTTGGGGCTTCCATTTGGCAAGGTCACAAACCTCCTGATGCTCAAAGGGAAGAATCAGGTATGTGTACCTCCACATGAACCTGGAAGTTGCTCCTGGATCCATGGTCATTTATGGTTTCATCTACTAAAACCTCCCACCTTTAGTTTCAAGATATATTTGTTTATACACTTTGGATCTTTGAAAGCAGTTTTCTGGAAGTCATTTGTTAAGTGTCCCCTAGTGTTTGAATGGTAATTCATAAGAGTAAAGGGTTTTGGTGTTTCCTGCTCTGAAAAACCCCCCACTTAGAATTGATAAGATAATTGCATAAACCTTTAGTAGTTTATTAGTTACTTTATAAAGGCTTTTTAAAGAGGCACTTTGAGAGGAAAGTTTTAAGTTTTATACCATTATCTTACCAATCCTAAAGTTTATTTAGAATACCAAACATGAAAATCCTTTACCTGTTATTAACTTCCACAGAACCTTATCTTTTGTAATTAACAACATTATTCTAAGTGTTCTTGATTCAAAAAAGGAAGGTGGGGTTATTGCTTACTGATTTGGGATGCTAGAATATGAATGCTATATATTGGTTTCTTGGGTCTGTAGTTGGGTTTGAGTGAGAGCTTAAGGCTTGAACCAGCAGGTCCTTTGGTGTTTATTATCCCTAGGTTGAAGCTCCTGTCTTGCCCTTGCTTAAAAAGATGAACCTGGCCACCTTTGTGAAGTTTCTAAGCACATATAAGATGCAAATTGAATCATGAGACATGGCAGTGTGTAGATGCAGGGATGAAATTGCTGTGGAGGTGGCAACTGTGTAAGAAAACTGTATAAAGTATAACTATTAAAAAAAGCTGTATAAAAGGCATTCAAAACTGTCCTTATAAAGCAGTGTTCTTGAGTGCGTAAGCCCATGCTTTCACACTGGCTTAACTGAGAAAGTCACGCTGATCCTCTTGACCAGGGGTAGGCAACCTTTTTGAGTCAGGGGCCGGGTTGCTGTCCCTCAGACAACTGGGGGGCCGAACTCAAAATGGCGCCCAGAGCGGCATGGAAGTGGCGGCAATCGGTGGCAGGACCGGGCTGGGGCGGGTCCCAAGGCCTCGCCGGGCCAAATCCGGCCCGCGGGCCGTAGGTTGCCAACCCCTGCTCTTGACTGTCAAAGATGCAGAGTAAGCACATACCTTCCCCCTCTTGGCATATCTCTGATTCTGGCCCATAGATAGTGGTAACCATCTGTAACATTTTTTAAGTTAACAACCATCATCACACATTGTTTGTGGATTCTTGTAAAATGTTGAGAGAATTTAGGCCTGATAAGTTGGCTGATATGAGTTGTTCATGAATATCAAAATACAGGAAAAAACTAAAACTTATCGTCAAGTTTGAAGATTGATCTGAAGAGTAAGTAAGTGGTCACCAGCTGTTTAATTTCCAAAACTTACACCATAGTGAACTTGAAAGCACAATTCATTGACTTAGTTTTACCATGACATTATAAAATGCTGTCTGTCTCTCTTTCCTGTGTGTTCTGTCCTATTTATACTTTATGTAGCATATTCCTGATTATCATCTTATGATTAAAGATGTATGTAGAAGCAGCTCATTCATAAATTCAGCTGCAGCATTTGAGTTAGGAACACTTGGAGCAGTGCAGTGTATATTTCATGTGTCTTTGTAATCTGTTACCAGGCTTTCATAGAAATGAATACAGAGGAAGCTGCTAATACCATGGTGAACTACTACACCACAATCGCCCCTGTGCTCCGCAGCCAGTCCATCTACATCCAGTTCTCCAACCACAAAGAGCTTAAGACAGATAACTCTCCAAACCAGGCAGTGAGTTGGAATTTAGGTTATTCCAAAGCTCTATCGTCTCATCCATGTACCAGTTCTTAGTCTTGGCTGAGGGAAACAAAAAATATCAGCCAGTGTGAACTTCTGGACCTCTGTATTGGAAACAGGAGTGCAGGTTCGAAGGGGCTGCTGATAAAGCCACTTGGATAATAACTTCTGGTCTCTCCTGTACCTATTGCTAATAAAGGGGTTGTGCACTGAATAACATTTCTCTCTCTGTCCTAATTTATAGACACGTGGATAAACCTCCCTTCTTTTCTTGAGTAGCTTTAAAGAAAAAAATGCTAGAGTTGTGTCTGCCCCAGATGAACTGACAGCTCTTTAAAAAGTTGCTGCCTTGTTGAATAGAGTTTAAATGGGATGGTGTTAAAGGCAGTATATCTGTGCTCCTCTGCTTATGTGCTGTAATGTCTGTGTCCACAGCGTGCTCAAGCAGCCCTTCAAGCAGTAAATTCAGTTCAGTCTGGAAACTTGGCACTCTCTGCCTCGGCCGCAGCTGTGGATGCTGGCATGGCCATGGCTGGCCAGAGCCCAGTCCTGAGAATCATTGTGGAAAACCTCTTCTACCCTGTCACCTTGGATGTCCTTCATCAGGTGAGAGAAGACCCCTGGGTTTCTTTCATTGGCCCCATTACAGCATCATGTGGCATCACTGTCCTCTGTGATTGACTTAGCTTGCTCATACCAAAAGCACCTGTGCATGCAACTGAAACTTTTCACTTATCCTTTCCCACATAACTGTCTCAACTGGTTTTGTTTGTACTTATACAGATTTTCTCCAAGTTCGGCACCGTACTGAAAATCATCACCTTCACAAAGAACAACCAGTTCCAAGCCCTCCTGCAGTATGCAGACCCCATGAGTGCCCAGCATGCCAAGTTGGTAAGTCGAGAGCACAGCAAATGGGTCCTAGGAAGAAGCAAATCTTTAGGGACATATCAGTGACAACCACAGTAAAACTCACAGCAACATTAGACATAGAAAGCATCGTCTGGGATACTGTTTGGATTCCTTAGATAGCCAAATACTCTTCTGAAACCATTATGCAATCCTTAGCAGTTTGATTGATAACTTGGATACCACCCTAAGGTGACTGTGTTTATGACATGGAATATTAAAGTGTTGATGGAACACAGGTCCAAAAATGATGGGATAGAAAGAGGATAAAATGGCTCACTGAGGCAAAAGCTTGTACTTTCCAGTTGTTTGACTCTAGCTTCCATAATCCTTGACCATTGGTAATGTTAGCTGGGGATTGCAAGAGTTGGAAGTCTGAAATACCTGGAGGGCACAATCTTGCCTAGCCTGACGTATAGCAGTCACCTTTGGGGAAGGCATTAGGGTTGCATTCTGGAGCCTTTCTCATCCTTGTTTTCCTGGAAGAGCTCTTGAACCCTGTAAAAACCTTATCTACAGCACATTGGTATGATCAGTAAGCTGCAGCTATAGTGCCCCACTGCCAATAAAGGATGTCAGCAGTATAGACAGACAAAACTTCCATAATTTCCTTTTCAAGATTTCCTACTTAATTTTTTAATAGTTATCTTTTGCCCTTATGCAAGTTGATCTGGAAATCTTATCACACATTTCTACTCTACCAGATGCTGAGTAATTATGTGCAAGAATAGGTTTTGTTTTTCCCTCTTGCAGATCCCTAGTGGCCTCCTGTGCAATGCTAGGGTTCCAGGTAGCCTTGGTTCAGAAGCCCTGGCATATTGTAAAGTTGAAATCCCCCTTTTCATTATAGACAGATGTTTCAGGAAAAAGGAGACACACACACCCCTCCAGACTAGTTGGAGTTGGCAAAGGGTCCTTTTATTCCTTTCTTCTAACTTCCTCTGTCCATTTTCTCATGAGAAGTTTAAAACAAGGAAGATTATGTAGAGTCCTGCTGTGTTGTGCTCAACAGACACTGCAATCCCAAACATGTCTTGAGGGCACTGGGTAGCTGTAAAGCCCTGCTGTACAGTAGCACAGTTTGGGATGACCAGCAAGGTGTTTCTCCCTGTTGTGTCAGGGGCCAACACCATGTTTATGACCAGTGAGTACAACTGCTTGCTTTTTTCCTGGAAATCTTTATAGTAGACTAGCAGTGGTCTACAGACCACCACTTAGACCACCACTTTCAAGTAATTGTCAGAGTAATACACTTTCACTGTAGTGAATGGAAATAGATTGAGACACTGTAGTTTTTTACAGGCGTTTGAAAGATGGAAGCCTGGAGCAGAGGTGTTCCTTTAAGCTCTCTTCCTCCTCATTCCGCATCCTATGTTGTTAGGGAAGGTCTGTAGAAGAAATAGCAGAACAGTCATTCCTGTGGTGGTGGGAGGTGGCAAGCAAGCCCCAGGCTTACAACCACTGAACACTCATTACTCAAAACATAGGATGCTCATCTGGCCTTACAGACCAGACACCCACACTCAGTTCTTGCAAGGACCAGTCCTTTAAAATGTTTCCACAAAGATGCACCTTGAACATTCTAGACACATTTCCCAACAGTACCTTCATGAACTTGGATTCATAATTGAGAGATCTGCTCTCTCTCCTTGCAGTCTCTCGATGGACAGAACATATACAATGCCTGCTGCACCCTCCGCATTGACTTCTCCAAGCTCACGAGCCTTAATGTGAAGTACAACAATGACAAAAGCAGAGACTATACTCGGCCAGACCTGCCCTCCGGAGATAGCCAGCCTTCCCTTGACCAGACTATGGCAGCTGCTTTTGGTAAGGGACTGAAAGAATGCCCAGTGAATCAACAGGAGTCATGTTTCAGCCTTTTCCCTTAACTGTGAATTCATTGGTGGGCCCTGGGCGAGGCACTTGTGACTTCTTCCTTTTGTTGGGTGATAATGGCCTTTCTTTTAGGTTGACTGCAAGAAAACATACATGAAGTGCTAATGTAGGCTTCTTTCCTAATTTACTTGTAATGGTAGGTCTGTACAACAATGGTGTTGCCTTGCCCCAAAGGCATGGGTTTGAGGGCAAATAGGACATTGAATGTGACAGGCAGATCACCCTCATGTCGAGAGCAATGCAAGTTAGTTCAGTAGAAATTATTTGCTAGCAGCAAAGTTGTGGCACCTTTTGGGTTACTTTAGCAGGGTTTTTGTGTGTGTGTGGAACCAGAGCTGAAATCTGCTTTGTGGAACCTCAGCTCAACAGCTGGAAAGCGCCATGATTTTCTCTGCATTGTTTGTAGTCAGGCTAGAACATCACCCTTTCCTGTGCTTTTGTCTTCCCTTAACCAGGAGGTAGCAACTCTTCTTCTGCAGAGTCTCTTTAGTGCCATCTGCCGTTTGTATCTAATTCGCAAAATTGGTTTGCGTCAGTCTCAATAGGAAAGGCTTTCATCTGGCTGTGTGGGGACTGAGGCATTTAATTGGTTCAAACAGCTTGCCCTATGGGGATTAACAATACTAACTGTGGCAAGTGGGAGTCTTTGTATGGCAGAGTGGCTTTTATGCTTACATCTTGCTTAGTTGCACAGAAAAGCTGTGAAGCTAATTCACAACATGGGTTTGTGGGCTTGCTTTACTGCCATAGATCATAGGAGTGGGAAATGTGTGGCCCACATATTGGCTCTTGCACCCTGTTTGATGGCACCTCATCCCTGTTGAATTTCCCCCAAATAATTACAGCTGTGGTTTGCTGCATAAATGTGATGGCAAGCCACAGCTCTTGAACTATCAAGTCCTGTTTTGTACCCCTTGGTCTCCCCACAATCAAATCTCCACTTCATTTGATTGTTTTCTCATCTCAAATCACTGGTGATATTCCCCCTCACATGGGCAAAAGGAGAGGAGGGGGGTGGGTGAGTGAAGAAGTGAGCATGCTTTTGTCTGCTTACAACTTTTCCTCTCTTATCTTTGGTGCTGGGGAGAGAAGGTGGTATGGCTTTTTTGGGTGGGAAAACAGCCTACTGAAGATTTGCTTTGGGGAGACAGGTATATACAAAACAGGGCTTGATTTTATTGGATATTTGAGCCCTGCATGGGAAGTGTTATAGCATATAAGGGCGCCTGTCTTCTATCCATGGGCTAGATAATAAATCTGCTTGCTCTCTTTGCAGGTGCTCCAGGGATCATTTCAGCCTCTCCTTATACAGGAGCTGGCTTCCCTCCTGCTTTTGCAATTCCTCAAGCTGCAGGTACTGTTTCTTTAATTGCTGGTTATCTTTCCAATGCTGCTTACCATTTTGCTGCTAAGAAAAATGTCACCCAGCTTTCCCCCTCCTCCATTACTGTTTGGACATATTGGCCTGTAAAATATAACCAGAGATCAGCAATCCTAGATAGCAATCTATGAAAGCAGTAGATTTATAAGTCTTTGGCTTATGTTTTTTTTAAAAAAGTTCAAGTTGAGTCTCCTTTATCCAAAATGCTTGAAACTAGAAATCTTTTGGATTTCTGATTTTTCAAATTTTTAATTTGGATTTTGGAATATTTGCATATACATAATGAGATGTCACTATTTCTGCTACCCATGTGGACAGTTCTGGATTTTGGAATTCCAGATATGGCATGTTCAATCTGTATATACAGATTTCCCCCTTTCCTTGGTATCTTAAATGAAGGCCAAAATGCTGAGATGCCAGGTGATGAAATTTTCATTTGTTATAGTTAGGTTCTACCATTCTCGAAATGATGGAAGTATAATCCAGACTGTCTGGTGAGGGAACCACTCTGGAAAGGCCTACACCTGGAGGATACCACACTGTAGTGGTCTTTTAGTTATTTTGGATGGAATTTATTCAACCTAAATCCATTCAGTCTCAACTAAAATAGACCCATTGATTCAGCATTCTTTATTGCAGTTGAGACAAAACAAATGGATTTGGGTCCTTAACACCTGTTGCAAAAAAATGCAAAAGGACTATACAAAGAATAATATTAGAGACATAAACACATCTCTTTCCTGCATCTAGCTTATGATTGTGCTTCCCACACACTGTACTGGATATTTGTGCTGTGGGTGTATATGCACATGTGTATTATTTTGGTGTTTGTGTCCTTGGTAGATATGCAAGCAGTCATAGCACTGAAAGGACATTAAGATGAGTTGGTGCCTAAATGTCTGCTGTTAGTTAGACACTAAATGTCTGGAATATGCGCAGTCATGGTTTTGGAATCTTGTGCATGACTTTTTTTTAATAAAAAAGGTACTTCTGGCATGCAAGAGTGGAACGACCTTACCCATGCACTGCTTTGTGTGTCGTCTTTGTCCCTGCTCCTCACAATGAATTTGTTTAAATAATTGTCTCAAATGTTGCTGAAGTTGCTGAAAACCTGGTGTTGAATTTGCTCAGCACTCAAGGAGAGCAAAATGCCCTTCCCTAGCCTGTTCTGTCAGAAGCTGATAGCAACGGCCAGAACTGGACTTCAGCCTAATAATGATCATGTTTCTGCGTGAGGGAGGAAGAGGTGTGAAGAGCTCCCCCAAAGAAATAAAGAGGTTTAAATTGTTTAAATAAAGAGAAATAAAGATGGGCTCATTCACCCCTGGTGCCGCCAGTCACAGCAGTGAGCGAGTGGTGCTGCAGACATCTTCACTGGTTCATATTCTTTGATTTTTCCAGGCCTCTCAGTTCCAAATGTACATGGAGCGCTTGCTCCTTTGGCTATCCCAGCAGCTGCAGCTGCCACAGGACGGATTGCTATTCCTGGCCTTTCTGGGGCAGGGAACTCCGTTCTGCTGGTTAGCAATTTGAACCCTGAGGTTAGTGGAAGCCTTGTTGTAATCTCTTCTCTCCAGTATAACTTGCATTTTTTTTTGTTTCCTTCCAATTTACTTTTCCAATCTCACTGTTCTCTGAATCAGTTCTCAGAAATACCTTGTGCTGAAGCGTCACAATGCTGAGTCATTTTTTCTTTCTTTGCTCATCTCTCTCTCTCTCTCTCTTTCTCTCTGAAAGGGGATGTCTAAAATGAGAGAGTCCAGCCCAACCTAAGTGGGTAACTTAAAGGCTGTGTGGGTGGAAGTTGTCAATCTCATAACTCCCTCCTTAGTTGCTAACCAAAAGTGTTTAACTGGTCTGTTTTCACTCCACAACTGAAATCCTGAAAATGTCTTCACTGTACTCCCCCTCCCCACACACACACCTTTTACCCCCTTACAGTTTTGTCTCTACTTGGGTCTTCCACCATAGCAAAATTCCTATAACATCTTTCTTTTGGCATGTTGTAACCTTGAAATGCATCAGTTGGAGGGACAGGGTTTATCCTGTGCTCTTCGTGGATGTCTTGATTTCCCCCAATCTCCCTGCCAGCTTAGCTTCATTTCCCCCCTTTTGCAAATATGTATTTTCTTTTGCTGTGTATTGATACATTCCCCTTTATCAAAACTCTTTGAAGTTGTGCATTATTTCTGTTCTTTTTTTTAACTTCTTAAATAATTCTACATTTTCTGTTCTAATGCTTTCCCTCTTCCCCTTTTTAAGTTGAAACGTTTGGATGGCTTACAGCAGACTCAAGGCATGTGAAAAATTGAAGTCTGTTGCTGTTTATGTACAGGATGTTAATTCAGCATGGTTCGCTTTTGTCTTTGAAGTGGGTTTTTTGGACCCACAGCCTGACTGCAAAGCAGAAATTGCAATTGGGTTTCTCCTGGCACTGGATTGGGTACATTGCTAGAGACCTGGTGCTCAAAAGTGCCCAGAAGCTACAATTCTGCTTGTTTTAGTTGTGATTGAATCTCAAAGGCAGAGGCATGGATGAGAAAACCAAATAGGAAATTAACACATTTTAATCTGTTTCTGTATTCTGCTTTCTATCCACTTCAACTGTTTTCTCCAGGACATGAAGTTTTGCCAGCAATACTTGCTCACTCCAACATGGTCTTGAACCCAGGGACCAAGGAACCCCTTTCCCCCTCCACCAGGAAGAACACAGGCATAGGGTGACAATCTTGGAGTTGCTTCAGTGGTTGAAAGGGAACGCCATGCAGTGTGCTTCTGCTAGGTGGTGCTTCATGAATGGCAAAAGAGGATTCCCAAAAGCAAAACATTTGATCAAGGATACTCAGCAGAATGTTGACTTAGTTAATCCTCCCTTTTCCATATTATTCCTTCCTACTTCACTTCTAGTAAGAGAACTCATTTTGGGCCCTTGGTGCTGTGTAACAGGGTGGAGGCAAGCTCTGCCCAGTGCAAAGTCTGGGGGTTGGGAAGATAGATACTGTTCAGTCCAGACAGCGGAGGGCACAGAGTGACCTGTAAGAATCATAGAGTTGGAAGAGACCTCAAAAGCCATCCAGTTCAAGCACTCCAAACAAACAGAATCAAAGCACTCCAAACAAACAGCCATCCAGTTGCTGTTTAAAGACCTCCAAATAAGGAGGCCACCACACTCTGAGGGAGCATCTTCCACTGTCATACAGCTCTTATTGTCAGGAAGTTCCTCCTAATGTTAAGGTGGAATCTCGTTTCCTGTAGTATGAGTCCATTGCTCCAGGTCCGAGTCTCTGGAGCAGCAGAAAACAAGCTTGCTCCATCCTCAATATGATACCCCTTCAAATACTTAAAACAGGGCTATCATATCACCTCTTAACCTTATCTTCTCCAGGCTAAATATCCCCAAGTCTCCTCAAGAGCCTTATGACTCCTCTAAGTTTAACCCCTGTAGACTCCCACAGCCCCCAGGTTTTAAAAAAAATCAAGTAATAGGAAAACTACCCCAGATGCGGCCAAATCAATGGGTTGCTTCCTCTGATCCTCAGTCATGAATGAAATGTAGAAAATCAGTCAAAATTGCCACCAGGAGTGACATTGTGTCACTATGGACTCCCGTTAATTTGGAAAAAGAAGAGAGCAAGGAAAGTTGGGCCCTCCTAAATTTGGCACCCCTAATCTCAGATTGATGGGTGGGTGGGAGAGCAGAGCAAATTCTGTGGTGCTTTTACATATGTGGCAGACAAGTGCATGCCATCATTCTGTGGCTTTTACCAAGTGAGTTGGTCCCTAGTGAGTATTGCTGTGCAGCTGATTTCATGTCTTGTTTGTGTGCATGTTTGAGTGTGGGTTATTTTAATTTTCCTTTTGCTCATCCATCCAGCTTCTCTTTTGGGCTGGAAACTGTGATATCTGTAGTGAAGCTGAACTAACAACTCTGACTCTTTATTTTTTTTCCATTGCTTGTATAATCAGTGTTGTAGAAACTTAATCTGTGCATAGAGCTGAAGAGGCAGTATTCTCCAGAGGAACTTCCTCTCCTTCCAGAAGTTACCAGTATTGAAAGCTTGTATTAAAAATGCAGAGAATCTGGAATCCTTTTGTCTCACACCTTAATTGGTTATTGGAGCTGGAGTGCCTCTGCTTAGCAGGCTTGGCCAGAGTTAAACCCTCAGTAGACAGAGGAAAGGGAAAATCTTACTGTCTTAGCTGGCCTTGACATTTTGGCCACGTGGAAGTGAATTTGGCCATGTGGAATCTTATAGTTTACTGAACAGCTCTTTCCATGGTGACTTGGTTTTCAAAAGACAAGAGGTCCCTGACTAGAGAGCATGCTAGGCTTGCTTAGCTATGTTGCAACCTGGCATATTTGTACCACACCAGTTCCTTCCTAGCCACTGCCAATACAAAAGAGCCAGTAACCCTATTCATTTATTTGGGGGATTTATATCCCACCTTTCTCTCATATTGGGATTCAAGACAGCCTACAGGGTAGAAGCACCTTTTTGATAGGCATCCTTGAGTCATAGAATCATATGAGATGGAATCCACTATTAAAGCACACCTGAAGGACACTCACCCAGCCTTTGTTTAAACCTCCAAAGAAGGAGCATCCATCACCTTTAAGGGAGGCCATTCCACTGTTAAAAGCTCTTCCAGTAAAAAGGTTTCTGAGGTTTAGGTGGAACTTTTTAGGTGGAGCAGATGTGTAAAAATGTTGATAAGGAGACTGTAGATTGACCGCCTGTTGGCCAGGGAAACTTCTGTGCCAGAGACTCACTTGAGATCTTTGTAAGGTTTCCCTTATAGCCTTGGATGGTCATGGTGAGGTTTTAAAAAGTTTACCCTGAAGAAGTCACTCTGTTGTAATACTGCCTCCTTTCTTAGATAGACCTTACTGAAGTAAAGTGCTCTTCTTTTACTGTTGTGTTCCACTAGGTTAAAAACAAACCAACCTATTAACTAGTTTTTTTTCTGTAAAAGAAAGTGCTGTGCGTTTTAGAAATCTATACATCTTTACTGATGGAACACTACATATTTCTTTTATGTATTTACTGACCTGTGTTTTTTGCTACTTTTTTTCTTTTCTCTCCACCCCATCCCTCCATATTTTTTTCCTCCCTTCTCCTTGATCCGGAATTTCTTTGCCAACTGACTGCACGGTACTTCTGCTTCCTGTTGTTGCTTGAAACAATTTTTTTGTTTTTGTTTTTTTAAAAAATACCCTTCTCAAAACAAACAAACCAAAAAACCAAACCTTCCTGCTCTTCGGAAACCAACTTGCCCTCCAATATTAACCATCTTGAAAACTTCATCATCCATCAACCAATTTCGCCATTTCCTGCGGGGACTCTACCTTTCCTTCGTTGTCGACGATTTGCACAACCTTCGCTCTCCCCTCCGATTCCTTACCTCTTCCCTGTCCCTCCGCTGCCTTGCTCTGCTGTTCTCTAAAGAGAGTTACGCCCCAATGCCTCTTTATTCTTTTCGGTATGTTATCATTCACTCTTTTTTTATTACCTTTTTTTCATTTTGAGATTTTACTTTGGGGAAAAGAGGTGTGGTCGTGGGGAGGGGGAGATTTGTGGTTTGGCTGAATGCTTTAGTTACACAATGTGCTACTTGAGTTTTGTTTTCATTTTATTCTCTCTTTTTTTCTTTTTGTATACATCATCATGCATGGTTTTGGTTGCTTTGCATGTCTGTTGGGTAGGTGATGTTTAGGTAGCATGTGGAATTTGTCCATCTTGTCTCCACTGGCAGCATTTGGCATTTTCAGTGGGTAAGCCCTTAGTATTTTTTTTAATAAAGTGCTTCTGAGAATTATTCCTCTTAACTCTGCTGCTGATCAGATTTCTGTGCAGCAGAATGAAACTAAATTAAGTGATGTGAGAGCAATCTGAAGTTTGAATGTTTCTTGAATGAATTTGGGGGTAGAGACTAATAGGATTTCTGCCTGAAGACATGCCTTTTTCTCCCTTTTTATTTTCCTCACTTTCCTCAAGGGGTCTATGGTGATGTGCAAAGAGTGAAGATCTTGTTCAATAAGAAGGAAAATGCCTTGGTTCAGATGGCGGATGGCAATCAAGCCCAGCTGGGTGAGCAAGTGCTTTTCTTCCCTCAGTAACCCAGGAAGTGTGGTGAGCTGGTTGAGACCAGGGGTCCATCAATCTTGGTACTGTCAGCAGCACAGACCAGTGGTGATGCTCTAGATTTTCAGGAAGATACCACCACTGGTTTGATGTATTTTTGGCTACCTCTTTTGCTTTTTCTCAAAGTCCAAAGTTCTGAGACGCAAGATCTTTCTTGAAGGAACAGCAGATGCTGGTCAGATTTTCAGAATATCATCTCCTGGCAAGCTCAGCCATAGCCACATTAAAATAACAGAATCTTAAGACAAAAGAGGCACTTAAATATGCACAGGATTTTGAAGACCTGCCCATGTTAGTCTGGAAAATCAGTATGCACCTTGTAACACCTTTGAGACTAATTGAAAGACAGAAACTGGTAGCATGAGCTTTTGTAAACTTGAGACTACTTCCTCAGATGTATGGGGGCAGACTCAAGTTTGCCAAAGCTCATGTCACCGGCTTCTTTCAGTTAGTCTCAAAGATGCAACAAGACATGTTCGCATACTGATGCACAAGATTTGTTTGGCACAAGCTCTTGTGGATTTTAGACACTTCATCAGATGTGTGGAGCATGTGGATAATGATTGGAGATCTAATTGATGAAGGAAGAGTGGGCTGGAATGGAAAAAACTGAAGACCCCCTCAAAGGTGTATGTAACAATCCGAGATCTTAGGCAGTACAACAAGCAACCAATAGAGAGATGGCTGCAGCCTATGAAGTCTAACAACAAATAAAACTGTCTAACATGCCACGAGATGTTGTTGTTTTGGGATGCAACAGACTGACATAATCCCTGGAGTAGTCTCCACATTAATGTCAGTGTCTGGTGACCCTATTAATTGCATAGAGTTTTCTTAGGCAAGGAACTCGGAGGTGGTTTGCCATTGCCTTCCTCTGAAGAGTCAGAAATTCCTTGAAGAATTCCCTTCTAATTACTAACCAGGACCAAGCCTGCTTAACTTCTGAGATTGGTGGGATTGCATGCCCTCATGATGTCTCTAGTAGCTAAGGCTATAACCCAGACCTTTACCCAACTGACTAGACTTGGTCTGCAGCAAGAAGTCATAAATTTATATTAATACGAAATGGCTTCCATGTACTGTCCCTTCTGCTTCAGTATATATTATACTGATACTATTATACAAATAATAGTCAGTATGAAATAGCTCTTATGAGAGCTTTGCTGACTCAACACTCCGGAGGTGGTGAGAGGAAAACAAGGGGAGAAGATGGTATTCTCACAAACTCTGGCCTCTGCATTGGCACCAGTGCCTACTCCATCCACCCTCTGAGAGCTGCAAAACATGTACAGCGGATGGCACAAAAGTGCCCTGACCACCAACCTACCTTTCTCCTTTGGACAGTCTTCACTTGGGTTGTGTTCCTTCCATTCCGCTCTGCTCACATACCTTGGAGGCAAAAACTGGACAGGTTTTCTCTGGCATTCCTAGATCAGCATCTGCTCCATAGACCTTATTTTTTTCCTTGCTGAGAGAGCTGCTTTTTACCATTTTCTCTTATGGCAGTCCTTGCCTTTATGCATACAATCTAAAAGACATGGAAGGAAAGTTGGGTGGAATGTCCATTTAATTTAATAATAATAATTTGTTTTATTTATATACCGCTATTCCAAAGATCATAGCAGTGAACAGCAAGTAAGCTAATTAGTAAGTAAGCTAATTTGCCCCCAACAGTCTGGGTACTCATTTTAGCGACCTCGGAAGGATGCAAGCCCTTTTTCTGGTCTTGAACTCACAACCTTGTGGTTTTGAGTGAATGGCTGCAGTACAGGCATTTAACCACTGCGCCACCAGGGCTCCTTTTTGAGTTACTAGAAGGCATGAAAACTTGCCACTCCTGGTTTAGGACACTTCTTGGCAGGCTTTCAAGAGGTTTGCCTCCACAACTTCACAGGACAGGTGGTCTCATAACCTCAGTGCAAGGACAAGGGCACCGCCAAAAACCTGAAGTTTTCATCCGTTGTATTCCTGGGATTTCCATAGGAATCCCATGACCAGAGAGTTTGAAAAAAGTGGCTTTGTTGCAAGGAGTGGTAGGGATTTGTATCCCGGAGGCTGAATATGCTTCTTATGATGTAAACCTCCTTCCTTTCTTCCTCTATAATGTATGACAGCCATGAGCCACCTCAACGGTCAGAAGTTGCACGGGAAACCCATCCGGATCACTCTGTCAAAACACCAGACAGTGCAGCTGCCTCGTGAGGGGCAGGAAGACCAAGGGCTGACCAAGGATTATGGCAATTCCCCCCTCCATCGTTTCAAGAAGCCTGGTTCCAAGAACTTCCAAAATATTTTTCCCCCTTCTGCCACCCTTCACCTCTCCAACATTCCGTAAGTGGCCTGAAAATAGGGTGGTTGGTGGGGTGTGGGGTCTCTAGGGAAGAAGGAAGAGCAATGCCAAGAGAGACAAGTTGATGAGTCTCAGCTGCAAGCTACTGGCTGTACGCAGCATATTGTCTTGTCAAGGTCTGGGATACTGAATGCAATTATGTGCAGACCACTTGTTTTTTTGGCTCCAAAAAAGGAAACTACCACACTCAAGGGAGTGTGTTCTGCTGTCGAACTGAATCTTATTAATCTGATCTCTGTGCCATCATTCCCCTATCTGCCTTCTTTCAGAGGCAAAAACCCTCGCCCCCCCCCGCCCCACCCCCACGCGCCCTTTTTCACAACATTCCCTGAGTGTTTGCATGGCTGGCTCCAGTCAGGCTTGCCCAGCCCTGCCCTTTACAGGCAAATTGGGCAGTTAGCAGCCTTCAGCACTTCAGCCCATCATCAAAAGTGATCTGTCCCTTCCTTAGCAGCTCAGAGAGGGAAAGGAACTTGTGGGAGAAGGAAGTTTGGCTTTGCATGTGCTTCAGTGGGCCACTGGAGCAGCCCTCCCTCTCTTTGATATCTGGTTTGGAGGCAGTGGTAGCTTCTTCCTTCCAAGAGTGATAGCCAGCTAGTGGGAAGTGTGACTGAAGCCTGTTGTGCAGGACAGAGTTTTCCATGTCACCATGGTTGGCTATGGCTGTGTGTTGTAGAAGGTAGGTTTGCAAGCAGCACCCTAGAGGGGAGGACATTGCAACAGCTGTGGGACTGGTTTTACTGGCAGTAGGAGCTTGTCAGGTGTAGGATCTGTGGGTATGCTGTACTTCCTCAACTAGAATCCAATGCCCCTGTGCCCTTTTCATCCATCCAGGCCTTCAATCATTGAAGAAGATCTCAAGCTGCTGTTCTCGAGCAATGGTGGCATTGTGAAAGGCTTCAAATTCTTCCAGTAAGTCTGCTTCTGTCTTTGCATTGGTGGGGGGACCTAGGGATGAAGAGCCTTCCTACCCTCTACTGACCAGTAAGTTAGAATGAGGACAGTTTCTTTAGAACAAGTGCTTCAGCTCCGCTGCCACTTCTGTGCTGGGAGGAACGGGTTTGTACCAGCCCCAGCATTTAGATTGGCATTGCTCTGGCTTTCAGCACGGACATGATATGAATTGTACCACCCTTTGCAGTTGAGTTTGCTTCTGGTGACCACAAGTTTTAAAAACACTTGGCATAAATCCAGTTACAAGTCCCAGCTCGACTAGACACATGAAATCAGTAGTAAGCTACTACACATGGGATATAGGCTACTTTTAGTCCTCGGTAACCTGCCCAGAGCTTCCCTGAGGAGCTAAAAGTATGTTGTGCCACTTTGGTTTTCATTTTCCACTGAAAATTAGCCGGTTGGGGCATTTGGGAGAATTCTTGGGGTGGGGGCAATAGAGTGAGCCCTTTTTCTTAAGGCAGTTTTTGATATTTTAGGCAGTTGGGGGAGATAAATTGTGCAGAAAAATTGTTGTTTTGCAATGCAACAAAGAGAGTTAAAGGACTAGGGTTTCTCCCCTTTGCATTAAGCCAGTTGCTGAATGGCAAATCAGTAGAATATCAGTTCTACTACTTCAATGGTCCTGCTCTTCCTAGGACTGGCAGTTGGATTCAGGCTATGATTCTGAGAATGATAGTCAAGAAAAAGTAATTTTCCCACATTTTGTCCAGAGAACATACTTAAAAGGTCCCCAGATCTGTTCATCCCTTAGGGGATTGTTGTATTTGCTTCATCTATGAGAGTTGTTTGAACAAAATCTAAGTACAGAGTGGAATGTCACTCTTACTCTATAGCATTCCCAATATTGCAGATCTGCATCTTCTGGCAGTCCTTGCAGTGAGAGCTGATGGGAAGAATTATACACGATTGTGCATTAAAACAAAACGTAGAATACCAAAACCAGTCTTTTATCTGTGCCCTTTCACAGCAGCAGGCGCCTCCAAGTCTCTGGCCTGAGCTCCTTAATGACTTGCACTTAGTCTGTGTGCTGCGCTCCTCACTCTGACTCCTCTGCTTGTTTTCTCTAACAGGAGAGATCGTAAAATGGCTCTCATTCAGATGGGGTCTGTGGAAGAAGCCATCCAGTCCCTCATTGACCTCCATAACCATGACCTCGGTGAGAACCACCACTTGCGTGTGTCCTTTTCGAAGTCTACCATTTAAGCGCTTTGGAAAAGCAGGCAGCAGAATGGACCTGACTGAAAAACAAAAACAGACATCAACCACCATCTCCACCCTTCTCCATGGGCTCAGCCTTGCTTCTTGGTTTTTTAAAAAGGGCTGGTCCACCTTATCCGGGTGGGACAAACTTCCATCATTCCAGGGGGAAAAAGCCACTTTAAAAAAAGAGCATGAGAGAAAGAATGCAGCTGAAGTGACCTTAAAAGACAACAGATTCTATTTTATTTTTAAGGAGGAAAGCAGTTTTTAAAAAGCAATTTTTAAAAATCAGATTTTAATTTAGCTGCTATGGTAATAAGAATCTTTGACCAGCAAAAAAAAGCAAACAAAATCATAAGCTGAAAAAGAGTTTACATTGTTGTTGGGAAGCATCTCTGAGAGTCCCTTGCCTACCCTGGCCACACTGAGACAAAAGACACTGCCTGCCCTCCCCTACTATAGAAAGCTTATCAGCTTTGCAGTGATGCCTTGTGTGTCTCTCAGCTTTGGGAGAGACTGCCCCAAACTGTTTGGTTTGTTTTCAGCATCAGGTATGAATTCTCCCAAACACCAAGCAGCCTTCTTGAATGGGAAGGCAGGGGGAAATTGCCTTTTCCTAAGCCTTGCATCCAATAACCTCTGGTGCCTTAGAAACAAAATAATTCCTCATGAAGAAGTCACTGGGAAAGTTAAAAAGGGCTCGGAGATGTCAGAGGTCATATTGCGTGGCAGAGGAGGAGAGTGGATACCATTCATTAGCTGTTGTCTCAAGAGCAGGGAAAAGAACTCCATTTGTGGCCTCTTCATTTGCTCCAAATAAAACGTGCTTTTAGCCCAGAATTAACTTCCTCAGTGCCCACTCCCAGCAGGACGTTGATTAAGAATACTTGATTAAAAACACATGCATTTGAGCTCATGTTAATGGGCGGGTGCATGGGGCGGGTGGCAAGGAGAAGACTCCTTATCCCGTGCATCAACATTTCGCTTTCAGTCTTGTAGGGTTCTCCATTTTACAGAAGTAATCCCAGACTGTGGAAACTGAAACTTAAATGTAAACTTAAAACAGGAGTGTCTGAATTGGGTGGATCTGAGATTACCTATTTTGAGCCCACACTTGAAGGGTTGGTTTAAGGTGCCTTGTGTTACCTTCCCTCCTGATTTCATCATCAAAACCAGCATCTCTCGTAACTAGCAGCCTTCAGCTTTTTATTTTAATCCCTTTTTATTAGGTTTTTCTTTTGTTACATGCAGTCTGTCTTTGCCTAGCTGTATTTCCAGTTGACCAAATATTCTAATGGATTCATAAATATATTTATATATGCAAAAGGCAATAGCATAACTTTTGTTATAGATAAGATGGTATATATTAGATAAATATATCTAAACTTACTCTTCTATTACTTTTGTATTCTGTACTTTTATAATTTTGTTTGTAAGCTGGAAAACCAGCCATTTAGTTTTATCAAGATGAGGTAATGGCTGAAAAGTTAATGTTATACTTTGAAGAGAACAAAAAATGAAGTAGCAGACATCAGTTGCTTCAAATGAAAGGGACCTGAATTAAAAGGGTCATATTACTTTAATAATCCAAGCTTAGAATAATTTAATTAATTCTTTGTTACTTTTTTTCATTATTAGTACTTATATCACCATTCCTTTCTGGCCTCCAACTTTTCCATTCTGATCTGCTTTCTTTATATTCCAATGTTGCCTTACTATTTTCCTGTCGCTCACATGAGATTTCTAAGATAACCAGAATCTTGTACTTAATATCAGGGTTTCAAATTGTGGACCAAAGTTGTTATTTTGTTTTTCTTCAATGTATGTGGTGGTGTCTCAAGTCACTTGCATTCCCTGTTGTTTCACAGGAGCTGTCGACTTGCATTTGTCACTTGAGTTATTTTATTTTTTTTGAAGTCTTAATCCTTTTTTTCTTTTTCCAAAATATAAACCCTCCCTAGTTATCAATGGGGGGGGATGCAATCTATGCTGGAGGAATGTGTGACAGCTTGAATGAAAGGGTTTCTGCTTGGGTTGCCAGTGCAAGACAAGGAGTCATCCTGCCTTGGGCCACAAATATCGCCCTCCTGGAAAGCAAAGCAGAAGGTATCTGCAGAGGAACCTCGCCTGAACGGTGAGAATGCCCTTTCACACAATCAGTTGGTGCTAGCGTTTGTGCCCAAGGTGAGCCGCTTGCTTGCCCAGGGCTGGTGGGCACTGCCCTCTCTTCTGAGTCTTTGGGGTCAGGGTAGAGCAGCTGGTCCCCTGCAAGTGATCTACCATTTGCATTTTGAGAAAAGGGGATTGTGCCAGTCACCCATCCTCTGATAGCATGCCTTAACTATTCTAAAAGCCTCTGTGTAATATTGAGAGGCAGAGAGTGGTTTCCCAGAGCTGCCTTGCATTCTGCAGGACAAAATTTCCCATATCTCCACCCACTTCATAAAAAAGCAAGATGGAGTCTCTCCTGGAGTATAGGAGGTCCCATCTTGGTCTCTGAAGTTAGATGGTATCCATGGCACCCAACAGTTGCACATTAAATCCTAATGGAACCTGGGTTAGAATGGTCTTAAGTTTAACTTTTTAAAAATATTTGACATGCCCCTCTTGGGGTCGGGATATTCCTTGGAACACAGCCTCTCTTAGCTGGCCTTTTCAATGCCTTGCAATCTGTCAGCAAGACTTTCTGTTAACAGTGTGTTTCGGTGTATTGTTTTTTGTTTTGTTTTTTCCCAACCATGGCACACGGGGCACACTGCATTGAATTGGGAGAGAGGAGTTTCACCTTTCCTTTTGATCCTGTGTTTTGTTTTTTGCATGTAAATGTAAGTACAGTAATGAGAAAAAAGGTGTAAATATTTATACTTTTTTATACCTGTTGTAAGACATGAGAGGGTAGCAGAACCCAAGTTTTTATGGCAAAACAGATGTATTGTATATTTTGATAACCAGCTATTACAGGTTCAGTATTGTGGGGGTAAGGCATGGGAGGGTGACCGTACACATCAGAAATTCCAATGCCTGGCTTAAAAATGTAATGCAAAAAAAGAAAAATGAAATTAAAACTATTTTATAACAGACTGTAGTACCTTTTTCTGTAGCCTTTAGTGATTTGCTTGTTTAGATTGTAGAAAGCAGTCAATGGCTGTTCTGTATTTGTTTTTATTTTTTGACTTTCAATAAATGTCTTCTGTATTCTTTGCTTCTGTTTTTTCCTACCTTTTATTATTGTGCCTTTGTTTTGTTTTTGCTTAACTCCCCCCTCCTCCTAACATAATTCCAGCTGCCTTCCATTTTACGTTACCTTTTCCTTCCCATATTCCTAAGGGTGATGCGTACTCCTAGGACAGTGGTGGCAAACCTATGGCAGCACAGAGTTTATTACTGGAAAGTCAGAGAGACTTGGCACTTTGTGATAAATAAGTGGGTTTTGGGTTGCAGTTTGGGCACTCGATCTCTAAAAGGCTTGCCATCACTGCCCTAGGATATTTTGGTTCCATTGTGTTTGTGTGTGAGAGAGAGAGAGAAAGAGAGGTTCTGCCTATCTCTCCCCTGAGACTGAATGTGAAGACTTCCACTTACTTGAGTGAGGTTTCCCCTTGCTGTCACTTCACCTACCAACATATAGACCTCCTCAGTGCCTTGTGGTTCTCATGAGATACACTATTATTATTATATACAGTTGACCTTCCACATTTGTAGCTTTGACTTTTGCAGATTTGATTATTTTCAGACTTGATTATGCTCTCTAGGAATCCCGGAGAAATTTCAGGCCCGCTACAGACGGGTGGGAAGCGCCGTAACCGGGCCAAAACTAGGGTTCGGGAGCGTACAGCAACCACATGCTCCCGAACCCTAGCGCGTGGCAGCGGCGCTATCATGGCAGCCTCCAGTCCACACGGTCCATGATGGCGCAGCGTCCGCATGTTGCAGACAGGAAGTGGAGTCATGGTGGCGCTCTTTCCTGTTTGCGGTATTGCAAAAAAGAAGCCACTGGGTAGCTTTTTTTGGCAGTACATCTGTGCCCTGTGGTGCGGCTACTGTGGCACCAATGAGGAGGAAGGATGGGTGGCATGGAGTCACCCGTCTGTTAAGCCCCCCTGTTGAAAATTGGCCATAGAGTTTTGCTGGAGGCCCTAGAGATTACTAGAGTAGAACACTTCTCTACGCATTTGTAGATCCCCCACCATGATTCCGTGGTCAACTAGCAGAACCTAGTCTAGCCAGATGTTGACTGTAAAGTTGCACTGGAGGACCTAGAGATTCCTAGAGAGGTGTTCTCTTGGGTTTAAATCCTGTGTCCCTAAACCCAGCAAATGTGGAGGGCCTTCTATATTAACCTACCACACACCACCACTCTTTATTAGCTGCTGCCATCACCAGCACTATGTGTGAACCCATGCTTTCTAATCCATTGCATTCCCAGAGGTCAAAAGAATATCATACACAAGTAACAGTTTATTAACAGAATTTGAACATAACTTACAGGCTGTGCCTCACTTGCCCAAAATGCTTGGGACCAGAAGTGTTTGGGATTTTGCTTTTTGTCCCGCTTTTGGAATGTTTGCATATATATGAGATACTTTGGAAATGGGACCCAAGCCTAAATTAATTTCTTCTATATGCACCTTATGCCTGAAGGTCATTTTATACGTTATACTTTAAATAATTTTGTACATGAATCGAAGTGTGTACATTGAACTGTCAGAAAGCAAAGCTTGTTTTCCCCTGCTCCAGAGAATAGAACCTGGAGCAGTAGATTCAAACTACAGGAAAAGATACTCCACCTCAACCGCAGGAAGAGCTTCCTGAGAGTAAGAGCTGTTTGGCAGTGAAAGGGGCTGTCACTGAGGGCAATGGAGTCATCGTCTTTGGAGGCTGTTTTTATGCAGAGGTTGGGTGTCCCCATCTGTCACAAGGGACGGCTGAGGTTAGATTGGATGGCCCCTGGAGGTCTCTTCCAGCTCTAAACTTCTATGATCTGGAATTGTACAGGGTTTTTGGGCTGCTGCATCACGCATATAGGCTGGGCCCTCTGTCCCCAATGCCCTGCCTTTGTCCATTTTCTTTATAGTTAGGGAAAGGGAGGAGAGCAGGGCAGGGGGTATTGATCTGATCTGATCAATTTGCTTCCCATTGTAAGGAAAACGCATCAGAAGGAGAAATTAGGCACCCCTTCCCCAGCCCCGGAGGGCACACAGGTGCAGTCCAGTTGTTTACAGTAGCCAAAAGAGAGAAAATGCCACAGTGGTGTATTACAAAATACTGAGATCCTGTTCCAACGATTACTAAGCACCTTGCAGCTTTGGAAGTCTGATCAATGCCGTTCCTTTTTGTTAAATTGCAATTGGATTACATTTCCTGGAAACTCCCAGCTCAAGATCCCTGGGAATGATAGCCATGGCCACTCTGGGAAATTTTGGAGCTCTGGCTTCTCCTTATTCAAATGTGGACACCCTCCGCCTTTCTCTGCTATGCCTCTGGCTGCTGAAAGTGGCTCCCCACCATGCATGCCCTAGCTATCTACCTTGCAAAAATGCAAAGCATGCCTGGGGGATTATTTCTAGCAAGGCCAGAGAGAGATGCTCAGGACAGCCATGGCTGTTGCTATGGGGATGGCAAGGGCAGCTGTGGAGCAAAGGGAGCCATAAATCATTTTAATGAGCATGGAGCATGGTGCTGAAATGTGGGAGAGGACAGGAAGAATGTTGCCAAGGGCCTGGAGGAGGATTCCTTCTTAAGAGGCATTTTGCTCCCTTCCAGATGGGTGCAGATACAAACAATTCACACTGAGCTTGCAGAAGAAGTGCTGTGTGTTGCTTAGTTGCTAGCTCTCCAACTGGGGACTTAATAGACCACAAGCTGGACATGAGCCAAGGGTGTGATGCAGCACTTTAAAAAGCCAATGTGATACTGGGCTGCAGCAACAGAAGTCCCGTGTCCAGATGGATGGAAAAGCAGTAATGGAAGGCCCCACATCTAGGCAGGAAAAGTAAAAAGGACAGATCTAGGATGAGGGACACCTGGCTTGACAGAACTACATGCAAAAGGTATCTAGGAGTCTTTGTGGACCACAAGTTGAAAATGAGTTAACAGTGATGCAGCAGCTAAAAAAGCCAATGCAATTCTAGGCTGCACCAATAGAAGTATAGTGTCCAGATCAAGGGAAGTAATAGTGCCACTCTATTCTGCTTTGGTCAGGCCTCACCTGGAATACTGTGCCCAAATCTGGACATCACAGTTTGACACCACTCCATCCAGTGGAACCCTGGGATTTGTAGTTTTGCAAAACTACAAGCTTGAGGTTCTGTAGGATGGAGCCATGGCAGTTAAAGTAGTGTCAAACTGCATTATTTCTACAGTGTAGACTCACTCTGGCACGTTGGGGCAGGGAAAGAAAAGGAAAAGAGCCAACAAACTTTGGATTGAAACTCCATAGACAACCCAGGTGATCGCAAGTTGGTACGGACAACCCCTATTAATCCTCTGCTGTTGCACTTTGGTTACCAGACCATTTGGGGGCAAAAATACATACAGTTGGCCCTCCATATTTGCAGCTTTGACTTCTGCAGCTTTGATCCTTTGCGCTTTTTGATTAATATGTTCTCTCTAGGAATCTCTAGGTCCTCCAGTGCCATTCTGCTGGAAATTGGCCATAGAACTGTGCTGGGAGAAGCTAGCTGTTCCTAGAAAAACCTTTCTTTGGGCATTTGTAGGTCTTCCAGCATGATTCTGTGACCAACTTCTGGCAGAGGTTGACCATAGAATTGCACTTGAGGACCTGGAGATTCCTAAAGAGGTGTTCCCTTAGATAAAAAGAATAGTGACATCGAAGTCTTTCATGGCCAGCATCCATTGTTTTTTGTAGGGTTTTTCCTTCGCTTCCCATATTCCTAAGGGTGATGTGTACTCCTAGGACAGTGGTGGCAAACCTATGGCAGCACAGAGTTTGTTACTGGAAAGTCAGAGGGACTTGGCACTTTGTGATAAATAAGTGGGTTTTGGGTTGCAGTTTGGGCACTCAATCTCTAAAAGGCTTGCCATCACTGCCCTAGGATATTTTGGTTCCATTGTGTTTGTGTGTGTGTGAGAGAGAGAAAGAAAGAGAGGTTCTGCCTATCTCTCCCCTGAGACTGAATGTGAAGACTTCCACTTACTTGAGTGAGGTTTCCCCTTGCTGTCACTTCACCTACCAACGTATAGACCTCCTCAGTGCCTTGTCTTTTTCATGAGATACACTATTATTATTATATACAGTTGACCCTCTACATTTGTAGCTTTGACTTTTGCAGATTTGATTATTTGCAGACTTGATTATGCTCTCTAGGAATCCCAGAGAAATTTCGGGCCTGCTACAGACAGGTGGGAAGTGCCGTAACCAGGCCAAAACTAGGGTTCGGGGGCGCGCAGCAACCACATGCTCCCGAACCCTAGCGCGTGGCAGCGGTGCTATCATGGCAGCTTCCGGTCCACACGGTCCATGATGGCGCAGCCAGGAAGTGGAGTCATGGCGGCGCCCTTTCCTGTTTGCGGTGCTGCAAAAAAAAAAAAGCCACTGGGTAGCTTTTTTTTGGGAGTACATCTATGCCCTGTGGTGCGGCTACTGCGGCACCAATGAGGGGGAAGGATGGGTGGCACGGAGTCACCCGTCTGTGAAGCCCCCCCTGTTGAAAATTGACCATAGAGTTGTGCTGGAGACCCTAGAGATTACTAGAGAGAACACTTCTCTACGCATTTGTAGATCCCCAGCATGATTCCATGGTCAACTAGCAGAACCTAGTCTAGCCAGATGTTGACTGTAAAGTTGCACTGGAGGACCTAAAGATTCCTAGAGAGGTGTTCTCTTGGGTTTAAATCCTGTGTCCCTAAACCCAGTGAATGTGGAGGGCCTTCTATATTAACCTACCGCACACCACCACCACTCTATTAGCTGCTGCCATCACAAGCACTATGTGTGAACCCATGCTTTCTAATCCATTGCGTTCCCAGAGGTCAAAAGAATATCATAAACGAGTAACAGTTTATTAACAGAATTTGAACATAACCTACAGGCTGTGCCCCACTTGCCCAAAATGCTTGGGACCAGAAGTGTTTTGGATTTTGCTTTTTGTCCCGCTTTTGGAATGTTTGCATATATATATGAGATACTTTGGAAATGGGACCCAAGCCTAAATTAATTTCTTCTATATGCACCTTATGCCTGAAGGTCATTTTATACGTTATACTTTAAATAATTTTGTACATTAATCAAAGTGTGTACATTGAACTGTCAGAAAGCAAAGCTTGTTTTTCCCTGCTCCAGAGAATAGAACCTGGAGCAGTAGATTCAAACTACAGGAAAAGATACTCCACCTCAACCGCAGGAAGAGCCTCCTGAGGGTAAGAGCTGTTTGGCAGTGAAAGGGGCTGTCTCTGAGGGCAATGGAGTCATCGTCTTTGGAGGCTGTTTTTATGCAGAGGCTGGGTGTCCCCATCTGTCACAAGGGAAGGCTGGGGTTGTGTCTTCCTGCATGGCAGAAGGAGGTTAGATTGGATGGCCCCTGGAGGTCTCTTCCAGCTCTAAACTTCTATGATCTGGAATTGTACAGGGTTTTTTGGGCTGCTGCATCACGCATATAGGCTGGGCCCTCTGTTCCCAATGCCCTGCCTTTGTCCATTTTCTTTATAGTTAGGGAAAGGGAGGAGAGCAGGGGAGGGGGTATTGATCTGATCTGATCAATTTGCTTCCCATTGTAAGGAAAACCCATCAGAGGGGGAAATACTAGAGGAGGCACCTCTTCCCCAGCCCTGGAGGGCACACAGGTGCAGTCCAGTTGTATACAGTAGCCAAAAGAGAAAATGCCACAGTGGTGTATTACAAAATACTGAGATCCTGTTCCAACAATTACTAAGCCCCTTGCAGCTTTGGAAGTCTGATCAATGCCGTTCCTTTTTGTTAAATTGCAATTGGATTACATTTCCTGGAAACTCCCAGCTCAAGATCCCTGGGAATGATAACCATGGCCACTCTGGGAAATTTTGGAGCTCTGGCTTCTCCTTATTCAAATGTGGACACCCTCTGCCTTTCTCTGCTATGCCTCTGGCTGCTGAAAGTGGCTCCCCACCATGCATGCCCTAGCTATCTCCCTTGCAAAAATGCAAAGCATGCCTGGGGGATTATTTCTAGCAAGGCCAGAGAGAGATGCTCAGGACAGCCATGGCTGTTGCTATGGGGATGGCAAGGGCAGCTGTGGAGCAAAGGGAGCCATAAATCATTTTAATGAGCATGGAGCATGGTGCTGAAATGTGGGAGAGGATGGGAAGAATGTTGCCAAGGGCCTGGAGGAGGATTCCTTCTCAAGAAGCATTTTGCTCCCTTCCAGATGGGTGCAGATACAAACAATTCACACTGAGCTTGCAGAAGAAGTGCTGTGTGTTGCTTAGTTGCTAGCTCTCCAACTGGGGACTTAGTAGACCACAAGCTCGATATGAGCCAAGGGTGTGATGCAGCACTTTAAAAAGCCAATGTGATACTGGGCTGCAGCAATAGAAGTCCAGTGTCCAGATGGATGGAAAAGCAGTAATGAAAGGCCCCACATCTAGGCAGGAAAAGTAAAAAGGACAGATCTAGGATGAGGGACACCTGGCTTGACAGAACTATATGCAAAAGGTATCTAGGAGTCTTTGTGGACCACAAGTAGAAAATGAGTTAACAGTGTGAAGCAGCAGCTAAAAAAGCCAATGCAATTCTAGGCTGCACCAATAGAAGTATAGTGTCCAGATCAAGGGAAGTAATAGTGCCACTCTATTCTGCTTTGGTCAGGCCTCACCTGGAATACTGTGCCCAAATCTGGACATCACAGTTTGACACCACTTTTAGGCGCTGTCCCAGTGGAACCCTGGGATTTGTACTTTTGCAAAACTACACGCTTGAGGTTCTGTAGGATGGAGCCATGGCATTTAAAGTAGTGTCAAACTGCATTATTTCTACAGTGTAGACTCACTGGCAGGTTGGGGCATGGAAAGAAAAGGAAAGAGCCAACAAACTTTGGATTGAAACTCCATAGACAACCCAGGCGATCGCAAGTTGGTACGGACAACCCCTATTAATCCTCTTCTGTTGCACTTTGGTTACCAGACCATTTGGGGGCAAAAATACGTACAGTTGGCCCTCCACATTTGCAGCTTTGACTTCTGCAGCTTTGATCCTTTGCGCTTTTTGATTAATATGTACTCTAGGAATCTCTAGGTCCTCCAGTGCCATTCTGCTGGAAGTTGGCCATAGAACTGTGCTGGGAGAAGCTAGCGGTTCCTAGGAAAACCTTTCTTTGGGCATTTGTAGGTCTTCCAGCATGATTTTATGACCAACTTCTGGCAGATGTTGACCATAGAATTGCACTGGAGGACCTGGAGATTCCTAAAGAGGTGTTCCCTTGGATAAAAAGAATAGTGAAGTCGAAGTCTTTCATGGCCAGCATCCATTGTTTTTTGTAGGGTTTTCGGACTATGTGGCCATGTTCTAGAAGAGTTTATTCCTGATGTTTCACCAGCATCTGTGGCTGGCATCTTCAGAGAATGCTGGCATGGAAGAGAGTTGGGTATATATATACTGTGTGCCCCTGGGTGAGGAGGAGTGGTTTCCATGTTCATCTGTGTATTGTTCTGTTGTTGATGGCCACATAGCCAGAAAAACCCACAAAGAGTAGTTTTTTTATTTGTGGTTTGTCTACATTCATGGGGTCCTTCACCCCAAACCCCAGCAAATAAGGAGGGACCACTGTAGGTACTTCCAGTTGGTGGGAGAAGGCTGACCTGCTTTGCCGGGCTCCTGAGAGTGCATCTTGGTGTGTGTGGGTGTGTGTGTGTATTTAGGGTGTATTTGTGTGTAACTGATCCAAGCTTAAAATTGAAGCCCTGGATAAGCACAACTGGAGAGAGAAGCAAAAGGATTGCAAAGGCACATGGACACACACACACGTCCTCCTCGCACCTGCTGGGTGTTATGGCTGAGAAGGATCAACCCATATATTTAGCAAACAAACATCTGGGGCTTTCAGATTAACTATGAATGTTGTTAGGGCTTCAGAGGTTAAGCGGGACATATCCCCGCGGCTGGGCATCGCCCACCTGCCTCCATCCTTCTCTTCTGCCCTGCAAAGATCTCCCTACAATTCACAGCTGGGGATTCTGGGTATGGTAATCCAAAAGGTCTTCTCCCCCTCCCCAAGCTCTGATCACCCTTTCCTTTTTGGGATCGTCCATGCCGCCGCCACTCACACTCGCTCCACTTTCAGAAAGTGAATTTTTCCTTTTAATGAACAGAAATAGCACAGGGTTCCAAAAACCTCTCAAAGACAAAGCAGACCATTGCCAATGGTCGTCTTTGTGATATTCCAATTCTTTTCTGATGTGGGAAACCATTCCCCCCCCCCCCGAAATTGGAAAAGTTTCTTTTCTCGGACAGTGGTGGATCTGCTGTGAGTTGGCACCTTTATTTTCAAAGTCTTAAACCTTGGTTGCTGTTGTTGTGTCTTTACTTTCCAGGTGCTGGACTTGGTTTGGGAAGCAGGGGTTGCACCTTGTTGTTAATGGCTGCCAAGTCAACAGAGGCTGGGCGGCCATTTGTTGGAGAGCTTTGATGGTGGCTTCCTGCAGGGCAGAAGTAGGTTGGTTTGGGGGTTCCTTCCAACTTTAGGATTTAAGATTGCATCAAGCTCATGAATGAGAGACCTCCAAGCCACCTCAACGGCTCTACTCAGGTCTTACAAACTCAGGGAGCTTTGATGGTGTCTTTCTGCATGGCAGAGGGTTGGATTGGATGACCCCTGGGAGTCCCAACACTAGGATTCTAGGATTATGGCGACCCCCACGAATGAGAGACCACCAAGACATCCTATCCTTGTGTCTTGCAAACTCAGGGCCGTGGCTTCCTTCATTGAATCTCTCCATCTGCAACGCAGTCTTCCTCTTTTCCTTTTGCCTTCCGCTTTTCCAAGCATTATTGTCTTTTCTGGTGAGTTGTTTTCTTCTCATGATACGTCCAAAGGATGACAATCTCATCTAAGTCATCTTGGCTTCTAGGAAGAGTTTGGACTTGATTTGCTCCAGGATCCATTTATTTGTCATTTTGGCCATCCACAGTATCTGCAAAACTTGCCTTTGGCACCACATTTCCAATGAGTTGACTTTCTTCACTGTCCAGCTTTTACAACCAGATATAGAAATTAGAAATGCAACTGCATGGACAATCCTGACTAGTATTCAATTATATGTCTTTATATAGAGAGATATATCTATATACATGAGCACCTTGGATAGATGCTTTAGATATAGATATAGATCTATATACACAAGTATCTCAGATAGATGATAATATATAGATATCTATATATAATCTAAGCACATCAGATAGATGCTTTGTATAGATAGATATCCATAGATCTATCTATAAACCTGAGCATCTCGGATAGATGCTTCAAAATGAAGGCTGCATGTGCACTGCAGAAATAAAGCAGCTGGAAACTGCTTCATCTGCTATGGCATCCTTGGATTTGTAGTTTGTTGGGACGGCAAAGCTCAGAGAAGGCTGGATACCTCGCAAAACTACAAATCCCAGGATACCATAGCATGGAGCCATGACAAGTTAAAGTGGTGTCAAACTGCATTAGTTCTGCAGTGTGGATGCAGCCAAGGATGAAGACTCAAAACTGACTCACTGCACTCACTGACTGGATTATAATTCCTGTCTTTGGCTGCATCTGCACTGCAGAAACAAAGCAGTTTGACAACACTTTGACTGCTATGGAATCCTGGGATTTGGAGTTTTTGTGGCCTCAAAGCTTCGGCTGATTCGCCAGCTGCGTCCCTACCTGGACCAGAGGAAACGGTAGTACATGCTCTGGTAACCTCTCGTTTGGATTTCTGCAACGCGCTCTACATGGGGCAACCCTTGTACCATACCCGGAAGCTACAATTAGTGCAGAATATGGCAGCCAGACTGGTCACTGGCATACCCAGAGCCAGCCATATAACACCAGTGCTTAAAGATCTGCACTGGCTGCCTATTCACTTCCGAGCGCAATACAAGGTGTTGGTTATCACCTATAAAGCCCTAAATGGCTTGGGCCCAGGATACCTTGAGGACCGCCTCTCCCCATACAATCAGCCCCACACACTCAGAACATCTGGGCAGCTATTGAGGGTTCCAGGGACCAGACTAGCCTCCACGTCTAAGAGGACCTTTACCATCTCGGCCCCGACCCTCTGGAACTCCCTGCCCATTGAGCTCCGCTCGGCCACCTCCCTGGCCCAGTTCAAAAAGGGGCTGAAGACACTCTTGTTCAAACTTGCATTCCCTGAAACAGGCCCCAACTAGTTCCCCCCCTCCCTATGTTAGCAGTGGCAAGCTGGCCAGAATTGTTTTTAATGTATTTGTTTTTATTGTATTTGTACTCCATGTATTTTGTGATGTTGTGCACCGCCCTGGTTATATAGAAGGGCGGTATATAAATAAAATTTTTATTATTATTTATTATTTTGGTAGGGAAGGCTTAAATGTCTCACAAACTACAATCCCCAGGTTTCCATGGCAGTTAAAGTGATATCAGACTGCATGATTTCTTCATTGCGGATGCAGCCTTCCTCAGTTTGGATCCCCCCCCCCCCCCGTCTTATCCCACCTGTTGGGTGAAGGATGCTGGGATTTGTAGTTCTTCAAAAAGCAACTTTTCACACTTCTGGACTGAGCCACATAAAAAAAAAAAATTATTTCCCCCAAACTCCTCTTATCGCATGCTTTCCCCTCTTCAGTAACTGAAGTCCCCTCTATCTAACCCCGGTTCTCATGCTGTCGGTGGGATTTCTTACACTTTCCCATAAGGTTATATATTCCTTTTCGGCAAATCCTTTTCTCCATGCCAACATGCCTGCAAAAATATCTATCCCTTGCCATTACTCTGGAGAGAGAGGCCTCGAATTCCACCAAGATGTTTCGCACCCCCTGCCCCATAAAGAGAGTTTAGCCACTTGGGAAAAACCCTTATTTTCCTTTCTCCAATTTTAGGGTATAGCTCATTTTAAGTCAACCCGATATCAAGGACAAAACTGGACTATTGGACCCTAAGAAAAGAAAATACTATTTTCTTCGGGTACATCTAAACTACAGAAATAATGCACTTTGATGTCACTTCAACTGCCATGGCTCCATCCTACAGTCTTGGGATTTGTAGTTTTGCAAAACCTTTAGCTTTCTCTGAGTGCATCTGTGCTGTAGAAATGATGCGCTTTGACACTACTCTAACTGCCTTGGCTCTGTCCAGCAGAATCCAGGGATGTGTAGTTTGGTGAGGCATCCAGACCTCTTTGGCAGAGAAGGCTCCAAACCTTGCAAAACTACAAAGAACTACATCTGATGGAGGTACAGTGCTTAAAGCAGTGTCAAACTGCATTATTTGTACAGTGTAGATGGCTCCTGAATCACAGCTTCACCACAGTTTGCATCTGCACTGTAGAAATAATACCATTTGACACGACTTGAACTGCCATGGCTCCATCATTCAGAATCCTGGGATTTGTAGTTTGATGAGGCACCAGCACTCTCTGGCAGGGAAGGCCCAAGGCCTTGCAAAACTACAGATCCCAGAATTCCATAGGATGTAAGCTACAGCACTTAAAAGTGGTATCAAAGTGTATTATTTATGCAGTCTAGATGCATCCTAAATCACAGCTTCACCAAAGGGTGCATCTACTCTGTAGAAGCAATGCAGTTTCACACCACTTTAATGGCCATGGCTCCATCCTACGGGATGCGTACTTTTGTGAGGCACCCACACTCTTTGGCAGAGAAGGCTTGTAAAACTACAAATCCCAAGATTCCATAGGATGCAAGCACCTTACTTAAAGTGGTGCCAAACTACATTATTTCTACAGTGCAGATGCACCTCAGTCCTCAATAGATGTCAGATGGCCATCCGTCAGGAGTGCTTTGAGCTGAGTCCTAAATGGCAGAACAGGGTTGGATTGGATGATCCTTGGGGGTCCCTTCCAATGCTAGGATTCTATGATTAATAGAACCTGTATAATAGGATATCTTTCCTTCTCATGCAGTTAGTATAACAGGACCTTCCTATCCAAAAATGCCTTGTAGATAGAGGGGGGGTCCTTTCTCCCCAAGAATCCCTATGTCCTTTTGCTCCCAAATACTCATTATAAATAGAAATCTGGGCCTCTTCACCACAATACATGCTTTCCCTTAACAAACCCATTGCATGCGAACAGAGACTAAATCTCCCCTCTTCCTTACGGCCCCTGTTTCCCCCATAACGCTGTACAGCTATCCCCCAGTTAACAAAGTCAGTCTCTTTCTTGGTGCTAATTTTTGTAATGGGAAATGTTGGACCAGAGTCAAAAATAACAGGGAAAGAATAGAGAGAAGTCCCTACACCACAAAGGGAAAAAGAAAAGCCCTTGAACATGTTTCAGCAAACTTTGAATTCAAAACGAATGCAGTCTGTCCTCTTTATCCACTGATGCAAGCATCCATGGCTGAAAATATTCAAAATGATGTATAAATGCCAAAAAGCAAACCATGATTTTGCCATTTTGTATAAGGGATACCATTTTACTAGGCCACTGTATCTAATGGGATTTGAGCATCCATGGATTTTGGAATCCATGGAGGTCCTGGAACCAAACCCCAGTGGATACCAAGGGACCACTGTAATAATAGTAATAATACTGTAATAATACCCAATTGTACATGTGAAATGAAACAACCAGGTCAGTAAGCCATGCATCAGTTAACCAAAACATTTCTGAACCTTTTGGGCTGCATCCACACTGCAGAAATAATCCAGTTTGCCATCACTTTAACTGCCAGGTTTTTGTGCTATAGAATCCTGGGATTTGTCATTTGTGGTGGCCCCAGAGCTCTCTGACTGAGAGGGCTGAATCACTCACTAAACTACAAATCCCATATTTCCATAGCAAGGAGTCAAGTTAAAACAAACTGATTATTTTTCTTGCAGTTTATTCACCTTGCCTTTTGCAGACAAGCATATGTGGCTACAGTAAAATGAGCCCCATTTTTGCTCAATTATTCAGTAGTTTAGTTTGCAATGCAAAACATGGGGCTTGCAACGCAAAATATACCATGCACAACCAATGTAGGGTGAACAACTGCAATGCACAGTGGGGACCCTTGGTATCCTCTGAGGTTTGTTTCCAGGGTTCCTCTGTGGATAGCAAAATCCATGGATATTTCAGCACCAAAAGCCTTCCTTTCTCCAGCCCACCTTTGCCATCATCCAAATGCTGACGCTGCTTAAAAAGAATCCAGCTAGGCAGAGGATAAGGAGAAAATGGGCCACTAAATGGTGGCAGAAAGACTTTGTAACAAGGAGCTTCTTTACCGGAGGCTTTGTTAACTGAGGTATGTCTGTACTTTCCTTCCATTCAACAACAACAAAACCCACCCCTGAACATTTTAAGCATGGCACATGTTTTCTCAGAAGCCATCTAATCCGGCTGCCTCTCAGTGGAGGCCTCCTGATACCTCCACAACATGGAGCCATCTACATCCATCCCTCTATGTCTGGTTTACTATTAGGGAGTTTCTTCTAATATTTAGGCAAAATCCTGTCTTCCTATAATTTCAGACCATTGGTCCTCGTTCTTCAGATTCTCAGACATCTGAAGGATGCTGTGGTCACTCTCCAAGCTGAAGAAAAGATGCTGGCAACACCTTCCCTTGACGCATTCTCTGAGCACACGGTGAGTTTTGTTGCACAAAGGAGACACACTCCTTTGTGTTGAGGTTTTGTGTAGCTGCTTGTGAGATGTGGCTGTGATGCCCGCGGCCAGTCTGGGGACCAACGAAAGCCATTTGTAAGTCTGTGGACACCAAACTTGGGAGCCACTTTGTGTTTCTGAGATGCTCAGAGGAGACCTGGTTGACCCTCACCTTGGGAAAGTTGCTTTCTTGGACTACAACTTCTAGAATCCTTCAGCCAACAGGGCAGAAATATTGGACACAACAGCACTTGAGATACAAGAGCAACAGAAAAGGACTTTTCTCCCATTGTGACTGTCCTGGAGGGACTACTATGAGAAAGTCAAGGGTCTCCCCCATTTTCTCCCCCCATGCAACTCCAATTCCTTATCGATAGAAGTATAACCCTCCTGCACTCCACACTGGCTTCTTTTTCTTCCACGTAAAATCCATAAGGACAGAAAGATGGGACAGCTTTTCAGGACATGTCCCCCATAAGGGCTTGAAAAAGGCCACCGTACATTTCTATCCCCACTTCTTTCCTCTGTCTGCTATTTACGCATTTCCCTTTTTTGCCCCAGGATAAAGAAACTTCCCTCTCTACAGTCAATTCAGGACATATCCTTCAAAAGTAAACCCCCCTCATCCAGCATGATACTTTCTCCCATCTTGGATATTACAGAGATAATTCCTTGCTCCTGTATGTTGACAATTACATTCTTGGGGTTTGAGGGGAACCCTGGATTCTTTCTATCTATAATTCCCACCCATGAACCACCCTCCTTAGTTTTACAATCGAGTGTTGCAAATATGTTGCTGGTCTGTAAATCCCCATCAGCCACTGTTTTTGTTTCAGATCCACTGGGAAAACCAAGCAGCAACGTTACTTCCAAAAAGCGCCTCCCAGATGATCTGTCTCGGGTTCATTTTCATTGTTGGATCTGCCAGTTGCTGCTGAACAGTTCACGGTCAATGGACAACTTGATTTTGAGACGTACACTTGTGTGTATGAGAGCACCATGACAACCCACAATCTTAGATCAATTTCTTCTTTGTGGGAGAATCACATTTTCCAGCCCAGATTGGTCCAGGGCGGTGTAGGCTCAGAACTCAGCGGGCAACATTATTCCTTAAATCGCCGGTTGGCTTGCATCTTCTTGTAGATGTTCTCGGTATCCTCCGCCTGTCCTTCCTTTTCAGCCACGGTCAGACTGCTTGGCTTTCTCCGGAGTGTCAATTCTCGGCTGGCGGCACCCAGCACATTCTCCATGACGGGGATGCTCTCCGCTGATACCATGACAGCCGCTGCACCCACCCCAGCGGCCACATTGATGGTGGCCACACTACCATAGCGGGATTCATCCTGTTCGATATCGCTAACAGAAGAGCCAGGGGACACACCGGCACTCTTGGCTGGCCGGAAACCCCGGTAATCCTTGCCCATCTCGTTGAGCTCATACGTGTCTTGCCCATCGGAGGGCTTCTGGGTGGCTTTCCATTCCCAGGGTCCATTCCCAGATGACAGGTGTACAATGGGGTGGTGCGGAGCATGAGCATCGATGGTGACCACACTGGAACTATCTCTTTCAGATGGGGAGCGATATTGGGAGGAATCGGAGCTGGTGGAGGAAGAGGATGTCTCGGAGTGCTTCGGGGTCACTGACACCATGCCTGGCTGCTTGGATATGGCAATGACCTGCATGAGCCGGGGCGGGTTGGCGACGCGTTGGGCGGCCCCTTTCTCTGCCATCATCATCCACTTGGCCCGTACAGCGGAGCTGCTTTTGGGAGAAATGTTGGCGCTGGTGTTTCCTTGGCTTTCCTCAGGTATGTGGACCAGCTGTGTCGCCCCTGGTCTTGGCTGGATGAGGACACGGGGACCCATGGAGGCCCGCTCAGTTGTTCGGGCCTGGACCGTGGGGTACAAGGATGGCAGGATGTGCTCCTCCTCGTCTCCCACCAAGAAATCAGAGCCGACACGCCGGGCAACTTCCTCAGCTAAGGTCATCCCGCGGCCTTCCACTGATTTCTGCTTCCATTCAGTGATCAACTGTTTGGATCGGGAGGCATCCACAGGGACGTGGATGGTCATGTGGCGGCGGGCCGGGTCATCCATGGAGGGCGTGTTGACCCGGGGCAAAGTATTGCTGAAGGTGACCATGTTTTCCTTGCCCATGGGGCTACGGGGTGCCAAGAGGTCCACGTCAACACTGGCCCGTTTGAGGCTTCCCAGAGAGTTTTTCTCACGTTGAACCTGCCGGTTCATGCCTTCCAGGTGGGTCTGGTGTGGGTTGAGCTCATCTGTGCTAACCGACTTGTTTTGGTGGTACACCGAGTCATGGCCACGTTGGGTCAGGGCTCTCAGCGCATCCTTGGCGGGGGGATTGGATGGTGCCTTCTTGGTCAGGGCTTGGAAATTGCCCACCGCATGGTATGCCTATGTGTGAAAAAAGCAAGAGGAGGCAGCTGTTATATAGTCTACAGAGCTTAAGAACTTACCAACCACACATTCCTGGTGATCCTATTTGAAACAAATAACTGTATAGTTCAGAGAGTACATGGTGTATGGTTTGAGTGTTGGACTGCAACTCTGGAGACCAGGGTTCAAATCCCCACTCAGAAGATGGCAATGGCAAATCCCCTCTGAAGAAACTTGCCAAGAAAACCCTATGATAGAGTCACCTGTGAGTTGCCATATGTCAAAAATGACTTGGAGGCAGACCACAACAACAGAATTCATTCCACAAGCAGAGGAAAGGTGCAGCAGTGTCATTAAGGCACATTTTTACCCATTCATCCAAACCAGTTTTTAAAATTATTAAAAGACACAGAGGCTAGGGAGGTTAAAAGGGGAGCCGGAAGGAGAAACAGACTGGAGCATATGAGGAGGATGGAGAGGGATCCTCCAGGAGATCTGCAAGGAAAGCCCAGGACACACAGTGCTGAGCACTCAAATTTTCCCCCTCATTTGTATTTTAAAACGGTGCATTCTGGGGGCCAAATCAGAGTCACAGCCTTTGCGCATTGCTCTTAAAATCACACCAGCTGGGCAACTTCAGCAGATCCACAAAGATTTCTTTCCTGTCCCTGAGACCTTCCTGGAG
>NC_056531.1:15424162-15433955 GCF_019175285.1 Sceloporus undulatus
GCCACTGCTGCCCATATATGTCCTGGTTTTCATAGAATCAAAGAGTTGGAAGAGACCTCAAGAGCCATCCAGTCCAACCCTCTACTTCTGCCACGCAGGAACTCTCAGTCAAAGCATCCCCATTGACAGACGGCCATCCAGCCTCTGTTTAAAGACCTCCGAGGAAGGACGCTCCACCATAATCTCTGAGGAAAGAGTTTGTTCCTCTGTCAAACAGCCCTTACTCTCAGGAAGTTCCTCCTAATGTTGAGCTGGAATCTCTTTTGCTGTAGCTTGCATCCATTGTCTCGGTTCCTGTTCTCTGGAGCAGTAGAAAACAAGCTTGCTCCCTCCTCAATATGAAATCCCTTCAAGAATTTAAACAGGGCTCTCATATCACCCCTTACCCTTCTCTTCTCCAAACTAAACATCCCCAGCTCCCTAGGTTGTCCTCATAGGGTTTCGTGGTTTCCAGATCCTTCACCATTTTAGTCGCCCTCCTTTGGACACATGGCTCCAGTTTCTCAACATCCTTTTTAATTGTTGGAGGGTATGAAGTTGCATTTTTCTTTGGAAATCACAAGCCGAGAGGCAGAGGAGACTCACCGAGACGTAGACGGCAGCAAAAGCAGAAAGGGTAGCATGTTGGGAAGGGAAGGTTTTCCTGAAAGAGACAAAGCAACAGATGTGCAGATTTTACCCATAAGGTGTCACCCATATGGCTGCCTTCTTTATCAGGAATGGTAAGGCTTGGAGGGCAATCGGGTGTTCTCTCTCTTTGTATTTCTTTCTCTACAAGGTGAGACTACGTACCCCTTCTGACAGTAGTAGACAATGGCCCTATACAGACCAGCACTTTCTACCAGGTTGTGGGCAGAGTTAGGGTGCCACGTCTGCATGCTAGACACCCTAACCACGCCCCCCAGGGATCCATTTTGGCATGTGCTGGTCCACATGGTGTGCGCCATCACTACACCCCTCTGGTGCTTCAATCACACGATGTAGCACCAAAGGGATGTCATAAAGCTATGCCGCCACTGTTATGGTGCCCCTTGGAGAGCGCAAAAAGGAGCTGCTTTTTGTGGCTCCTTTTTGCACATCCCAGAGACCGGATCAGGGCTGCAGCATGAGGTGGCCATGGCCCTGATCCAGCCAGTAAACGGGTGGCTGCAGACCGCCCCTTTGGGGTGATTTGTATAGCCCCAATGTTAAGTAGGAATGGATTAGGAGGTCCAAGGAGTCAGTAGGAGGTGCAGACTACACCAGGTGACACCTTATGGGTAAAATCCAATGGGGCAGTCATTCCTGTCCGTCCGTCCATCAAAAGGGATGTGTTAGGCAAGTAGCCAAGAGGGCAACCCCAGTGCAGGAAACTAGCCATGATCTAGGAAGTCTGACTGGCTCAGCATAGGGGAAAGCTCAAGAGCACATAGCCAGGATAGATCATTTAAAATTGGAATCTGCATAATCCCCTCATTGACAGGAGCGATGGTGGATGATGGACCTTGTGCTTACAAATGATCAGAAACCCAAGCCCATTTCCCTCTGGAGGAGATACTCCATTGCCCAGAGACATTTGCACTTGATTGTCCAGTCATTTACAAGTCTCATTCTTCAGTTTAATTTCAAAATCTGCCCCAGGATACATTTTGCCCCATAAATATGCCTGCCAAGGCACCCCAATTTGGTCTTGTTTTGAGATCAGACAGATGCTCTGTATCTCACTTGACTTCTCAACAACCACTGGCTATCCCATAATCCACAGGCCGTGGGCTCAGCCACCTTCATCTCACAGAATCCCCCGATTGGACCCCCCGCTTCTGGAAATGGTACAGTATTACCCTCTGCAATCCCTAAATTCGCTATCGGCTAATCCCTTTGACATGGTTAATTCTTGAATCTGTGCATGTGGGAGCATGCTTTTGTGGGAGAAGTGATTCCCTCTTGTATGCAAAGAAAACTACATTTGGATTTTTGCATTCTAGAGTTCTGTTTCTTGGAACTGGTATATATAAGCTTGAGTCCTGCTTCTAGTTGCCCAAACCCTCTCAGCAGCAAATGCAGTTCCCTGATTAAATATTGATTGTGGGTGCCCTCTGGGAATCCTGGCATTTTTGGGTAATACTTCCCTTTCTCGCTTTCCCTGCAGTCGCACCTGACCTGGAACGGCCTCCCGGCAGCAGCAACATCCACCCGCAGCACTGGACATGATGGTCAGACCCCAAAACTATCCCAGGGTGGTAGAGACAGTCATGTGCCAGGATCCTCAGAGGGCACCCACAATCAATATGTAAAAAGGGAATTGTATTAGTTCACTTAAAGCTGCTGAGGGGGCTTGGGCAACTAAAAGCAGGGCTCAAGATTATATACATATACTGGTTCCCCGAAACTCCAAAGGTTGTTCCTTTGCCTTCCCACTTTTCCGTCTGCTTTTAAAATGTCCCGGTTTCTTTCTCCTCCTCCCACTTTCTCCCTCTATCCTCAGCTTACTTCAGCTGCTGCAAACTGTGTTCAAAGTGCAAGAGCCGTTTCCACACAACTCAGCAGAAAGGAGAGGAAATATGGAAGTGAAATCTTGCCCTTCCCAGTCAGCTCAGGCAAAAGCAAACTCTCCTAGCTTCTCTGCTCTTCTTCATTTGCCATCTTGACCACGCTTTGAGGTTGCTTGGTCCCAATTTTCATCTCTGAAAACGTCAGAAGGTTTGGACGTGGACCTACCTGGCTGAAAGGATGGCATGCTGGTCTTGACCCGAACAGATATCCTGCGTGATATAAGGGTTGGAGTCGCAGGAGATTCCCAAGAGTGTGTAGTTGGGCTTGCACACGGTCAGAAAGAATGGGGCATGGTACCCCGTGGCCAGCTGGATCACATCCGTCACGAGAGCCGTGGCACAGAGGCCAAATACGTGGACACCTGAAGGGCAGGGAGTGCGGGAAGGTTAATTTCAGCCAAGACAGTAAGATTTTGTTCAGGGGTGTGTGAAAGGCAAAGACTCTCTGAGCATAAACAGAGTGAGTTTTCACTGTCTCACATGTGGAGCCAATACACTGCCATGTTTAGGATACAAGGGAAAAACAGACAGTTCTGGAAAGGATTTCCATCTTTGTAAGTGGATTTATAAAGAGCCTTATGAGTGGACTTACAAGAGAGCCAGCATAGCATAGTGGTTGAGCACTGGACTCTGGAGGCCACAGTTCGGTCCTGATTCAGCCACATAAACTCACTGGGTGACCTTAGGCAAATCACACTCTCTCAGCCTCAGAGGATGGCCATGGCAAACCCCTCTGAAGAAACCTTGCCAAGAAAACCCTGTGATATATTTGCCTTAGGGCCACCATAAGTCACAAATGATTTGAAGGCATACAACAACAAGAAAAGTGGACTTACAAAGCTAGCAAAGTGCAGTGGTTTGAGCACTGGACAACAACTATAGGAGGCCAGGGTTCAAATCTCTGCTTGGTCACACTCTCTCAGCCTCAGGGGGAGGCATAAGCAAACACACCCTGAACCAGTCTTGCCCAGATAACCTCGTGACAGGGTTGCCTAGGGTTGCCATAAGCTGGAAATGACTTGAAGGCGTACAACAAGAACGCAGGAAATAGAATTGAACAATTCTGCAATGTCCGTAAGTCAACCAGAGGCTGCCCTGGCATTACAACTTCTGGGCATCCATTGCATGATGGTCACCATGGAGTGACGGATTCATTGGTCAGCCCCAGTGTACATCTGGAGACTGGTAAGGAAGTGCTGCAAGATGCTTGCAGGGACCAATACGCATCACAGAATAATAGAATCACAGGGTCAGAAGAGACTCCAAAGGCCATCCAATCCAACCCCCTTCTGACATGCAGGAAGACACAGGCAAAGCCATGTTGACATCCCTTTAGATACTGAAACATGGCTTTCCTGTCACACCTTAACCTCCTTTTTACCAGGCTAAACATACCCAGCTCCCTAAGCCACTCCTCAGAGGGTTTGCTGGTAAACCAAGATATACTGATATAGTAATATCAACGAAGGATATTAGTAATCTGGAAAGTGTCCAGAGAAGGCTGATCAAGATGCTCAAAGGTCTGGAAACCAAGACTTATGAAGAACAACTCAGGGAGCTGGGAATGTATGGAGATGAGAAGACATATATAAATGTTTTGAAACTGTGGATAGTTGAATCCTTGGATAAAGAATCTGTGGATATGGCAGACCAGCTGTAACATGACAATGAATGACTGGCTTAAGAATTTAGGCTGGCCTTTCATTGTAAAGAGTAACAGTACAGAAACACTTGGCAAAAATACAATGCATACTTGCAGTTGTTTCTTTTTTTAAAAAAAGGTCCCAAGTTCTGCACTGGCAAGGATGGGCATGTATCAGTGATGCCAATGGGCATGAAAAGGGGTGCAGGTAAACGTACCCACAAACCTGACCGTCCTGCGGAGGAAGGAGTTGAAGTTGCAGCCGCCGGCGTTGATGCTTCCTTCGGAGCTGCTGCGGCCTTTGGTCTTGGATTGCAAGCAGTACACGATGCCCTCACCCACCATGATCTGTGTGCCAGAAGAAACAGGTTGGCATATCAAGAGGTTGGCATTCCTGCGTATCAGAGCCAGGGTGGCATCACGGTTTGAATGAACTAGGGTTTCAGAACTCAAATCTCCACTTGGCCATGAAACCCACTGGGTGACTTTGGGCAAGTCACACTCTCTCAGCCTTAGAGGAAGGCAATGGCAAATCCCTTCGGAACAAATCTTGCCCCCAAAAAACCCACAATAGGCTTGTCTTAGGGTCTCCATAAGCTGGAAACGAAGGCACACAATGACAAAATACCCCCATTCCTTTTCACTATCTTCTCTTAAAACAGAATTACAAAATTAACAACTAGTGGTGAGGATTTTTCTGCAGTGGGTTTGCTGGACTCCTCTTGCATCCCAGAAAGTGTGCATGACCATTATTGGCTAAAATGTATGTACTGTATTTGATATCCCACCTTTATCCCAGCGCAGGATTCGGACCAGGTTACAACCCATTAAAAACACAATCTACTAAACAATACGAAATTTAGAACACAATTGATTTTGGAAAACAAAAATTCCCTGGATGAAACAGGCCTTGTGCAACAGGCAGGACTTTTACTAGTTATGGTTGTGGTCATTTAGCATTTGCACCCGGACGGATTGAAAAGTCCCAGATTTTGTTCCTGTTCTCTCCCATTTTAAACTGAAGTAGGAGAGCTGGTATAAAAACAGAAAATATCCTGGGATAAACAAAAGGCGCATGGATTTCTAGAATAAAATAGGAAACCTCAGCAACAAAAGCTGGGACTTTCGGGTCTTTTAAATCAGTGGATGCACCCTATAAAGAATTTCTAGCCTGACCCCTGAAGAAGCATTTGGGGGCAATTTTTGTTGTAAATTTCACAATTTTTTTTTTGATCCATGGAAATCTCTAAACATAGGAGTTTGTCACACTGGGGCTAATTTCGGCATCAAAGAGAGAGGAAAGAGCATTTAAGTATCCTGCAAATAAAGTGAAAATGGCAAGCGATTGAGCAAATTATTATCACACGCAATTGCGCAAATAAAGTGCTATCGGAAATGCCTTGTCGCTGAAATCCTGAAAGCAAAAGGATGCGTGTTAATGCTTCTTTGTGACCACTTTAATGGCGGGTTTTGTGTGATGTCATATGAAATCGTTTCGCGTAATTACGTGGTTTTCCCAAGATATTCACGGGATAAACTCCATAGTGGAAATGACTATCACACCCCTTGAGACGCCAATTTGGGGCAATTTTTCTGACTGGGATCCCAAAATGGCATTGGAGGGGCATGCGTTTTGCCGACACCCCGATCTAGCATCCCCAGCTACTCACAGAGGCGGCAGGTGCAGCAAATGCCAGGCTTAGCAACATCAACAACGGGATCATCTCCTCATTGGTCTCCACGTACGGCATGGAAAGGGCTCGGTCGTAGCACTGGAAGCCCATCTTGGCCGGTTTGAAGAGGTCCGTCAGCTCCAAGAAATAGAGAGTCACAATGGAAGAGGCCACAATGGGCAGCTGGAAGCCAAAGAGGGTCAAAGGAGAGAGCAGAGGAAGAAATGGTAGGATTGGAACCCAGGCCCTTACGGTCTTCAGTTGGAGTGAGCCAACCTGGATGGGCTTTGCTGGAACAGAAGTGCAAAATGGGTTGGGAAGACCATCTCCCACCCTAAACCCTTTGGAGACACTGGTCTCTGCGTGGTCCCTCTATGTTCCTTTAGTACTTGGAGAATGAGATATGTTTTCCTTATGGAAATCTTTCATATCCTCCAACTGTTCCAATTCGGCAGAGGAAATCCCAGTTAATCCTCTGCCGTCTCATTTTCCCAGCCGCTTTTAAAATGTCCCGGTTCCTCTCTCTCCATCCTGCTTTCCTGAGTTGTCCTCTGCTTTCTTCCATTGCATACCCTCCAATTTGCTTTTTTATTATTTATTTATATATTTATTTCAAGGATTTATATCCTGCCTTTCTCCCACAATGGGATTCAAGACGGGTTTGGGATTCAAGGCACAATTCGTGTTGCATTTTATCATTGGTTTTTGATGGTGTCCCAGTTTCTCTCTCTTCCCCCCTACTTTCCTCCTTTGTTTGCAGCATTTTTCCATTGCTGCAAACTGGGTTGAATCTATCGGCCCAAACAGACAGACCAAAATAAAGCTGCTTCGCGTCACTTTGGAGGAATGCTGTTTAAATGACACATGTGTTTTAAGAGGCCAAAAGGCACGCCAAAGCTGTGCTCTGGTCCTTAGTACCGGAGCATGGCTTTGGCCTGGCTTCTGGCTTCTTAGGACGCATGCATCATTTAAACAGCATACCTCCAAAGTGACCCGAAGCAGCTTTATTTCGGCCTGGCCCTTTCTCTTCCCAGTGGGTTCAGGCAAAAGCAAACAGCTGCAGCCTCTCCCAGATGGTCTGCTCTTCCTCACTGCTAAAGTTTGCCACCTTGATCACGGTCTGCATTACTTACCTCAACAAAGTAGAAGCAGGGCAAGAGCGTCATGCTGTCTTTAGGAGGCTTTGGCTTGTCCTTTGCAGAGATCATGGTTTTTGGAGCGGGATCTGTTTGCGCTCCAAAGAGGGGAGGAAGGGACAGTCTGGGCTCAGGTTCTGTTGAGGGAGTAACGGTTTATTTTACTTGAAATAAATGATGCGTTGAAACTGACTGCAGTACAGTTGCAGATCTGAATATTTGCAGGTTTGATCCATATGTCCTCTCTAGGAATCCCTGGTTCCTCCAGCGCAACTCTTGCCAGAGGTTGACAACAGAGTTGTGCTAGAGGATCTCAAAGTTCCTAGAAAAACATGTCTCTATTTGTAGGTCCTCCAGCAGAGGTTGACCACAGAGTTGCAGTGGAGGACCTGGAGATTCCTAGAGAGGTGTTCTCTTGAGTAAAAAGAATAGTTTTGGGTGGTTTTTTCGGGCTCTGTGGCCATGTTCTAGAAGAGTTTATTCCTGACATTTCGCCAGCATTTGCAGCTGGCATCTTCAGATAATAGTGGTGCGGGTTTTTTTTTTTTTGGAGGATTTCCACATTCATGAGAGTCCTTTACTCCTAACCGCAGCGAATGTGGAAGGACCACTGTACTTAGTTGCCTCATTTTCTCATTCCCATTATTGAAACTCCAGGACTCACCCTCCACTCTGCTCTGCATCCGCCTAGAACAACATAGAATAGACTAAATATTCCTCATCCCATCTCCTTAAGAAACGAGAAGGAATAATCTCCACATTTTACCTTGATCTGAAAAAAGTCCCTTTAGCAAAGATCAATGACCAAACAGGGAACTACATTCTCTTTATATTTGAATGACAAAACTGTGAGCAACTGTGGTTGAGATTTAACGGATAACGCTGCAAACCTTTCGATGAGCAATTGGCCCACAATGAATCTTCCACCTGTTGTTAACAGTCCTACCACTGGCTATGGATTTTGTGCATTTGCAACGGTGTGACATTACAGGGTTAGTTAGTACAATGAACTGAACACAACTGGCAGCCTACAATCCAAAGCACACCTCTCTATGCACTTGGAAAAACCAATTGCTTGCAAAAGAAAAAGGAGAGACATGCAACCAAGTCAGCACCTGTCTGCACACCTTGCGGTGGGGTGGTCCACAAGAACCGATGCTGCAAGGTAAGGATAAATTTTATTTATTTATTTATTTATTTATTTATTTATGGTATTTATACCCTGCTCTCCAGCCCCAAAGGCTCTCATTTTGTATTTTATATTTTCTTTGCATCCCAATTTTCCAGGATAAGGACCATTTTGTCTATCCGTTCTAGGTGGATGCACAGCAGAGTGGAGGGCGAGTCCTGGCGTTTCAATGACTAGGTGAGAATGAGGAAGATGACTAAATAAACACATAGACCTTTCCTGGGGAGTCTTTGCAAGGTGCAGCAACAAGTCAACGAAGCTTTGCAAATGTCTTTTGCAAGTGACAAGGCGGAGGTAGCGCCTGAATTTGGCACCCAACTTAAAACTGCCACTCCATCCCACTCCAGGAATGCACTTTGACAACACCCATCGTGGCTGTTGGTAAAGATGGCTAAATGACAGATGTGCCGAAATCCCTGAATGGCAGATGTGCCGAAGCCATGTGCCAAAACCATCGTTCGCATCCACCTTGTTGCTTGCAACAGACTTGCAAGGCTGAGATATAAAGAAGATCTACAAATCCATCCTTAGCTTGGTTTCTGGGCATTGACCACCGCAAGGTGTGATCGCAGGTGTTAATGTGGCTGTGTGTCTCTCTCCCTTTTCTTCTGCAAAGGACTGGACCCATTGTGGATGGAAGATGGTGCATTTCAAATAACGAATAAGGGAAAAGACAACCCAAGCCCTATGTGCGACTGAATAGAAATGTGCAAATAAACATGGGCCACCGTCCCCAGAATCAAAACCCAGGCTCAGCTTCCAACCAAATAGCTTTTGCTATTGTTTAGCAATGTGTCCAGAAGTGGGACCATGGTTATTTGGGGGGGGGGGGGGAAATGGGGGGCCGGGGGGGGGGCTGGAAAAAGCGCCTCGCAAAGGATGCGGCCGCCAGCATGCACAGACTACACAACCCAGTCCTTTGTCTGGAAGTAAGATCAGGTACAAAATGCTGCGCTGAATGGAAAAAGAGATGCAGAGAATGGTGGGAAAGGGATGAAAACATGGCTCCAAACCTACCTGTCCAACATCTGGGATGCTCTCCACACACCCCTTAAAAATGACCAAAGCAAAGTGAATCCTCCTTCAATCTCCTCCTTCTTCTTCGTCTTTCCACTCTCTCTTTTCTTTGGAGAGCATCTCATCCATGCCTTTCTATGCTGCTTATCCAAGAGGATGGGCGGGCTGTCATTACAAAAAGGAAAAAAAGGGCTTTTCCATCCCCTTCCTTTGCAAATGTTGCCTCTTTTTTGGATGTCTAAGATCAGATCAGTCTACTCCTCCGAAAGGGAGGCACCTCTGCATCCCACCCTCAACATCTGCAAATAAAAAGGAGATTTAAATCCTCTTTTTTTGCTTCTTCCAGTCAAAATGGCTTGGATGGGAGCCCCTCTCTTTCTCTCTCCAGCTGCTGCAGGCTTCAGCACAAAAGGAAGGAGGGGGTGATTGGCTTGGTTGTGTGTGTGTGTGTGATGTGTGTATATAAGTGTGTGTGTGTTGGCGTATTTGGTTTCCATAGAGAGGATCACACTGAATAGGATGGCAATGGAGGGCTGGGAAAGGCTCAGAGATTTGTGGCCGTGAGAAAAGAGAGCATATAAAGAAGACGCCTGGGCCGTACAGAC
>NC_056531.1:15433980-15474569 GCF_019175285.1 Sceloporus undulatus
GTCCATTTAGACTGGCGCTGTAGGAGCTACAAAGGCCTAGTAGAGTGTTCTCTCTAGGAATCTCTAGGTCTCCCAGGGCAATGTAGTCAACGTCCGACAGACACTGGCCATAGACTGTGCTGTAGGAGCTTACAAAGGCCTAGTAGAGTGTCCTCTTAGGAATCTCTAGGTCCTCCAGGGCAATCTATGGTCAACGTCTGACAGACACTGGCCATAGAACTGCATTGGAGGAGCTACAAAGGCCTAGTGAGTGTTCTCTCTAGGAATCTATAGGTCCACTAGGGCAACTCTGTAGTCAACGTCCGACAGACACTGGCCATAGAACTGCGCTGTAGGAGCTACAAAGGCCTAGTAGAGTGTCCTCTCTAGGAATCTCTAGGTCCACCAGGCAAACTCTATGGTCAACGTCTGACAGACACTGGCCATAGAACTGCATTGGAGGAGCTACAAAGGCCTAGTAGTGTTCTCTCTAGGAATCTCTAGGTCTCCAGGGCAACTCTATGGTCAATATCTGACAGACACTGGCCATAGAACTGCATTGGAGGAGCTACAAAGGCCTAGTAGAGTGTTCTCTCTAGGAATTATAGGTCCACTAGGGCAACTCTGTAGTCAACGTCCGACAGACACTGGCCATAAACTGTGCTGTAGGAGCTACAAAGGCCTATGTAGAGTGTCCTCTCTAGGAATCTTAGGTCCCCAGGGCAACTCTGGTCAACGTCTGACAGACACTGGCCATAGAACTGCATTGAGGAGCTCAAAGGCCTAGTAGAGTGTTCTCTCTAGGAATCTCTAGGTCCTCCAGGGCAACTCATGGTCAATATCTGACAGACACTGGCCATAGAACTGCGCTGTGAGGAGCTACAAAGGTCTAGGAGAGTGCTCTCTAGGAATCTCTAGGTCCTCCAGGGCAAACTCTATGGTCAACATCGACAGAACGCCATAGAACTGTGCTGGAGGAGTTACAAAGACCTAGTAGAGTATTCTCTCTAGGAATCTCTAGGTCCTCCAGCGCAACTCTATGGTCAACATCCAACAGACACTGATCACAGATCTGAGCTGGAGGAGCTACAAAGGCCTAGTAGAGTGGTCTCTCTAGGAATCTGTAGGTCTTTCGGTGTCACTTTAGTTAAAGTTTGACCATAGAGTTGCATTGGAGGTTCTAATATTCCTAGAGAGAACATATTAATCAAATCCATGATAATCGAACCACAAATATCAAAGTGCATATGGAGGGCTGAGTGTAAGTGCAAAAGGATCGGATCTTAGTGGATACAAGTGAATGTGAGCTAGTAGTGTGATGCAGCATAAAAAGGCCATTGCGATTGTAGGCTGCTAATAGAGTATAGTGTCTAGTCGAGGGAAGTAATAGTGCCACTCTATTCTGCCTCACTTGGAATATTGGTTCCACTTTTGGGCACCACAATTCAAGGGATATGGGCAACATTTCTCGATGCAACACATTCTCATGTGTTGAGAGCTGTAGAGGTTCAAACTGAAAAACACTCCTCCTTATCTTTCATGATGCAAAAGAGGAAGCAGAGCTTCCTGTGGCTGAGTACCAACGCCACAGCTGGGAAGGCTCCTTTTTGTTGTTTTTGGCACAGGAAAATCCCCCCCCCCCCCCCCGCGCAGCTGATCTCAGACAAGGAACTTCCCAACAAAAGCAAATATTTCTACACTTGATCTTGGCCAAAAGGCCGAGAAGCGATTGTAAATATTTCCAAAGGCAGCTGCAGACAAAGTGTCGTCCCACAGATCCAAAATGATGTCTTCTGCGAACTTTTGTATTGTTCGTAACCTCTCTGCGCTTTCGCCTTTCTGGCGTTCTCCAAACACATCCTGGCTATTCTTTGAATTTCTTTCTTGGCGGTTTCCACCTTTTCCCCATTTCTGCATATAACCCCTTCTAAATCTTAGCTCAGTTGAAAGGTCTTTGTCATCCCTCTGGTTTCTTGGGATGCCTCCCATCTGAAACTCTGAGCATTTATCGTCCACATTTACTAGTTTGTTTGCAAAGATATCATGGAAGATATTATTATTATATTATTATTATTTTTATTATTATTTACGGTATTTATACCCCGCTCTTCAGCCCTAAAGGCTCTCAGATCGGCTTACAATTATGTTTATCTTTATGAAATCAAGATATATACCATCCGCAGCATTCCCTTCATCTACCAAGCTTGTAACTCTATCCAAAAAACACATCAGCTAGTCTGGCATGACTTTTTTTTAGAGAACCCAAATAGATTTTTATTATCACAGTGCTGCAAACCCTGAGTTCATTTGTGCTTAGTTTTCTGATTAACCCTACAAATGCCTGCTATTTTTTGAATTCCTTTTTCGTGATTTCCCCCTTTTTCCATTCTATACATGTTCCTTTTCAAACTCAGCTCAGTTGAAAGTTCCTTAGTCATCCATCCTGGTTTCTTGAGACTTCTCGTTTTTCTTTCTCACTGGAACTGTTTGAAATTGTGCTTCAGTATCTCCCTTTTGAGAAAGTCCCATCCATCATGAGCTCCCTTCTCTTTTGGATTCCTGACTCAATACTTCCCTATGTTCGTGAACTCCGTCTTGGAGAATCGCCCGACTTCCCCCCTTTCCCCCATTATCCCCTACCCAGGCGGGTATTTGCAATTAGGAATCTCCCAGTAAGCGGCGATGCCCGAGCCGATGAGGAAACCCACGTAGCGTCATGGGGTGGCTGCGGTACTGCGTGATCTGGGTCAGGCCACAAATGCCAGCGGCAATGGCGGAAAGCAAACACCAGGATTGGCTTCAGCAGTTGGTGGTGTCTGAGCTGATGGAGTTGAAATACCTCTGGAAAACGATGCAGGGATTGTGAAATCGGAGGCCTTCATGGCCGGCTTCCATCATTTTTTGTGGGGTTTTCGGACTATGTGGCCATGCTCTAGGAGGTTTATTCCTGACGTTTCCACCAGCAGATGTGGCTGGCCTCTTTCAGAGGCTTTCCTGGTCTGGAGATTTTCAGTCTCCAGTTATCTTGGAACAGTTTCTCCCCGTAGAGATCTTTTTATCATTCGTTCATTCATTCATTCATTCATTCTTACTGTTTTGGTATTTGTAACTGTTTTAACTGCGGTGTTAAGTCAAAATTGGGAAGACGTGATGGTTTTCCCCCCTAGCACCTTTAAGAACAATAAACCAATAAAGCAAAACAGAGGATGCCCAACCGAAATGCCCAGTATTTTGGCACAGCCGAACAATGCTTATGTAGGTGGGCAATTCCAATGCTGAACCGCAATTTAAGTATAAGTGCTCAACCCGCAATGAAAATAAAAAATATTTATGATGTATTTATCTGAACAAATCTTGCCGAGGAATTCGGGTCACCGTAAGTCGGAAACGACTTGAGGCACACAACCACAAAAACTACTTTGGATCACTGATGCTCCTGTTGATGCAGCCCAGAATCGCATTGGCCTTTTTGGCTGCCACAGCACACCCTTCCCTCTTGCCTAGCTTGTGATCTATTATTTTATTATTTGAAAACCACACTGAAAACATTTTTCAACAGGTTCGGGATAACGGTGTGCATTCTGCGGAGCTCAGGAATACATCTTCTTGTCACAGCTTCTGGAGCACTCAGCTTTTCTATCATTCCCGCAAGGCTTGGTGTTTGTGACAAAAAGGAGAGCAGGTGCATAGTTGCTAAAAGACCCAGGGAGTGTGGGTTGTTGTGAGTGAGACCGAGCACTCTGCACATGTTTTGAGAACACCTCTCCTCTTCCCCTCGTTGGCAAAGCAACCAGTAACGGATTATTCTCCGGAGCACACAATTGCTGTTGTTTGGTGCATGGCTTTTAAAACAACTGGTTAAAAGTCCATCGCCTGATACCAATTTTTTAATTGTTAATTTTTAATGTATTTTTATTGATGTGCCTGTTTTTCATTGTATGCACCGATGAGACAAGCAATGTTTTTAGATAGTGGTTGAAATCCTGCTTGGATCCACTTGGGAGAGGCGGGAAATACAATAATATATAATAATAATAATATATAATATATAATAATTATTATTATTATTTATATCTTGATGAAGGAAAAATGCAAGCAACTTTCATTTTTATAACGGACTTCTCTTTTAGGGAATTCTTACAGCTTTACCTTAAGGTTTAGTATATTCGCATGTTATTTTACCACTTTAGCACTTGGGTTTTATCCGTGTTTTATTGTGTTTTTAATTATATATGTCTGATGTTCTGCCCTTCGGTGGAAAGGCTGTTTAAACAAACATTATTATTGTCGTTATTGTTTATTAATGGAAAAGAGATTAATTTAGTGAAATGCAATTATAGGATCGGAGTGACAGCTATCTAAAAACATTGCTTGTCTCATCGGTGCATACATGAAAATGGCAAGTTGATTTAAAAAATACTATATAAAAGTGCGGCCACTTCAATAAGCACTTTGACTAAGACTGGCTAGCGTGTTGCAGGTGCAATTTTTATGGATTTTTGCTGGAAAGTGGGATTTTTAAAAGCAACGATAATTATTTATCTTGGATCAGGGCTGTCATGGCATCCGCCAATTAACCCATCACAGAAGTGGCACCTTTGCTTTGAAAAAGAATCACAGAACCCTAGAGTTGGAAGGGAGCCCCAGGGGCTACCTAGTCCACCCCATTCTGCCACGCAGGGAGACACCATCAAAGCACTCCCGACAGATGCCCATCCAGTTTGAAAACCTCCAAAGGAGGAGATGCCACCACCTTCAAAGGTAGCATCTTCCACTGTTGATATGCTCCTTCTCCCAGGAGAAATTACCTTTTTAGACTTCAATGCCTAATGTCTATCCTTGTGTAGCAATTCTGTTTGCAATCCAAATAGTAACTTCCCCAGGTTTGGGGGTGGGGGGAGGAAATGGTAACTATTTGCACTGCAAAGAATTGTCAGGGTTTTCCCTTCTTTCACTAGTTGCCTCTTTCTGCATGTCAGAGGGATGGATTACCAGTTATCCCCTTGTGACCCCTTCAAACTCTAGGATTCCATGATTCTCCATGTCTAAAGCCACATTATACAGCAAGTATGTGTGTGGGGTTTTCCCTCCCCTTTCTGTCCTTCTTTCTTTGGAAAGAGGAAAGACTTCAGTGCAGCGTGGGAGGGAAAAGCGGGAGACAGTTAAGCCAGCAAAACACTTGGCAGTCTTTTATTTGCAAAATTATTGCTTCCATCCTTTTTTGTACTCTCAGCATGCCATGAAAGTTGTAATTTTCGCTCTCGCGGACTAGGAAAACAGGCAAATGTCGGAGACAAATACACAACAGAATAAACAGTGTGAAAAGGCACACAAAAGCAAGTGAGCAGGGGGTGCGTTTGTGTGTGTTGTCAAATCATCCTGGGAACCGAATTTGGAGAACCAAAGATTTCACTCCCAGGGCCTGTCCATTCTATGTTTCAAAGGAAAACATGGAAAGAATGAAAATGCTGCATGGAAAAGCTCCTTTTTTTGGACCACATGCTCACACTGGCTGCGTTTTTCATGGAGATGTGGTGCTACAAAATTAACTTTTGCAAACCCTAGGAAGTTCCAAGAGACCATGGGTAAATTCAGACCCAGAGTAGCCTCCCTAGAGATAGAGATTTCAGCAAAATAAGGTGGCAGAATTTCAGACCTGAAATGCCCTGGATGTCAAAAAAAGTTACCCAAGGAAAGTTATCTCTCTCCTGCCTCCCCAGTATGCTAGCAGCCGTACTTTGCATATTTCATTTCCAAAAGTGGAAGCTGGGGTGACCTTAAATTTTGAATCCTCCCTTTTTACAAAAAAGGACAAACTCCTTGCATGTAGAAAACAAACATCTCAGGGAAGTGAGCTATACTGGTCAACTCTCAAAAACCTATCTGTTTTTAAAAAGCAACAACAAAGGGCTTTCTGTAGCCAGAAAAAAAAAATACAGTTTCAAATTCAAGGCTGCTGATTTTTGTTTAATACACACGTTAAGATTCCCCAAATTCCTGGTCTACCATTGAAAGCTGGCATTGGCAGGTTCCCAATACAGAAAGGGAGACTTTGGTCCTCCTGATGTTTTGGACTTCAGCTCCCAGAACTCCTGACTGTTGGCAAAGTCAACTAGAGCTTCTGGGAGTTAAAGTCCAAAACATTTGGAGGACCAAACTTTGGGAACCAATGCTTCCGAGTGTCTTTATGGTACAGGAGCTGGAGCAGTGGTTCCCAAACCTGGATCCTCCAGAGGTTTGGGACTTCAGCTCCCAGAATTCCTGCCCGCTGACCAAGGTGGCTGGGGCTTCTGGGAAAAACACCTGCAGGACCAAAGTTAGGCATTGCTGGAACATGCCATTGGTGACCAGTAGCACCTATCCATCTGTGATGTTGGCCCCAAATTTTCCAGGATCTTCCCACTTCAAGAATGCAGGCCTTCATCCTCCTCCTCTAAATATATTTTTCTAGCTGCATTTTTTTGGAGGGAGAGGGGAGTAAGTCATTTATTTGGACATCCAGGTGCCCAAAAGATGGGAAGGTGGAACTGTTTCTCCATAAAGTCACTCCACGCAGAAAGCAACGGGTCCAACAGTCCCCTGGACTTTGCTGCTATCCTTCCTCCGTCATCCTCTGGGGTGCCACAGTCAGGAGCAGTTGAATGGCATCTTCCTCCACAGCCCGCCACAGAGACAATTCTTGATCCACCGCTGCTCCCATTGCTTGACTGCTGTCGTCTTGTTGGGGGAACGCAACATGGTGACGCAACCACACCTTCAAGACAAACAAGAAGACACTCATAACTGAGTTGCTCCAGGGCAGACAAAGGAATCTGCACTTACTTTGAGAACCTGTGTGCTGTACTAGGACCTGGGACATCCAGATTTTAATTCTTACTGACCTATGTATCTTACTTTAAATTAAATCCTTTGGGTGGTAGGTTGGAGATGATAATTGAAACATCAACCCACAAGGAAACTCTGAGCCCAAGGCTTCTAGAGAAGCTGAGAAAATGGGATCCACAGAGAAGCTGACAGTAAATTAGTAAAATTAATAAGTACATTAATAGGTGGGAACAAACAAAGCTTCAAATGTACACCAATGCACTGAGTTTGGCTAACAAATAAGATGAACTTGAAGTCCTCATGCAAGAAGCTAAATATGATTTTTATCGACATAATGGAGACCTGGTGGGATGAGACTCTCATGCTTGGAATATGACAATTGAAGGGTCATATTCACGCATGGTTACTTTATGCAGAGAAAAGGAGGAGTAGTAGCATTATATGTCAAAAACAAATTCACTTGTACAGAAATCCATGAGAGCGATCAGAGTGGATCACTTCAGAGTGTTTGGCTTAAAATAAGTGGAGAAATAAATAAAAGCAACATTGTGCCAGGGGTTTACTATAGGCCAACAGACCAAGAAGAGGCAATGGATGATGCTTTTCAGAAATAAATCTCAGAAATCTGAAAGATGCTGGAATTAGTAGTTATGGGGGCTTCAATTCCCCTGATGTCTGTGTTAAGCGTAGATTTTCCAACAAATTCTTGATGTGCCTTGTAGATAATTTCCTATTTCAAAAGGCAGAAGAAGGAACCAGGGGGTCAGCAGCCCTGGACTATAGGGAGGATATGGCCATTGGAATCAAAGCTATTGGTACTTTAGGAGGAGTGACCCTGTAATGCTAGAACTCGCAACTGTAGGAGAGGGCAAAGAAGAATATGGGCAAACAGGGATCTTGGATTTCAGGAAAGCTGATTTTAACAATACATAAAGGGATCTTGCAGCAACTCTGAGACAAAGTGAAAGACAGAAGTTGGTAGCATGAGGTTTTGTAGACTTGAGCCTACTATGTAGACCTAAGTCTACAAAAGCTCATGCTACCAACTTTACTCTTGCAGACTGATTTTCCATACTAACATGGCTATAAGTCTTTGAGGTTTTTTTAACAAGTTAAGGGAAATACAGGGTGGAATCCCATGGCCAGACTTGCTAAAGGAAAAAGACTCTCAGCAAGGATGACAGTTCTTGAAGAAGAGGCTGCAAAAAGGACAGTCACAAACAATCCCACGCAAGATGAAAACTCGGAACCATCTGAAAAAGCCAATGTGGCAGCACAGCAAATTCAGTGTGTGTGTGTGTGTGTGTGTGTGTGTGTGTGTGTGTGTGTGTGTTACAATGAGAATCACTGTGGTATACTAGGACCTGGGACATCCAGATCTTTCATGGCAGGGGGCTGGACTGTATGACCCTTGGTGTCTCTTCTAGCTCTATGATTCTAGTTGTTACTGATCATAAAATCATAGAGTTGGAAGAGACCGCAAGGGCCATCCAGTCCAACCTCCTTCTGCCATGCAGGAACTCACACTCCAAGCATCCCTGGCAGATGGTCATCCAGCTTCTTTTTAAAGATCTCTAAAGAAGGAGACTCCACAACTCTCCAAGGGAGCATCTTCCACTGTCATACATCCCTTACTGTCAGGGCGTTCCTTCTATTGTTGAGGTGGAAGCTGTTTTCCTGGAGCTTGCATCCATTGCTCCATTGGGTCCTGTTCTCTGGAGCAGCAGAAAACAAGCTTGCTCCATCCCCAATGTCACATCCCTTCAAATAAACAGGGCTATCATATCTCTTCTCCAGGCTAAACATATCCAGGTCCCTAAGTCGCTCCTCACAGGGCAAGGTTTAGAGACCTTCCACCATTTTAGTTGTCCTCCTTTGGACACACTGTAGTTTCTCAATGTCCTTTTTGAATTGTTTTGCCCATAACTGGACATAATATTATTCCAGGTGAGGCCTGACCAGAGCAGAATACAGAGGCACTATTACTTTCCTTGATCTAGACACTATACTTCTATTGATGCAGCCTAAAATCGCATTGGCCTTGTTAGCTGCTGCATCACACTGTTAACTCATGTTCTACTTGTGGTCTACTTGGACCCCTAGGTCCCTTTCACACGTAGTTTCATTCAGCCAGGTGTCCCCCATCCTATATCTGTGCATTTCATTTTTTTCTGCCTAACTCCAGCACCTTACATTTCTCTGCACTGAAATTCATTTTACTAGCTTTGGCCCATCTTTCGAATCTATTAAGGTCATTTTGAATTTTGAAATCTTTCTGACTGCCTCATGCAATTCCTTCTGATTTTATCCTCCTTTACCTCATTTTTTTACCCTTCCTTTTTCAATTTTACACCATTTTGAACAGTATCTCATGAAAGGATGGGTTGGGTTAGATAATCTATAGGGGAGAATCAGAGTATTTGACAGCTTAAGCCACTCTGTATCCCACTTCTCCCTGACCAAACCCAGCAAAAGTGTGTTTGGGAACATATTTGCTGGGCTAATGTAGCTCTGCTCATCCTGAATAAACACGGAGCAGCTGATACCACTGGTAAGCTCTTCCTGAATTAGAAAGGATAAATATTGCCAACAGATAAATGGAATTAAGAGCATAAAGAGAAAATGATCTACAGCAGCAAATGCATCAAAAGTGGTTAACTTTAAACAGGGGTTGGATGAGTGTTTTTTAGGAATGCTGTAGTTATCGGTTCTTGGATGTCAGAAGGGTTGGACTAGATTGGCTTCCCTTGATCTAGACACTATACTTGTATTGATGCAGCCTAAAATCACATGGGCCTTGTTAGCTGCCGCATTGCACTGTTGACTCATGTTCAACATGTGGTCTACTTGGACTTCCAGATCCCTTTCACACGAATAAGTCTCTCCTTCAGCCAGGTGTCCCCCATTATCCTATATCTGTGCCTTTCATTTTTCTGCCCGAAGTGCAGTACCTTACATTTCTCCCTGTTGAATTTCATTTTGTTAGCCTTGGCCCAGCTTTCTAATCTATTCAGGTCATTTTGAATTTTGATCCTGTCCTCTGGAGTATTAGCCACTCCTCCTAATTTGGTGTCACCTGCAAATCTGATAAGTAGAGACCAGGGTTCGAATCCTTACTCAGCCATGGAAACCCACTAAGTGATCTTGGGTGAATCACACTCTCTCATCTTCAAAGGGAGGCAAAGACAAACTTTCTCTGAACAAATCTTGCCATGATAAACCCCATGATAGGTTCACCTTAGGGCCTAAGTTGGAAATAACTGGAAAGCACACAACAACAACAAATGATGTTTACCTGGTACAAGATTTGCATTCCTCAGTGGGATGGGCCCCAAGATGGAGTCGCCGCAGGTGGTCAATCTTGGGCTGTCCAGGTGCCCTGAATGCCAAGGGAGGGAAAAGGGAATACGTATTTCTAATGTGGAAAGCATTCCTTTTCTGCAAGGAAAGGAAGATGACCCCGGATGGTTTGAAAACAAACAAAGCGGCTCAAATACTGTCTCAAAGAAAGGAGAAATATCCCCGATACGTTACACAACAAATGGAATATAGAACCAGGAAGGAGCGAATATTCATATATTTTTGGAAAACATGTTTTTCAAATGTTGTGAAACCCTGATGAGAAGAATCCTGGAACTGACAAGAATTTTTGCAATTTGGGACTTATTCTGCAAAATAATTCACACATGGTTGCTTTAAGCAGAAAACGTTTACTGCACAGAAAATCATCTAATGAAGAAATATTGTTTCCTGCCCAGAAAAGTGCTGCAAAACTCACACATTTGCTGATTTGCCTAGAAAATAGCATTTTCTGGGCATGAAATATGTGAATTTTGCATGGACTAAATCCTGAATTGTGACTAGGCTTCAAAAACTGTTTTGAAGAGTTTCTTACAATGGGAAGGAAATACTTAAAGTTACTTATTGCTGCCTTTGGGAAGAAAACTGAGTGAAGTATCCCATCCTGAGCATATAGTGTATACAGAGACTGTGTGTGTGCATATATGTGTGTGTGTGTTGTTGTTCTTGTTGTGTGTGTATGTATATAATAGAAGAGCAACAGTTTGCAAGATGAATGTATAGGTTCTCCTTCTGCATTCTTTCCTTCTCTCTCATTGTGTGTGTGTTTGTGTGTATGTATATATGTGTGTGTGTATACACACACATATGAGAGAGAAGGAAAGAATGCAGAACCTATATATTCATCTTGCAAACTGTTGCTCTTCTGCTCACTGCTGGTGTCTGCAGATGGAATAACCCATCCGAAGAAATCTCTCCTTGCAATAATAGGTTGGTGCAACACAGGGGCGGGCAACGCATTCTAGTATGTTCTAACATCATGACAACCCCTGGTGAATACAGATGTTGCAAAACTACTCAATTCACTCTTGCACACACATAGGGCCATTGCAAAGACATCAGTCCCAAGCAGAAAGGCAGCTAACATCCTGTGTCACACACACTGAAAGCCCACTGTGCCCAGCCCACCTGGCAGAGGCATCAAACTGGAGCGAAACTGCATGCCCAATGAGCCCGGGTGGCTTCCCGAACTGGAGGCGGACAGGCTGCTTGTTCTGCAGTTTGCCGATGATGGCGTCATTGACAGGGAGCCAGTCGATGTTTGGGATGAGCAGCTGGCTGGGCAAGAGGCAGCACTCATCAATCAGGGCATCATCCGGCTCACTTGGGTGGCTCTCATCACGACCTTCCAGGGAAGGAAAAGGAAGGGTTTGGTCAGGGGAGAAATCAGCATGCCATATTTTGGAGACTCACAATGCTAACTGTCCTAGGACACATGAAAAGGAATCAGTGTTGATCATAAGTTGAATGTGGAGCCAGCAGTGTGATGCTGCAGCAAAGAAGGCAAGGAAGAGAAGAAGGGAGGGAGGGAGGAGGAGAGTAAGTAAGTAAGTGCTGGGACTTTTATGTCATAGGGGGAAAACCCTATCTAGCAGGTGAGTAAATTTTGGGACCTCTCTTCCAGTGACAATGCTTACAACCTGCAACTCTCCTTACAACTCTTCAGGCCATAAGGCGGCAGAACACCTTCTATGTAAGAAATCTGAGTTTCTCTAGGCATCGTTTGTTGGGCCAGTAAATTCTTAATTGTTAAGCTTAACTTTTGAAAAGATTCGAAAACAATATCCGAGGATTTGGTAGTTAGTATCGTACTATGAAGAGTATGGCATTTTTGAGTTCAAAATCGTTTTTACATTGTTTTCAGCCTTAAGAGACCATTTAATGCCACATGAGCTCATCTCTAAATTCCCAAACGGTAAATCAGTATATTCCAAAAAATCGATTTGTGTGACACAGTTTGAGGACAGTGTTACAGGCAAGTGGTCAGTGAATGGAGATGTGGTTATAGCAGAGATAAACCCACTGTCCTGGACAGAAATGGGGTATTCAGATAATACAGAGAATGGCCTACTTCAAACTGGCAAAATTCAAACTGATAGATCAATAAATGCATGTGGCCCTGTAATCTCCAATGTTAGCTGTGTCCATCCTACCCTAGAACACTTTCACCAATAGTCTAGTTCTGTATGCATATTTAGCAAGAAAACATGACTCCTGGGAAACCTGTGTGTGCTTCAAATGCATAACCTACCATGCCCCACAAAATCCTGTTATTCCCCCCATTGGTAAGCAGTCTTTCTGCGCTGTAATCCTAGGCAACAGCCTTGTGCGAACGTGTATGTGTGCCCTCCCAGTGCCCCCTTTCCCATGCGTGGGACACCCACACAACACTCACAACAGAGCCACAGTTTGGTGAGAAGGCGGAAGAGGAGGGACATGCTGTCCTGGGTGTCAGAGGTTGCTGTGTAAATGGGGAGGCAGCTCGGTTTCAAGAGGCCCCAGATGCGAATCATGACCATGAGCTCTCGGAGCATGCCCAGAGAGGCCCCGTCACGGAGGAAGCTGTGCCCGGGGCGAACCGGACCAGAACCCTACAGGAGGAAAAAGAAAAGGTGAAACTGGAGAAAGGGCACCAACATACCCACCTGGTCTCATCTGATTTTGGAGGCTAAGCCAACACCTCAATAGGACATAAATGGGAGAAAATCCCAGCAATCTCTGCAAAGGCTAAGGAAGAATTATACTTGAATCTAACAATACTGGGCAATACTAGGACCTCCTGGAGCAGCTTATTATCTTTTTAGCAAGACAGAGTAGGGAATGTATTCCACTTCTAAGAGACCCGTCTGTATCCAAAGTCACCCAGTGGGTTTCCATGGCTGAGCAGGGATTTGAACCCTGATCATTTGGAGTTTTATGTCAACACTGAAACCACAGTGCTTTAGAAGAAAGATTCCCACTGAGAAAATGAAAAGCCCAGTATTCCCTAATATCCTATGCTCAAAGTCTGTTGTTGCTTTTATGTGCCTTCAAATCATCTTTGACTTATGGTGAAGCTCTCCTTGGGTTTTCTTGGCAAGATTTGATCAGATTTGCCACCATTGCCTTCCTCTGAGGCTGAGAGAGTGCGATGTGCCCAATGTCACCCAGTGGGTTTCCATGACTGACTTGGGGATTCGAACCCTGGTCTCCCAGAATCCTAGTCCAAGATTCAAACCATCACACCACACCCGCTCTAATCTTAGAAGACATATAGGCAATTCATGGTTTTAGAAACATTGGCTGCCAACAATTCAACATGATTTTGAGGAACTGTGAAATATGCATATCGCAGAAATTGTGAAACTTCACATGATTCATGGAAAGAGATTGTACAAGCGGGATCTCACCTGATTTGGGAGGCTGGCAAGGAGGTAGAGGACAAAGTCTCCAACCCACTGAATCAGCTGCTGGAGAGACTGCAAGGTAGTCATCTCAAGGACAAACTCCTCCGTCTTCAGGTTGATCATCACTTTGTCAATATCTAAAAAAGGAAAGGCTCAAGGTGACACTCCTCTGAGTTTTGCTATTTGTGTTTCCTGACAATACTATACACATTGATAAAGGCAATGGAAGACAGAAGGATTGACGTTTGCATAGAAGATGGAGCAAGCTTGTTTCCCACTGCTCCAAGGACTAGGATGCAAATCAATGGATTCAAATGACCAGAAAAGAGAATCTATTTAAACATGACAGATGTCTTGACTGTAAGAGCTGTTTGACAATTGGATATGGATTGCCTTGGAAGGTGGTGGAATCTCCTCCTTGGAAGGTCTTTAAACAGAAGTTGGCTAAGCATCTTTCAAAAGTGTTTTAGCTGTGTATTCCTGTATGGCAGAAGAGGGCTAGACCACATAGCCCTTGGGTCCCTGCCAGCTCTAAGCTTCTATGCCTTATGGAACTTCCTGAAACAAGATGTGGCGCCAAGCTCTGGTGCTGTTGCGTGTTCAAGTTGTTTCGAGCTTAGAGCGGCCCTAAAGCAACCCTATCATGGGGTTTTCTTCGAAAGATGTGTTCACAGGAGATTTGCCATTGTCTTTCCCAGAGGCTGAGAGAGTGTGACTTGCCCAAGGTCACCCAGTGGGTTTCATGGATGACCTAGGATTTGAACCCTGGTTTCCAGAGTCCTAGTCTAATATTCGAACCACTATGGCTCTATGGCTTTTTAAAAAAAGGATAAGACAGGCAAGTGTATGATTCTATATATTCACATTGATAGAAGGCTGCAGGCAAAGAATCTTAATGCAATTGTATGGGTTTTTTTGCACATGTTTTATCCACAGAGATGTGCATGTTAGCAGTGCAGAAGAAGTAGAGAGGCACCAATTATGGGTAGAAAGAGGAATTGTGATATATAGACACTTACTCTAGTCCTAAACTGGTATTAGAAGTACAGTGGTACCCCGGGATACGAATTGATCGCGTTACGAAATTTCCAGGATACGAAAAAGTTAGATTGGAAAAAACTGTTCCGGGATACGATATTTTTTTCGGGTTACGAAATTTATTTCGGCGCGAAATTCAAACGCAAAGCGCGGCTAGCGGCTTTCCAGCGCTAACGGAAAGCCTTTTCAGGTTGCGAAATTATCGGGTTACGAACGGAACGGCGGAACGAACTGTGAGGATCAGCGATGGGCTGCCTCCAACATACCTATATCTGTGATCTTTGAGCAGATCTCTGTCAGTCGGTCCCCGGGACTTTTGTCCGGGGTGTTCAGGACGGGAGGGCGGAGGAGAGATTTCAGGGTGCAACTGATAGCGATCAGGAACAGCTTGGCATGGTAATCGCACACCCGCGCCACAGTGCCAGAAGACAGCTTGCAGAGGGACGCTTTCATGGCAATGATGCGGGTGGAGAGAACCTGGAATGGCAAAAAGGACAACAGATGGTCATAGAACAACTTTTCATTCATGCTCTCCCTTCCAACCTAGTAAGATTATAACACTCCCCCCCCCCAAAAAAAAAACAAGAAATGGACTGCAGTTCTGCACAGAGCTCTCTCAAGTTTGCTGTCATGTTAAAATCCATCTAACAGCGGAGAGGGGTGATCCGGTTTCAAATTGTCTTCACTTCACATTATGGCCCAGGAAGCATGGGGGAAAACCCCTGTACTGGGTGAATTTTGTGTTATTTTTCTCAGCCCCAAATCTCCAGCATTTGGGGACTTAAGGCATGTGTTAGAATATAACACACATTCCATAGTGGCAACACACCAGAAGAATTTTGCATGAGGAGGATTAGGTGACCTGTGTCAATTGTTCCATCTCTTTGGTGATGTCCTTCCAGGAGTAGTCTCTGCAGCATTGACTTTAGCTAACAGTAGTTGGTGTAATTTTGGCTTTTGCTTAGTGCATTGGTTCCCAAACTTTGGTCTTCCAGATGTTTTGGACTTCATCTCCTAGAATTCCTGACTGTTGGCCAAGCTGGTTGGGGCTTCTGGGAGTTGGAATCCAAAGCACCTGGAGGACCAAAGTTTGGGAATCACTGGCTTAGTATAAGGCTGGAAGGACCTTGAAAGAAAGGAAAGTATCAATACTAAATATTCACTCCATGCATCTGAGGAAGTAGAGCAAATCTACAAAAGTGCAGGCACAACTTTTGCTCATCAGTATGCTGCAAAATCCCTTTGCAAACTGATATTCCAAAATAACGTAGCTACGTCTCTAGATATTTCTTTGCACAACATCCATAAAACACTTGGAATGTAATGGAAAGAGCCACCAAGGAAGGGTTGAGGCTTTGGTGAAAAGCAGAATAACAGCTCAACCGCTCACCTGCTGCAGAGCTGCATTCTGGCGCATGTATTCTTCATGGAGTTTCTCCACCAGGTTCTGCACCATACCTGGTTGCACATGGAGGAGGATGTCCCACCAGTCGTAACCTGTCACCATGCAGTATTCCAACAGGAAAAGCAGATGCCGGAGCGTGATGTTCATGTCCAGGATGTGGCCCATGGAGGGAGAGATCCGAAGCATGCTCAGCTGCAGGGGGAAGGAAAAGTGACAGACTGGGGGTATCTTCCAAGATTCTGGGATTCTATGATGCATCCCAGTCTGATGGTGAGAGGTTCGATTTCACCCCAATACAACAATACCTTTCCGTGACTGTCGACCCCAACCAAGGCGAGCGAGGTCCAGGACATCTGCATGGCTTTGAAATGGACTAGGGGACCTGCTGGCCGTTGTCTCTTGATGGCTGGTTCGTCCAGCGAACGCGGTGGGGTTGTGCCATAGAAAACTGCCATGGCCTGGAGCGAGAGGCGATGGATGATCTGCACGCTGCCATCATGGAAAGCAAGTGCAAGCCCTGGAAGGGAGGCCATGACAAAATCAAAAAGCAGCAAACCAGATCATTTTTACCATACACACACACACAAAACATGCAAAGAGATATGCAAAGGGACCTTGTAGCACCTTTCCATACTGATTTTTCTGACTAACACAGCTATATCATTATAATTTTAGATGTGTGTGTGTTTTAAAAAGATGTTTATGTCTTGTCTCAAATATTATGTACATAATAAAAGCGTTTCCGTTTATGTTATAATAGCCCATGAAGATGGCCAATTGCAGGGTGACCAGATGTGCAAAGAGCAAAGGACGACAAGGCACTGCAAAATGTAGGAGCCTCAAGAAAAATGCAGGCTACTACCAAATAAAAGCTAAGAACACTAATATAATTATAAATTCATGCTTCTTAGTCATGCTCAAAATGGAGAACATTTTGAAATTCCTCCTGGAAAGAAGGTGGAAATGTAGGACAGTTCCTGGAAAAGATGTCTGGACGCCCCGTGATAAGGCTGAAATGCACTGGGTTTTTTAAAGAAATGAAAGGAAATCTTCTACATCTTCAAATACAAAAAAGATGTCACCTCTCAAGCTTCTCTTCTCCTGCTCTTTTACCATTTCTTTATCACTTATTATTACTTTTACTACTTTTTTATTGCTTTTGGGCCCACTGTTTCCCTGTACTGCCTGGCTTAGAGCAATGTGTAACAACAGGAGGGAAAAGATCTTCCTCACCCAAACCGGGGAAGAACTTGGTATCATTTGCCACTTTCAGATCCGTGCTGGTCAAGGAGATGGGAAGTTTGGGCAGTGCCACGGCCGAAACCCGGTCCAGGTCGTTGGTGGCAGACAAGATGCGCCATTTCAGGATCATCGGTGGCTTGTCTCCAACTTTAAAATGGTTTAAAAGGCAGTTAAAGCTGAATAACAATGATTAAAAATAGAACATGTCCCAATTTAAAGACTTCGGTAGTATCCATTTGACCAAAATGGGATTAAAAGGGCTCCACTTTATTCACTTTTTTGCCCAGTGAAAGAGTGCTGTGCGGACTGGAAACCTGCACACTTCAGTTAAACAAAGTTACCAGTTAAAAGCCATTTGGCTCAAATGGAGGGCAAACATTCAAAATGTCAGAAACAAACTCTTCTAGAACATGGCCACATAGCCCGAAAAACCCACAAAAAACTATGGGCGCCAGCCACGAAGCCTTTGAGTTCACATTCACATCTTACAAAGAAAACAGGCAATTCAGACTGGAGCTTGTTGAGTTTCCATGCAGCCAATTACATTTCTTTGCCTTGAGAGAGTGTCAGAGCATCCTGTTCCCAGAAAATGGGGAGCAAAGTGGCTTTCCGTGCAAAAGGGATAATTAAAATTAAAAATCCTGCATTCTATTTAACTGTTCTTGGCTCAGGAAAAGCACTCGGATGCACCAAGCATGATGCATAGAGGACAGGATGGCAGGAGGCAAGAAAGAGAGGCATCATTTGGCTTCAGACCCGGGGGGTAAACTGCAATTTTAAATAAAATCTAAAATTATGGGGAGAAAGATTTTGGAAATGAGCCTGCCCTTAACTACTAGGCAAGGCAAGAACATGGCTGCTTTCACTCTTTTTTGAGTCAGTAGGGATAATTTCTCCCTTCTGGGCACATTTTAAGGAGGACAGAGACAAGTTGGAGTGGGTACAAAAAAAGGGCAATGAGGATGTTCAAGAGGGATGGAGAACAAAACTGAGAAATAAAGGCTGGAGGAGCTGGGAATGTTCCACTTGGTGAAGGGAAGATGGTGGGGACTCATCTTTACACACCCGAGGGCTGCCCAGATGGAAGGACCAGGTTATGGCATATGTGGGAGGTAGATTTTGACTGAACCTTAGAAGTAACGGCTTGATGGCAAGAATGGTTGGGCAATGGGACCAATGACCTGGAGAGGTTGTGGGGTCTCTGGACGTCTCCAAAAAGAGGCTAAAGAGCTCCATGCTGGGGATGCTTCAGCTGGAGATCCTGGAGTGGGGTTGGAGTTGATGGCCCCTGGGGTCCCTTCCAACTCTAGGATTCTCCATTTTTGCATCGCATCTTCCAGTTGTATTTCAAGCTATCAGAGGATGGGTAGCTTGGAAAGGTCTGGGACCAGTCTTTTACCTCTCCAGACCCATCAGGGGCTTCATTCCCACCAACAAAGGCCAGAAGCCCCCTCCCAGAGTGCTTGCCTTGTCTATCCCTGCATAGCAGAGGGTTGGACTGGATACTCTCCTGGGGTCCCTTCCAGCCTTATTGCTCTATTTTTCAAAAACTACAATGTGCACAGATGCCTTGGTTTAGAGCAGAGCAATACTGCAGCATGCTTTCTTGATTTTGCAACAAAACTGGTGGCAGCAGAGTGCTTTAGGGGGTCACAAAAACAGGGTTGTACATTGCCTACCTTGGTTGAGGTGTTGGGTTTAAACCAGGGAGGTCCAGCTTTTGATATAAGGAAAGGGGAAGCCTGAAAGCTTTGCTGGAAACAGGAGGGGCATTGTCTCTGGTCTGTTCGATACGGGATCTTGAGACTTACTGTAAATTAGGGGGGGGGGGGGGGGGGGGGGGGAAAGAGCATAATGCCACTTTAACCGCTGTGGCTCCATTTTACAGAATGCTGGGGTTTGTAGTTTGAGGAGTCACTGCCACTTTTTGACTGCGAGTGCTAAAGACCTTGTAAAGCTGTAGACCTTGTAGGAGTTGAGGCACGGTCTACAAAGTAATGTCTGGAGGAAGGAAAATCCATTTTATTTCCTTGCATGTTTGCTTTGCTTTCAAACCACCCACTAACCCAAGGTCTCTACAGCACTGAAAGTGGTGTCAAACTGCATCATTTCTACAGTGTGGATGCACCCTTAGAGATAGCTGCACGCTGGCCCCTGACTCACCTGTCGGGGAGATCTGCTGGAAGATGTTATTGACAGGCAAGCCCTCTTTCCGTAGCGACCAACACTCCACAATGCTGCTGTTCTGATTGGAGGCACAAAGCAACATCTGGAAGAAGAAAAATCCATTTTACTTCTTGGCTTGCTTGCTTCATTTCCAAGCCGCCCACTAACCAAGTGAGCGATGGTTAGATCATTATAAATTTAAAATACAACAGTGCAAAGACTAAAGGTGGCAGACAATAAAATCATGACAAAAACCGCAGCCAAGATGGAAACATTTGTCTGCACAGAGAACATTCTTCAATGGTGTGACCTCACTTCTGGAGGTTTTTTGGAGAATTGTACCTCCCGATAGGAGCCTGCCCAACCTCTGAGAGCCACAAGATCCCTTTTCTCAGTCCCACTGCCTTGACTGGTGGGAAAATGGTAGACAGGGTCTTCTTGGTGGCTGCCCCTCGACTCTGGAACTCCCTCTCTAGAGAGACCAGAATGGCCCCCTCCTTGTGTCCTTCCATTGGCAAACTTAGACATTTTATGCAGACAGGCTTTTAGAATCGAAGCCCTTTAACAAAAGGGCTATCTTGTCTCAAATTGCATTTCAAAATGTTTTTTAGAGTTTCCTTTTAAATAATGGTTAATGGTTCTATTTTGTTTTTTAATATTGACATTTTGCAAGTTTGCATAATTGTAATCTTTGCAATGTGTAAACTGCCTTGAATCCCACTCTTGGGGAAAAGGAGGGAAGGAGAGCCAGACCGATGGATGGACAGATGGATGGATGGATGGATAGATAGATAGATAGATAGATAGATAGATAGATAGATAGACAGACAGACAAGTTTTGGGTGCCTCATTTTAAGAAGGATATAGAGAAGGTGAAGGGGGTTCAGAGAAGTATTGCTCCAGACATTGTTGAAGAGTAGCTTCCCTCTAGGTTTAATAATCATAACAACAACAACAACAACAACTCCCTTTTTACCAAAGGACAGAACATCAGATATATATAATCAAAAACAAATGATCCAAGACAACCCTATAAAATACTAGAAATTCTTGAAAATGCTAAAATACTAAAACAATATACTGATACAGTTGGCTCTCCACATTTGCAGCTTTGACTTTTGCGGCTTTCATTCATATGTCCTCTTTGGGAATTTCAACATCTGCCAGACGTTGACCGTAGAGTTGTGCTGGAGGACCTAGAAGTTCCTTGAGAAAACCCTTCTCTAGGCATTTGTAGGTCCTCCAGCACAATTCTATGGTCAACGTCTGGCAGAAGTTGACCACAGATTTGATCTGAAGCACATGGAGATTCCTAAAGAGGTGTTTTTCCACACTCACGGGGGTCCTTTGCCCCTAACCCCAGCAAATGTAGAAGGACTGCTGTACACTAAAGTTCCCCTGCAATGGAAGAAGGGGGCAAGAAGGTGGAAAGAGGGGGTCCATCACCTGTTCAGACATGTCCCGAGCGAGGAACTTCAAGTGGGTGATGGCCAAGTACTTGTCCTTCCGAACGGGGTCGGTGGTACAGCGCATGAAAAGGGAGGGCAGGATCTCAGTGTCGATCTTGCACTTTTCGTTCACAACACTGACGCAGACCTTGTAGAACTGGACCGGCGAAGCGCTGCTGCCATCTGAAGTAGCCACCACGATGTTGCCGCCCCCTGTGAATGCAATGTCGGCCAGGGCCACCCGGCATCGGAGGCGGCACAAGCTTTCCGTGGAAGTCAAGACCTGGCCATTGGGCTTGAGCAAGGAGACAGTGACCAGGCCGCTGATGGTGACAGCAATCCAGCCCTCCATGGGCTTCCCCGCAAAGAGTGTCAAGGATGGAGAGAATTTGACCCAGGAAAACTTCTCCCCAAAGTTTGAGGCTCCGGACTGAGGACAGAAGGAAGAAAATGTTAAGGAGGAGGACATTGCTGAGACACACCCAGGTAAGCAACATTCCCCTTTTCTCAAAAAATCACCCAGACAGCATAGCCAATGGATTCTGGGAATTGTAATCCTCAGAATGGTAACTGCTGACATCCTAATAGTGACATACATAGGTGTAACTGGATGACATGAGGCCTGTGTATTTAGACTTGTGCCTTCAAGTCATTTTCTGACTTAAGGTGACCTTATCCTGAGGTTTTCTTGGCAAAGTTTGTTCAGAGGTTTGCCCTTGCCTTACCCCGAGGCTGAGAGAGTAGGATTACCCAAGGAGAGACAGATTGGTGGGCATGCGCTTCCAGCTGTGATATGATTGCAACTCCCACCATTCTGCACCCCGATGGGAGTTGTACTCCAGCAACCTCTGGAGAGCTGTATGATACCCTTCCTGGACCTATCTTAATACACAAAAGCACAAAGAATTTCCAGTCACCTTCTCTACATGTAGGGCTAGCTTCACCCCATTGTGCAGCCAAGAAAGGGCCACCACGGGGTCTCCTTCCACCACACTACCCACGTTGCTCTCCCAGCTGTTGGCCAAATGGTCCATCATACTCCAGCACTTGATGTGTCCGTCCGCATCAGCAGAAAGGAGCCGAGAACCTGCATCAGGGGAAAGAGACCAAGGAAAGTCAGGACAACCAAGCTTAGAAATTGCACATCAGAAAATCACTTGCCAGATTTGCACCCCCAATTTCTCAACAGTCTTAAAAATGAGAGATTTTAGTCTGGCACATCAGTATGCAAAGGCATCTTGCAGCACCTTAGACACTAACTGAGCAAAAGAAGCTTTTAACTATTGTATACTTTTATGTGATTTTATATTCCATGTAGATGATTTTTATTGTTTTGAATTTTACTGGGATTTTAAAACAGTTTTATCTGTGAGCCACCTTGGGTCCCTTCGGGAAGAAAGGTGGCATACAAATGAAATATACAAAATAAAATAAAACTTGCAGCACAAGCCTCCATAGGCTTGCCCACTATCTGAACTGTAGAAATATTCGAGTTTACCCCCACTTTAATTGCCATGGCTCAATGGTATGTAATTCTAGCCTTTGCAGTTTGTTGTGCTGCCATTGCTCTCAGAAAGAGAAGGCTAAATATCTCACAAAACTACACTTTTTGTAATAATCTAGTTTGAGATTGCTTTAGCTGCCTTGGCTCATTGCTACAGAATTCTTGGAACAGTAGTTTTGAGTTATTTAGCCTTCTCATAGGCCCTTTGCGGCACGTCCACGGTGTGCTAGGGTTGCCTCGGGATGGCGCGTGCACGTGCCACAGCCACGCAGCGCCTTACACATGGTGCGCCTTACACATGGTGCGCGTAACCATTACGTCGCAGCTTCCATACAGACCTGCGCAGCTGCAGCATATATGTGCCATCTTTGGTGCTTTGCGGCGCAGCAAAAAGGAGCCACTTTTTTGAGCTCCTTTTCTGCTGCGCAGCTGTGCCACACAATTTGTATGCTGTGGTGCAGCTGTGCAGCAGAGAGAGGCGCTGAGGAGGCTCCTCTTCTGGGAGGTCTGTACCCCGCCTATCAGAGAGCTCCGGTGCCACAACAAACTACAGTTCCCAGAATTCCCAGGGCAGTTAAATTGGTCTCAAACTGGATGATTTCTGCAGTGTGCTTTGGCCTCTAGTCCAATCTTCAAACCACTACACCATACTGGTTCTCAAAATTTAGCCAGACAAAGTTTATCATTGCTTTCTTCTGAGGCCGAGAGAGTGTTACTTGACCAAAAATCGCCCTGTGGATTAGATGGCTCCACAGAGGGAAGTCAAACTCTGGTCTCCAGAAGTCCTATTCCAATACACTACTATCCTGTACTGGCTTTAACTGGAGATGCTGGGAGTCAAATCCAAAGCACTCCACGTGCCCAAAGAAATGGCTGTGACATAGTGCCAACCTTCCTACCTGACTGGTCCCACTCCAAGCAGGTGATGATTTCGACGTGTCCAGAATTGATGGAGTAGACATCCCATGGGTGCTCTGTGTCCAGGATGTGGATCATGTGGGTGAGGTCTAGAGAAGAAGAGGAGAGAAGGCAAAGGATTAGGATGGCTAGAAGAACAAAATTATTTAAACTGAGGGTTTCTAGGTGAGTGCTAGTTAAAATAGATGGTGAAGCACCTTCTCAATGGCTACACTCAGACTGAAGACAACTCCTGCATCAGAGCCTTTCAGATGTGATGACTACAACTCCCATAATCCCCAGCCAGGGTGGCTAATGGAAATACAGATCATGGCATTATTATTATTACTTTCAATATTACTGTTTTCAACTTATGGCAACCTGGAGGCGAACCTATCATGGGCTTTTCTTGGCAAGTTTCTTCAGAAGGGGGTTTGCCTTTGCCATCCTGGGATGCTGAGAGTGTGTGATTTGCCCAAGGTCACCCAGTGAGTTTCCATGGTCAAGCAGGGATTCAAATCCTGATGCCCAAACCACTCCACCATACTAAAACAACTAGGATGTTGCTACCTACACCTGAAGTAGGAGACCAGGGAGTAGACCAAGCAAGATTAGGTGAAGTCCTACCTTTTTCCTCCTCATTTTTTAGGTCCGTGGTGAAAGCAATGAGGTTGCGACAAGACCATGCACACACCAGTGGGATGGAAGGGCAGTGGTTGCTCTTGGGGCACTTTTCCCACTCGCAGACGTACGCCAGATCCATCGTGCCTCCTCAGTGATTGATCACCCGGAAGGAAACCGTCTTTGGAACCTGCTGTGCATCTATTTCAACAAAAAGGACAAAAACAAGTTCACTCACTTACTTATTTATTCACTTTATTTATATACTGCCTTTCCAGGACCCAGTGGCTGATAAAAGCCATCCAATCAACTTCTCTCAACCCTACAGCCCTACAGATGGGTTGGGATCCCTGTGCAACTCTATGGTCAACTTTAACCAAAAGTCACACTGAAGGACCTAGAGATTCCTAGAGAGAGCACTCAAGTGGGCATTTGACACTCCTCCAGCACAATTCTATGGTTAATATGTGGCAGATGTTGACCACAGCGTTGCACTGGAGGACCTACAGATCCCTAAAGAGAACAATCCACTAGGCACACCATGTTTTTACCTGAGAGGACACCTCTCTAGGAATCTCTAGGTCCTCCAGCGCAACTCTGTGGCCATTGTCCGACAGACATTGGCCATAGAACTGCGCTGGAGGATCTACAAAGGCCGAGTAGAGTGTTCTCTCTAGGAATGTCTAGGTCCTCCAGGGCAACTCTGTGGCCAACGTCCGACAGACACTGACCATAGAACTGCGCTGGAGGAGCTACAAATAACAAATGCCTAGTAGAGTATTCTCTCTAGGACTCTCTAGGTCTTTCAGTGCGACTTTTAGTTAAAATTTGACCATAGAGTTGCACTGGAGGACCTAGATATTCCTAGAGAGGACATATTAATCAAATCCGTGAATAATCAAAGCCGCAAATATCAAAGCCGTGAATATGGAGGGACGAGAGTATTGCATTATATCCTGGATATTGTGAAATTAATGATGATGATGGGTGCGTAGTGTATGAGATGTATGTTTTAAACCAATAAAATTTTTAAAAATTTCAACCCCTTTCAGAGGTTTCTTGGACTTCAACTCCCAGAAGCCTCAGCCATGTTGGCCAATAGCCTGGGCTTCTGGGAGATGAAGTCCAAAATCCCTTAAAGAGCAGTAAAGGAAGTCTCAGCTATGAATCTGGGGAAACTGAGAAGAGATGGTGGGGTCTTGGAGGTGCCTCGTCCGTATCGAGTCGAGAGCGGTTAACAACAACAATAATTACACGTTTAAAAGCGAAACAACGCTTTTGTCTCCCCCCCGCCGCCAGGAATGGACTCTCCCAAACCTCCCCTACTCACCCAGCTCTTTTGCAAGCGTCATGAACGCACTGCGCCTGCGCCAACTTCCCCAGTCATGGTCCTCTTAGCATTGCTGTCTAAGCTACTGCCTGATGTGACGTTAAAAAAATAAAAAATAAAATAAAAAATATAATTATAAAAGCTTCCACCTCCGACAGAAACGTACTCCTTCATGTTCCTCTTCAGTTTACCTCGTTTAATAGGCGAAGTCGGCTCTTGGTTGTGTTTCTATTTGTCAAGCAATTAGGTGGCTAAATCAGAGCCAGGACCCCGCTACGTTGAGAGAGGGAAGATATAAGGAGGGGCGTAATTTGCATACTGGGTCTCCCATCATGCCCTGCGAGCAAAACCGGAAAATTGACGTTTGGTTCAGTTTTAAAGTTAAAATATAAAAGGAGGCAAAAAGATAACAAGCTAAATGGTTATTAAAATAGCGTCAAGGCCCGCGCTGTTAAAAATAAATCTGCTCGCCATAACCTGAAAATGTTTTACATGTAGAGGTATATATAGATTTGCCGGCAGTGGTAAGTTTGTGCTCGCTTCGGCAGCACATATACTAAAATTGGAACGATACAGAGAAGATTAGCATGGCCCCTGCGCAAGGATGACACGCAAATTCGTGAAGCGTTCCATATTTTTATTGCATTTTGCACAACCGCAGAGAATGGGGCTCAACGCCGAGATCCAGGCCCCGCTTTGCTCTCCTCCGAGGGACGTTTCTCAGCAAGGCTTACTCAAAGGCTCTGCGCCAAAGAGGCTGAGAGAGTATGACTTATCCAAGGGCACTCAGGGGAGGCTCCAGGGAGAGCAGAGAGGATGTCTCCAAGACCTTAAGCCCAAGGCCCAAACCACTTCTAGCCTTTGCTGAAAGACTACAACTCCCAGAATCCCCAGCCAAGGCTGGAAAGGGAACCTGGGAGTTGTAGTCTATCTTTTGTTTTGTTTTGCAAATTAACCCCCCCATCAAGGCTTCACTTTGGCCAAGGAGGACCATCCTCTCCTCCTTCCTTCCTTCTTTTCACTTTCCATTCTTTTCTTTTCTTTCTCTCTTCTTTCTTTACCTCTTAACTTTCTTTACCTCTCTTTCCTTTCCTCTTTTTCTTTCCCTCCCTTCCTTCCTTGTCTCCTTTCCCTCCTTCCTTCCGCGCTTCTTTCCTTCCCTCGTTCTTTCCTTCCATCCTTTCCCTCTTCTTTCCTGCTTTCTCTCTTCTTTCTCCTTTCTTTCCTTTTTCTCTTCCTTACTTTCCCTCTTTCTTTCTTCCATTCCCTTTCCTCTTCCTTCCTTTTTTCTTCTTTCCTTCCTTCCTTCTTGCCCATTTCTTTCTTTCTTTCTTTCCTTCCTTCCTTCCTTTTCTTTCTTTCTTTCCTTTATCCCTTCCTTCCTTCCTTTCCTTTACTTCCTCTCCCTTTTCTTTCTTACTTTCTCTCTTTCTTTCTTTCCCCTCTTTCTTTCTTTCCTTTCTCTTTTCTTCTTTCCTTCCTTCCTTTTGCAGCAGGAGGATTTGCATGCAACAAGGCAAGCCCCAACCCCTGCCTCTCCCCCTCCCTCCACGTCCCATTTGACGTCACTTCCTGGTGGGTGGAGCCCCCTTCCCCTCCCCATCATCTTTTTTAGGAGCTGCTGGGTTCAGGAGAGGGGATCCCAGGAGGGGCAGCCATGGTGGGGCTGAAAGAAGGCCCTGGAGGCACCCAGGAGGAGCCCCAGCAGCCAGGAACAGGCCCCTTGGAGGGAGACTATGGGTGAGTCCAAGGGCTGGGAAGGAAGGGCTGCTGGGCAAAGAAAGAAGGCAGGCAGGCAGGCAGCCAGCTAGCCAGCTGCCAGGCTGGCTGTTGCTGTCTCCCAGGGATGCCCCATAGGGCTCCAGCATTTGCAGGCAGTGGAAGGACAGGGCTCCCAAGAGGCTCCTTTGGCTTGGCTTTTCAGGCAGTGCTTCTCAACCTCTGAGCCTCCAGATGCTTTTGGACTTCACTTCCCAGAAGCCCCAGTCAGTAGGCTCAGTGTCCAGGAATTCTGGGAGTTGAAGTCTTAAAAAAACACTAAAGGACCAAAGATTGAGAAGGGATTGAGACTTTATGCCCCCCCCCCCCCGGGGTCCCTTCCAGCCTTATTGCTCCATAATGTCATAGGATCATAGAAACTGTAAGCCAGTGGAATAACATGAACTGCCTTTGAAGGTTGGGATCTCTCCTTTGGAGGGCTTTCACGAGAGGCTGGATGAGGACCTTTTATGGGGTTGGACTATATGGCCCCCTGGGGTCCCTTGCAGCCTCATGGTCATAGGATCATAGAAGCTGTAAGCCAGTGGGAGGTATGGATTGCCTCTGGAGCTGGGAGCTGTCCTCCTTTGGAGGGCTTTCAAGAGAGGCTGGATGAAGACCTTCCAGGGGTGCTTTTGCTTCCTCCTGCCTGGCTTTATGAGGTTGGACTATATGGCCTTCTAGGATCCCTTGCAGCCTTATTCTTCCAGGGCAGTGGGATAATATGGACTGTCTCTGAAGGTGGGGAGCTCCTCCTTCTTTGGGGGGTTTTCAAGGGAGACTGGATGGGCATCTTTCAAGAGGGCTTCATGGTTTAAGAGGGTTGGATTGGATGACCCCCGGGTCCCTTTCCACCTTTTAAGACTGTAGGCCCTATCTTGCTGGGCTGCGCTTTCTCCAGCTAAACAAACAGCCCCCGCCAGATCAAAATATTCCCCTTTTCCACAATTTTAATTTCACGACCTTGTGAAAACTACAAATCTCAGAATTCCATAGTGATGGCACTGAAAGTACTGTAGTGTCAAACTGCATCATTTCTACAGTGTAGACACACCCTAAATTGAGTCACCAAAGTGGGCTAAACCCAATATGGGGAAATGATATAATACTGTGGTTTGAGCGTTGGATTATGGCTCCGGAGACCTGGGTTCAAATTCTGGCTCAGCTCATGGAAACCCACTTGGGTGAGTCACACTCTCTCAGCCCCAGAGAATGGCCATGGCAAACCTGCTCTGAAGAAACAAATAGGGTTGCCTTGGGGTTGCCATAAGTCAGAAATGATTTGAAGGCACACAACGACACACACACACACACCACATAACTGATTGAGATTGGTCTCGGATTTGGAAGTTTCCTATCTGTTTCTGCAAATAGGAAATTGCAATTGCAACTACCTTGTTGTTTTGCTCTGTGGAGAGCTGCCTTCAAAGAGGGTTTGGAAATGCAACCGGTTTGTTAACTTAGTAACAAAAACCACGCAACGCGACAAGGACACAACTTCCTTGTCGGCAACAAATCTGCTTTTCCCATAATTCTATTTTTGAGGGATTTGCTTTTTATTCTTTTCGGTTTTATAAATTTGTTTTGCAGAAGCACAGCGTGAGAAGGGGCTCTATTGCAATTTAATTTGAATAATAATAGTAATACTAATAGTAATAATAGTGAACTTGGCCCTGGAAACCCACTGGGCAACCTTGGGCAATTCCACTCTCTCAGCTTCAATGGCAATGGCAAACTTCCTCTGAGCAAACCTTGCCAAGAAAATCCCATGGTAGGATCACTTTAGGGCTGTCGTAATTCAGAAACAACTTGAAGGCACACAACAATGACAACACCACCAACAACAGAAAGAAATAAGAATTATAAATTCTTATTGTGTGCCCCCCCCCCCAAATAATTCTAATAATAATAATAAAATTTATTTGTGTTTCCCCGCCTCTCCCGATGGATCGAAGCGGGGTTACAGGCTACTAAAATCAGAATACATACAACAATCTTATAAAATACGAAGAATAAATATAACATCAATAGCTTATCAAACCATCAGACATCCAGAGGCAAGGGCAGAATATCGTCGTCAGACAGGCAGATTGGTCTTCACTCCTCGGGGGGGAAAGCTTGGTGAAAGAGTACAGTTTTAAGTCTCTTTTTTAAATGTTTCCAAGGGGGTCGTGAGACGGAGCTCGTGAGGAAGGCTATTCCACAACCTCGGGGCCATTATTGTAAAGGCCCTTTGAGATGAGGAAACATATCTGGAAGATGGTGTTGAGTGTGCGGGGCGGATCATATGGGGAGATGCGGTCCCGTAAGTAACTCGGGCCGAAGCCATGTAGGGCTTTATAGGTGATAACCAACACCTTGTATTGAGCCCGGAAACGAATAGGCAGCCAATGAAGAGCTTTCAGCTTAGGTGTTATATGGTCAAGCCTAGATGCACCAGTGACCAATCTGGCTGCCATATTTTGTACTAACTGAAGCTTCCGAGCTTGGTACAAGGGTAGCCCCATGTAAAGCGCATTACAGAAATCTAGACGAGAGGTTACCAGAGCGTGTACCACCGTTTCAAGGTCCCTTTGGCCCAGGTAGGGTCGCAGTTGGCCTATCAACCGAAGTTGATAGCAAGCACTTCTACTTGAGATGTCATCTGCAGGGACGAGTCCAGAAGTACTCCTAAACTACGAACTTCGTCCTTCAGAAGAAGTGTGACCCCGTCCAGGACAGGTTGGCAAATCTTCCTTAGACCCGAGGAACCTATCACAAGTACTTCCGTTTTCTCTGGATTCAGTCTGAGTTTGTTTTCCCTCATCCAGCCCATTACTGACTACAAACAGGCATTCAGGGGGGAGACGCCATCCTTAGTCACTGCATCAATCGGAGACACAGAGAAGCATATTTGAGTCTTTGGAGCAGCAGAAAACAAGCAGGCTCCATCTTCCAATATTTCAAAACGGCTCTAGCATGACATCTCTCTGTCTTTCGTTCTCCAAACTCGGCCTGAAATGTCCCTCCAAAGGCTTGGTTTTCAGACCTTGGACCAGCTTGGTCCACATTCCTCTTGAACGGCGGTGCCCACAACATTCCTGGCAAGGTCAGAAGGAAAGTGGCACGACTATTTCCTTCCATCTAGCAATTGCAAAACCTGTTTGGTCGGTTCCTTGAGTCATCTCTTGCTCCTAGATCAACTCTAGGATGGGGCGGGCACCATTGAGCTGGCCAAATGTTGATCTGTGGTTGGAAACAATGAGTTATAAGCCATATTATTCCCTATGTCAAAGTGCTTTTTTGGTGACGAGGGTGCAACATTACATTTCTGTGTGTTGTGTGCCTTCCATGGGCTGAACTACATTCTATATGAAAGGGATCTAGAAGTCCCAGTAGACCACAAGTTGAACACAAGCCAGCAGTGTGATGCGGTAGCTAAAAAGACCAATGTGATTCTCAGCCGTATCAATAGAGATCTAGTGCTTCCAGCTCTGACTTGGCAGCCCTGCTCCCTTGTTTGACTCTCTCTCTCAGCTGGATTTTGTCCCTTTGCAGAAGGATCGAGGGTTGCCTGCCCCTTCTGGGGAATGCTCCTTCCACCAAGCGTTTCTCCCCAGCCAAACGGAAGCAGTACTACATCAACCAAGCCATCCGGAACTCGGACCTCATCCCCCGAGCCAAAGGACGCAAGAGCTTGCAGCGGCTGGAGAACAGTAAGCGTTCTTAGGTTGGGGGGGTGAAGCAGGCCTGGTTTTGCACCCAGGTCTCCTTAGACTGGAGGGTTGAGGGGCCTTTGCAGCTTGTCAGCTAATCTGTATCTCTTTGGAGGTCTGTTTGGTCGCCTTCTGGCTACCAACATTAGACAGAGCTAGCATCAACACTCCTGGAATCTCGGGATATTTGTATGGGATGACAAGCAGGCACCCTGTTGGTCTTTTAGGCTATTTATTACATGCAGCCATGCACAGAATCATAGCATCATAGAATCCTAGAATTGGAAGGATCCACAAAGTCCATCCAGTCCAACCCCCAGCCATGCAGGAATACACAATCCAAGCATTCCCTGAGACAGATGGCCCTCCAGCCTCTGTTCTAAAACCTCCAAAGAAGGGGGCTCCTCCAACCTCTGAGGCACCAGTGTAATCCCTAAATGTGTCATAGGGCCGATACATACCGGTGGTAAACGGCACAGCGGCTGTGATTTTAGAGTTCCACACTGCGCAGCAACCACACTGTCCGGAACGCTAGAATGTGCCGCTGCCGTCATCATGGCAGCCTCTCATCCACACGGGCACCACCATGATGAAGGAAGCGACATGCAGTCACCAGCGCCATAAAAAGAACCTGCTTTTCACAGGTTCTTTTTACTCCAAAGGGATGCTGTGTGGTTTGGCTGCTGCAGTGTCCCTCCAGAGGGAAAACATTTTGCTCCAGGCCACCCTTTTGGGGCGGTCTGTCGAGCCCCATAGAAACATAGTTGGAAGTGACCCCACGGGTCATCCAGTCCAACCCCTGCCATGTATGAATACACAGACTCAAAGCACCCCCAAGAAATGGCCATCCGACCTATGTTTAAAAACCTCCATAGAAAGAGACTTTACCACCCTCCGAAGCAGCAGCTCAATAACTGTTCATAAGTTCTTCCTAACATTTAGGAGGAAATCTCTTTTTCTTATAGGCTGGATGGCCATGTGGCAGGAGTGTTTTGATTGTGTATTCCTGCATGGCAGGGATTGGATTGGGTGACCCCTTAGTGTCTTTTCCAGCTCAATTGCCATTGAGTTTCTGCAGTAAAGCCATGGGCAAAATCAAGTCTGAGATACTGCCTCTCTGTGTCCCTGGATCGCTTATTACAGAATTTATGATGGCTTTCCATTTCTGGACTGGATGGCCCTAGTGGTCTCTTCCAACTCTATGATTCTATGATTCTATTTCTCGCAGCACGTTACTTGATGACCCTTCTGGAGCGGGACGATTGCACCAGCGAAGAAGGCGAGTTTTCTCACCCGGCAACTCCGAGCATTTTCACCGAAGCCTGCAAAAATGAGACATACATGAAGGTTTGTCGTTTCCCTTAAACTCTCTCTCTCTCTCGACCAGAAAGAGGTGCCTGATTTTGTAGGAGATCCTCTTCCTCTTTCAGATCAGATCTTTGGATCTCTCCACTTTCCTGAAAGAATAGGTGCCAAGTCCCAATTGACCACTTTGCAATAGCAAAGAATCTGGAGTTGAAAGGGACCCCAGGGGTCATCCAACCCAACCCTCTTCTGCCATGCAGGAAGGCAACTATTGCATTCCCAAAAGGATTTCTAACCTTTATTTAAAGAAGAATCCACCACCCTCCAAAACAGTACTTTTCCATAGCCTTCAAAAAGTTCTTCCTCGTCTTTAGGTGCAATCTTTTTCCTTGCCATTTGAATCCACTCGCCAAATTGGCAGGGGCTGGACTGCATGCGCCCTTATGGTCCCATCCCATAAACATCTACAAGATGAGAGATTTAATGGGACGAGGCAATAGGATGGGAGCCCCATTGCCTCATCCCATAAAACCAGTGAGCAAGTGGAAGGGTACTTCTGCAGCTCCAGATTCTCCTTGGTTAAATATTCTTCCCCTCCCAAATTTGGGGTCCCCTTCTAGATGTGTTAGACTACATTCCTCATCATCCCCAGCCATTGGTTTTGCTGGCAAACGTGGTGGAATTGTGACTGAACACATTTGAAAAACAAACCAGACTTTTTTGAATCCCTGGCTTACTTTGCAAACCTCCTGGCAACTTAATTGACATTAAAATGTTTTATCCACCTAAAATGGTTGATTTGCCAACAAGATGGATCAAAAAATAGCAATGAAATGTGGCAAATGCATTATTATTATTATTAATATTATTATTACTATGTTTACCCCCCAAAATTGGGACACAGAACAGTTTACAAATAAGATTTAAAAAGTGCATATAGCAATTGCATGCATTATTTTTCATCACGCTCCCAAAGCTTGGTGAGAAATCATTTTTAATCGCTTTTTTTAACAAACTATAACTCTCAGAATCCTTTTACGCATGCAATCTTGAGGGGATTATGGGAGCCGAAGTCCCCCAAAGTAACTTTTCCAAGTTCTGTGTTGTATCAGGAGGGTAGATGTTGGAAACAAGTTAGGAAATGGTGGTTTTGTTTTGCTTTCTGTGTGTCTCGGATTAGATTTGGAATGACTTCATGAACCGGTCCGGTGAGGAACAAGAACGCGTCTTGTTGTTTTTGGAGGAGGAAACGAGAAAGAAAAAGAACAAACTGAACGACAAAATGGAAGTCAACTGGAAAGGTAGGGCAGGGGATCATAGGACCATCGAACTAAGTTGGAGGGCACTTCAAGGGCCATATAGTCCAACCCAAACACTACTGAAAGATGACCTCCAACCTGTGTTTAAAGTCCTCCCTAGTGTCCAGAAGTGATGGCTCAGAGGTTAAACGTTGTAAATCAGGCATTAGACAAATCTATGGTAGAAACAGAGACCTTCAACAGGGAGAAATGTAAGGTACTGCACTTAGTATGGCAGAAAAATGAAATGCACAGATATAGGATTATGGGGGAAACCTGGCTGAATGAAACTACATGTGAAAGGGATCTAGGAGTCCAAGTTGACCACAAGTTGAACATGAGTCAACAGTGCAATGCGGCAGCTAACAAGGCCAATGCGATTTTAGGCTGTATCAATAGAAGTATAGTGTCTAGATCAAGGGAAGTAATAGTGGGGGGGGGGAGCCCTGCCCCTCCCCATCATCTTTTTAGGAGCTGCTGGGTTCAGGAGAGGGGAAGCAGAGGGATCCCAGAGGGCAGCCATTGTTGGTCTGAAAGAACCCTGGAGGCACCACGAGGAGCCCCAGCAGCCAGAACAGGCCCCTTGGAGGGAACTATGGGTGAGTCCAAGGGCTGGGAAGGAATCTTGCTGGGCAAAGAAAGAAGGCAGGCAGGCAGCCAGCTAGCCACTGCTGCCGAGGCTGGTGCTGTTGCTGTCTCCCAGGGTATGCCCCATAGGGCTCCAGCATTTGCAGGCAGTGGAAGGACAGGTCTCCCAAGAGGCTCCTTGGCTTGGCTTTTCAGCAGTGCTTCTCAACCTCTGAGCCTCCAGATGCTTTTGGACTCACTTCCAGAAGCCCCAGTCTTAGGCTCAGTGTCCAGGAATTCTGGGAGTTGAAGTCTTAAAAAAACACTAAAGGACCAAAGAATTGAGAAGGGATTGAGACTTGATGATTTATGCCCCCCACCCGGGTCCCTTCCAGCCTATTGCTCCATAATGTCAAGGATCATAGAAACTGTAAGCCAGTGGAAATAACATGAACTGCCTTGAAGGTGGGATCTCTCCTGTGGAGGGGCTTTTCACAAAGAGCGGGAGGAGACCTTTTATGGGGTTGACTATATGGCCCCTGGGGTCCCTTGCAGCCTCATGGTCATAGATCATAGAAGCTGTAAGCCAGTGGGGAGGTTATGGATTGGCCTCTAGCTGGGAGCTGTCCTCCTTTGGAGGGCTTTCAAGAGAGGCTGGATGAGACCTTCCAGGGGTGCTTTTTTGCTTCCTCTGCTGGCTTTGATGGGAGGTTGACTATAGGCCTTCTAGGATCCCTTGCAGCCTTATCTTCCAGGGCATGGGGATAATATAGACTGTCTCTGACAGGTGGAGCTCCTCCTTCTTGGTGGGGGTTTCACAGGGAGGACTTGATGGGCATCTTTCAAGAGGGCTTCATGGTTTAAGAGGGTGTTGGATTGGATACCCCCTGGGTCCCGTTCTCACCTTTTAAGACTGTAGCCCTATCTTGCTGGGCTGCGCTTTTCCCAGCTAAACAAAACAGCCCCCCGCCAGATCAAAATACAGTGGTACCTCGGGATACGAAATACCCAGCTACGAATTTTTCGGGATACGAATAAATCCCATAGGATTTATTGTTTCGGTTACGAAAGTTTTTTTCGGTTACGAAAAAACTCCGGCGCTGTTTTTTAAATGGAGCCGCGGCAAGCCGCGGCTTTTTTCCCCATTAGCGCCTATGGTTTTCGGCTTACGAAGCTTTTCGGGTTACGAAATTAGCCGGAACAATTAATTCGTAACCCGAGGCACCACTTGTTTCCCCTTTTCCCACATTTTAATTTTACGCCTTGTGAAAACTATACAAATCTCAGAATTCCATAGTGATGGCACTGAAAGTAGTGTCAAACTGCCATCATTTCTACATGTAAGACACACCCTAAATTGAGTCACCAAAGTGGGCTAAACCCATATGGGAAATGATATAATACTGTGGTTTGAGCGTTGGATTATGGCTCCGGGAGACCTGGGTTCAAATGTCTGGCTCAGCTCAGGAAACCCACTGTGAGTCACACTCTCTCAGCCCCAGAGATGGCCATGGCAAACCTGCTCTGAAGAAACAAATAGGTTGCCTTGGGGTTGCCATAAGTCAGAAATGATTTGAAGGCACACAACGACACCACACACAACACCACATAACTGATTGAGATTGGTCTCGGATTTGGAAGTTTCTATCTGTTGTTCTCTGCAAATAGGAAATTGCAATTGCAACTACCTTGTTGTGTTGCTCTGTGGAGAGCGGCCTTCAAAGAGGGTTTGGAAATGCAACCGTTTGTTAACTTAGTTAACAAAACCACGCAACGCGACAAGGGTGACACACAATTCCTTGTCGGCAACAAACTCTGCTTTTCCCATAATTCTATTTTGAGGGTTTGCTTTTTTATCTTTTCGGTTTTTATAAATTTGTTTTGCAGAAGCACAGCGTGAGAAGGGGCTCTATTGCAATTTAATTTGAATAATAATAGTAATACTAATAGTAATATAGTGAACTTGGCCCTGGAAACCCACTGGGCAACCTTGGACAATTCCACTCTCTCAGCTTCAATGGCAATGGCAAACTTCCCTGAGCAAACCTTGCCAAGAAAATCCCATGGTAGGATCATGTAGGGCTGTTCGTAATTCAGAAACAATTGAAGGCACACAACAAGGACAACACCAACAACAACAGAAAGAAATAAGAATTATAAATGTCTTATGTGTGCCCCCCCCAAATAATTCTAATAATAATAATAAAATTTATTTGTGTTTCCACGCCTCTCCCGATGGATCGAAGCGGGTTACAGGCTACTAAAATCAGAATTCATACAACAATCTTATAAAATACGTAAGACTAAATATAACATCAATAGCTTATCAAACATCAGACATCCAGAGGCAAGGGCAGAATATCGTCGTCAGACAGGCAGATTTGGTCTTCACTCTCGGGGGGGAAAGCTTGGGTGGAAAGAGCACAGTTTTTAATCTCTTTTTAAATGTTTCCAAGGGGGTCGTGAGACGGAGCTCGTGAGGAAGGCTATTCCACAACCTCGGGGCCATTATGTAAAGGCCCTTTGAGATGAGGAAACATATCTGGAAGATGGTGTTGAGTGTGCGGGGCGGATCATATGGGGAGATGCGGGTCCCGTAAGTAACTCGGGCCGAAGCCATGTAGGGCTTTATAGGTGAAATAACCAACACCTTGTGAGTGAGCCGGAAACGAATCGGCAGCCAATGAAGAGCTTTCAGCTTAGTGTTATGGTCAGCCTAGATGCACCAGTGACCATCTGGCTGCCATATTTTGTACCAACTGAAGCTTCCGAGCTTGGTACAAGGGTAGCCCATGTAAAGTGCATTACAGAAATTCTGACGAGAGGTTACCAAGCGTGTACACCGTTTCAAGGTTTCCTTGGCCCGGAGGGTTGCAGTTGGCCTATCAACCGAAGTTGATAGCAAGCACTTCTGGCCGTCGCCATCTACTTGAGATGTCATCTGCAGGGACGAGTCCAGAAGTACTCCTAAACTACGAACTTCGTCCTTCAGAAGAAGTGTGACCCCGTCCAGGACAGGTTGGCAAATCTTCCTTAGACCCGAGGAACCTATCACATACTTCTGTTTTCTCTGGATTCAGTCTGAGTTGTTTTCCCCTCATCCAGCCCATTACTGACTACAAACAGGCATCAGGGGAGAGACGCCATCCTTAGTCACTGCATCAATCGGAGACACAGAGAACATATTTGATTCTTTGGAGCAGCAGAAACAAGCAGGCCCATCTTCCGATATTTCAAAACGGCTCTACCATGGCATCTCTCTGTCTTTCGTTCTCCAAACTCGGCCTGAAACGTCCCTCCAAGCTTGGTTTTTGACCCTTGGCCACTTGGTCCACATCCTCTTGAACGGCGGTGCCCACAACATTCCTGGCAAGGTCAGAAGGAAAGTGGCACGTACTATTTCCTTCCATCTAGCAATTGCAAAACCTGTTTGGTCGGTTCCTTGAGTCATCCTTGCTCCTAGATCAACTCTAGGATGGGGCGGCCACATGAGCTGGCCAAATGTTGATCTGTGGTTGGAAACAATGAGTTATAAGCCATATTATTCCCTATGTCAAAGCTTTTTTGGTGACAGGGTGCAACATTACATTTCTGTGGTTGTGTGCCTTCCATGGCTGAACTAATTCTATATGAAAGGGATCTAGAAGTCCCAGTAAGACCCAAGTGTGAACACAAGCCAGCAGTGTGATGCGGTAGCTAAAAAGACCAATGTGATTCTCAGCCGTACAGCAGAGGTCTGTGCTTCCCGCTCTGACTTGGCCAGCCCGCTCCCTTGTTTGACTCTCTCTCTCGGCTGGATTTTGTCCCTTGCCGAAGGATCGAGGGTTGCCTGCCCCTTCTGGGGAATTCTCCTTCCACCAAGCGTTTTCCCAGCCAAACGGAAGCAGTACTACATCAACCAAGCCATCCGGAACTCGGACCTCATCAATCCCCAGCCAAGGACGCAAGAGCTTGCAGCGGCTGGAGAACAGTAAGCGTTCTTAGGTTGGGGGGGGGTGAAGCAGGCCTGGTTTCGCACCCAGGTCTCCCTTAGACTGGAGGGTTGAGGGGCTTTTGCAGCTTGTCAGCTAATCTGTATCTCTTGGAGGTCTGTTTGGTCACCTTCTTGTCTGGCTACCAACATTAGACAGAGCTAGCATCAACACCCTGGAATCTCGGGATATTGTCATGGGATGACAAGCAGGCACTGTTGGTTCTTTAGGCTATTTATTACATGCAGCCATGCACAGAATTCATAGCAACGTAATAGCCGAGAATGGATCCACAAAGTCCACCAGTCCAACCCCCAGCCATGCAAGGAATACACAATCCAAGCATTCCCTGAGACAGATGCCCTCAGCCTCTGTTTAAAACCTCCAAAGAAGGGGGCTCCTCCAACCTCTGAGGCACCAGTGTAATCCCTAAATGTGTCATAGGGCCGATACACTACTGGTGGTAAACGGCACAGTGGCTGTGATTTTAGAGTTCCCACTGCACCGCAACACACTGTCCGGAACGCAGAATGTGCCGCTGCCGTCATCATGGGCAGCCTCTCATCCACACGGGCACCACCATGATGAAGGAAGCGATCATGCAGTCACAGCGCCATAAAAAGACCTGCTTTCACAGGTTCTTTTTACCCAAAGGGATGCTGTGTGGTTTGGCTGCCTGCAGTGTCCTCCAGAGGGAAAACATTTTGCTCCAGGCCACCCTTTTGGGGCGGTCTGTCGAGCCACATAGAAACATAGTTGGAAGTGACCCACGGGTCAATCCAGTCCAACCCCTGCCATGCAGGAACACAGACTCAAAGCACCCCCAAGAAAGGCCATGCCGACCTATGTTTAAAGACCTCAATAGAAAGACTTTACCACCCTCCGAACAGCAGCTCATACTTTCATAAGTTCTTCCTAACATTTAGGAGGAAAATCTCTTTTTCTTATGCTGGATAGCCATGTGGCAAGGAGTGTTTGATTGTGTATTCCTGCCTGCAGGATTGGATTGGATGACCCTTAGTGTCTTTTCCAGCTCAATTGCCATTGAGTTTCTGCAGTAAAGCCATGGGCAAAATCAAGTCTGAGATACTGCCTCTCTGTGTCCCTGGATCGCTTATACAGAATTTATGATGGCTTTCCCATTTCTATTCTGCGCCGCAGCACGTTCCTTGATGACCCTCTGGAGCGGGACGATTGCACCAGCGAAGAAGGCGAGTTTTCTCACCCGGCAACTCCGAATCATCTCACGAGAGCCTGCAAAAGGATGGACTTACATGAAGGTTTGTCGTTTCCCTTAAACCTCTCTCTTCTCTCACCAGAAAAGAGGTGCCTGATTTTGTAGGAGATCCTCTTCCTCTTTCAGATCAGATCTTTGCATCCTCCACTTCCTGAAAAATAGGTGCCAAGTCCCAATTGACCACTTTGCAATAGCAAAGAATCTGGAGTTGAAAGGGACCCCAGGGTCATCCAACCCAACCCCCTTCTGCCATGCAGGAAGGCAACTATGCATTCCCAAAAGGATTTCTACCTTTATTTAAGAAGAATCCACCACCTCCAAAACAGTACAGTCTTTCCATAGCCTTCAAAAAGTCTTCCTCGTCTTTAGGTGCAATCTTTTCCTTGCCATTTGAATAGCCCTGGCGAATTGGCAGGCTGGACTGCATGCGCCCTTATGGTCCCATCCCATAAACATCTACAAGATGAGAGATTTAATGGGACGAAGCAATAGGATGGGAGCCCCATTGCCTCATCCCTAAAACCAGTGAGCAAGTGGAAGGGGTACTTCTGCAGCTCCAGATTCTCCTTGGTTAAATATCTTCCCCTCCCAAATTGGGGTCCCCTCAGATGTGTTAGACTACCTTCCCCATCTCCCAGCATGGCTTTGCTGGCAAACATGGTGGAATTGTGACTCAACACATTTGAAAAACAAACCAGACTTTTCTGAATCCCTGGCTTGCTTTGCAAACCTCCTGGCAACTTAATTGACATTAAAATGTTTTATCCACTAAAATGGTTGTTTTGCCAACAAGATGGATAAAAAAATAGCAATGAAATGTGGCAAATGCATGATTATTATTATATTATTATTATTATTATTATTATTATTATTATATTACTATGTTTACCCCCAAATTGGGACACAGAACAGTTTACAAATAAGATTAAAAAGCGCAATAGCAATTGCATGCATTATTTTTCATCAAGCTCCCAAAGCTTGGTGAGAAATCATTTTTAATCGCTTTTTTTTTTACAAACTATAACTCTCAATCCTTTTACGCATGCAATCTTGAGGGGATTACGGGAGCCGAAGTCCCCCGAAGTAACTTTTCCAATTCTGTGTTTGCTATCAGGAGGTATTGGAAACACAGTTAGGAAAATGTGGTTTTGTTTTGCTTTCTGGTGTGTCCTGGATTAGATTTGGAATGACTTCATGAACGGTCCGCGTGAGGAACAAGAACGTGTCTTGTTGTTGTGGAGGAGGAAACGAGAAAGAAGAAAGAACAACTGAACGACAAAATGGAAGTCAACTGGAAAGGTAGGGCAGGGGATCATAGGACCATCGAACTAAGTTGGAGGGCACTTAAGGGCCATATAGTCCAACCCAAACACTACTGAAAGATGACCTCACCTGTGTTTAAAGTCCTCCCTAGTGTCCAGAAGTGATGGCTCAGAGGTTAAACGTTGTAAATCAGGCATTAGACAAATATAGGTAGAAACAGAGACCTCAACAGGGAAATGTAAGGTACTGCACTTAGTATGGCAGAAAAATGAAATGCACAGATATAGGAGTATG
>NC_056531.1:15474594-15477289 GCF_019175285.1 Sceloporus undulatus
AGGATGGGGGAAACCTGGCTGAATGAAACTACATGTGAAAGGGATCTAGGAGTCCAAGTTGACCACAAGTTGAACATGAGTCAACAGTGCAATGCGGCAGCTAACAAGGCCAATGCGATTTTAGGCTGTATCAATAGAAGTATAGTGTCTAGATCAAGGGAAGTAATAGTGCCACTCTATTCTACTCTGGTCAGGCGCCACCTGGAATATTGTGTTCAGGGCACCATAATTTAAAAAGGACATGGAGAAACTGGAGCCATGTGTCCAAAGGAGAGCGACTAAAATGGTGAAGGGTCTGGAAACCATGAAGCCCTATGAGGAAAGACTCAGGGAGCTGGGGGTGTTAAGCCTGGAGAAGAGAAGGTTAAGAGGTGATAGGATAGCTGTGTTTAAGTATTCAAAGGGATGTCATATTGAGGAGGGAGCAAGCTTGTTTTCTGCTGCTCCAGAGAATAGGACCCAATGGAGCAATGGATGGAAACTCCAGGAAAAGAGATTCCAGCTCAACATTCGGAGGAGCTTCCTGAGAGTAAGCGCTGTTCGACAGAGGAAGACACTCCTTCCTCGTAGATTGTGGCAGAGTCTCCTTCCTTAGAGGTCTTTAAACAGAGGCTGGATGGCCATCTGTCAATGGGGATGCTTTGATTTAGATTTCCTGTATGTCAGAATGAGGTTGGACTGGATAGCCCTTGCGGTCTCTTCCAACTCTACAATCCTATGATTCTATCTGTGGACTCCTTGGAAGGATCCTTGTGTGGAAAAGGAGGCAGAAATCCAACCGGTGCCGTTTCCGTCCCACGTCACATTTTCCTTTCCTTGTTTTTGCAGAGCATCCTGCCTTCACCCCAAAAGAGTGTTTTCAGCGCATCAGCCGGCGCTTGCGAATGACCCTCAAGCGAAGCCGGATTCCCATGGTAGGCACATTCTGCATTTCTTGGAGAAACCGGATGGCTGGTTTTGCAAACTTTGAACCCAGGTCTCCTGTATTCCTAGACCAGCATTCAAATCATTATACCACGCTAGCTTAAGTGTGGTGACCCTCGCCAAAGGTTTTCTTTGGCAAGATTTATTCGGAATTCAGAGTCACAAAGAAATATTCTTTCCTGCAGAGGGAAAAATATATGTATTTGGTGTCCAGAAAATAATATTTCTGCATAGATATATATGTGTGTGTGTGTATCTACGATTTTAATTGTTGTTTTAATGTGTTTTATATGTGTTGTTAGCTGCCTTGGTTTCCACTTTGGGAGAAAGGCGGGATAAAAATAAAATAAATAATATACACACACATTTGTATGCAAAAATATTATTTCCTGGGTACCGAATGGTATAGTTTGGGATTTATACGATACATATACATTTCATATAGGCATTTGCATTCAAATGCAAATAATTGCATAAACATGCTATTATTACATGAAAATGCTGTTTTCTGTGTAAATCAACCCCATGCGAATTTTGGGCAGAATACATTCTGAAATGCGAAGATTTTTGACAGTCCAGGATGCTTCTCATCTGGGTCTTCCAGCACCTGCAAAGCGTGTTTTTGACCGTTTTCCAAATGTTTCCAGAAATGCTTTCCCTCCCTACCATGCAGCCATAAGAACTCCAAATTTATTTTAGTCTTTTGGGACCATTTTTAGGTCCAAGAGAGACCTTTTTCTAGGAACAAGAGTTGGAAAAAAGCTTCTCCTGGTGGCCCAAACGTGACAGAAATGCCCCCCAAGAATGCAAAAATGAATTTGAAAAGAATTGCACAATGGTTTCTTACCTGGGGGGGGGGCACAAAAATGAATCACATTTTGTCTCCCTTTGCCCTATAGAGGTGCAAGACACTATAGAAGTGGAATAAATCATCTTGCACTACTGTTTTTATTGTGCTGCACAAACTGAATTAAAACCAGTTTCCAAGGATGGTTCCAATGCTAACTTTCGGGCCAGAGAGTTGAGGGGTTGCAAAACCTTGCACTCATCCAAAGGCTGCAAGACAAAACTCTGCTTAAAGACTTTGCTTCTTGCTTTTTTTGTAGGAGACCTTGGAAGGTTTGGAGGAAGAGTTGCTGGCTTTTTTCTCCGCTAACCCTCACGCCGTCTATACGGCAATGATGGACAATAGGTAACGGACATTTGCTGTCTTGCTCCCCGGTGTTTTAAACCACTGGTTAGAAGCATGGCAAGAGGTGCAGAAAATGACGCGTGGTACATGGAAAGGGGATACGCAGCTGATTTCTCTCCATTTTTGCAACACTAGAACATACATGGCCCAGTCGCATGTGTCCAATGTGCCGTCGAGTCACCTGTTGATTTGTGGCGGCCCCATGGATTTCATAGGGTCTTCTTAGGCAAGGAATTCTCCGAAATGTTGTTGCCAGTTCTTGAAACAGAGCCTCCAGCACCTGGCCTTCATTGGCAGTCTCCCATCCAGGAGCTATCCAGGGCTGAAGAAGCTTAGCTTCCAAGATCAGACAGGATCTGGTGCTTTGTGTGTGTATCTGTGTGCATTTGCCTTCAAGTCACCAATCGGCTTATGGAAACCTCATTAATTTAATTGGTTTTTTCCAGGTAAGGAATCCTCAAAGAGGTGGTTTTGCCAGTTTCTTCCTCTGAAATGGAGCCTCAAGCACCTGGCATTCCTTAGTGGTCTCCCCTCCAAGGACTAACCAGGGTTGGCCCAGCTTAGCTTCCAAAATCAGAG
>NC_056531.1:15487289-15510253 GCF_019175285.1 Sceloporus undulatus
GCTTCCAACTAGGATTCTGTGTATCCCTGCATGGCTTCCAACTAGGACTCTGCGTATCCCTGCATGGCTTCCCACTAGGATTCTATGTGTTCCTGCATGGCTTCCAACTAGGATTCTACATATCCCTGCATGGCTTCCAACTAGTATTTTATGTATTCCTGCATGGCCAAAGGGGGGTTGGACTGGATGGTCCCTGGGGGTCCATTCCAGTACTGTGATTCTATAACCCCGAACTCTTCCTTTGCAGGTTCTTTTGTCATCTCCACCCCGGTGCTGTTTTACAACCGGCTGACGGAAGGCTACTGGTTTGGGCCGCAAACCTACTGCAGCGAATCCTTCCCCTCCTTTTCCCACAAGAGAGCCTTCATTGTCTACAACTTCCTAGCTGTGTACCTCCTTCCATTGTTCACCATCCTCCTCTGCTATATGGCCATGCTGTACCGGATGGGACGCCCTACGGTGGAGCCATCTGACAACCACTACCAGGTACCATGCACTCGCACCCCGGACACAGAGATTTTGCAACAAGCTCCAGTACCCCCCTTTTAAGGCAATTTTGTGGCCTTCTTCCTGCATTACACTCTCTCCTGTGCATGAAAAAGCACAGCGGTGTTTCTCAAATTTAATATGGCTGACCAGTAACTTATTTCCAATTGCCTTGGGAATTGGTGCCACATTGGGCCACATTATTATTGCATGTGGTTTCTTTCCTGGAAATTCCTTCATGGACACTGGCCACCGATGAAATAGATCACTAGCAGGATAGATCACTAGTGGCTTTCCAGATGCATATGTCCAGCTGTCCTGATTTGGCAGGGAACGTCCAGATTAATCCTTTGCCTTCCCACTTTCTGAGCTGCTTTTAAAATGTCCCGGTTTCTCCCTTATCCTCCAGCTTTCCCCCCTTTGTCCTCAGCTTACTGCAATTCCTGCAAACTGAGTTCAAAGTGCAAAAAGGAGTAGAAAAAGTGAGGTGCATACCCTCCAACTGTCTTGATTTGGCAGAGACAATTCCAATTACTCCTCTGCCTTCCCACTTTTCCAGATGCTTTTAAAATGACCTGGTTTCGCTTGGTTTCTGGGGGGGTTCTCCTTTGCTGCACCTGAATTCCATACTCTGGCCAAGCATACTGAGATACCAGTAACCATCAGAGGTGCTGGCAAAAGATATGGACGATGAACACAGATGAACTGGGAGAGGCTACAGCAGTTTGCTTTTGTCTGAAGTGACTGGGGGAAAGACAGATCCTCCCATTTTCTGTCCTTGCCCTCCACTACATTAACTAGATTTCCTTTTATTTAAAGTGTATGGCAATGCAATGGCTTGTAGCTTTTAGCAATACATAAAGTTCAAATTCAACTACTTTTGCACTTTCAACTCAGTTTGCAGCAATTGAAAAAAAGAGGAGAGGATGAAGGGGGAAAGCGGGAGGAGGAGAGGGAAACTGGGACATTTCAGAAGCAGCTGGGAAAATAGGAAGGCGGAGGATATACTTTGTAGGATGGTTTTGTGGGACAACAGAGGGTTTTGGCAGAGCGTCCCTGCCAAAATTGGAACAGTTGGAGGGTATGCAATTGGGGTTTTTCTAAACAAAAAAGCGGGCTAGGTTAAGGGTTCCTTCGTTGTAGGGCCAGGACTCACCCTCCACTCTTCCTCGTCTCTGGTCCCATCCAGATGCAGCAGTTTACAGAACGCTCTCAAGCCACACGAGCCAAGATCTCCCGCATGGTGGCCATCATCGTAGCCCTCTTCACCCTCTGCTGGGGTCCGATGCAACTCCTCATCCTCCTCCAGGCCTTTGGCTCCAGTTTCCAGCGGAACTACACCACCTATAAAGTGAAAATCTGGGCTCATTGCATGTCCTACGCCAACTCCTCCATCAACCCCATTGTCTACGCCTTTATGGGCGCCAACTTCCGGAAGGCCTTCAAGAAAGCCTTTCCTTGCGTCTCCAAAAGGAGGGTGGGCAACTTGAATGCCACCGGCCGGGCCAACATCAACACAGAAATGCATTTTGTCTCCTCGGGGATGTAGCCAGAAAAAAGGAATGGAGCTGGAGGCATCATGTTCTTTTTCTCCAACTTCTAGACATGCCAGTCCTGGAGGTTTAGAAGCCAAAAGCTGAGATGACCCCTTGTGATGTCCTTAAGTGCTGGGCATTGAGTACCATTAAATGTATGGCTTATAAGTACAAGGAGAAGGTTAGGTCCCTGTTTTGGAAATTAAGACGAAAGCCTTTGCTAAAGTCTGGGCTATTCCCAGATGATGGTGAAATGAGGAAAGTATTAACACATTCTTACGTATGGAGATGGAAAATTAACTTTTAATTTAGCCCACTTGCTTCTAGGCAAAAGGTGAGCATAGGGCAGAATGGAGGGTGAGCCCTGGCACAACAACTAAGGAATTTTTAATTTAGCCCAAAGGTAGAGATAGGGCAGAATGGAGGGTGAGCCCAGGCCACAGAACTAAGGAATCTTAATTTAACCCACTTGTTTTAGGGATGAGCCCTGAATGGAAGGAGGATACTAATGGTGTTAATATATACCTCTCTGTAGAAAGTCTTTGTAAATTGCAACAAAAATCAGTCCCAGGAAAATGAAGCAAGCCTCTGCTGTACTGGAAATTTGCACCCAACCCTTTCCTATTCCCAGGAACTGAGCCCTTCTAAAACTGGAAAAACTGCACCCTTGTTTCCTGCATGTTGACCCTTGAAAACTGGACTGGGACCAATATGATGGAAGATAATGTCCTGGGACCTCACACATCCCCCTTTGCTCCTACACTCTGGAAATAATGCAGTTTGACACCACTTTAATTGCTGTGGCTCCATATTACAGAATCCTGGGACTTGTAGTTCTGGGAAAGATTTAGCTTTCTCTGGGTGCACCTACACTGTAGAAATAATGCAGTTTGACACCGCTTTAACTGCTGCGGCTCCATCCTACAAAATCCTGGGAGCTGTAGCTTGGCAAGGCCCCAGCCCTTTTGGGCAGGGAAGGTTAAAGACTTTGTAAAAGTACAAAATCAGGGATTCTGAAGACCAGGGTTCGATTCCCATCCCAACAAGGGATGTCCTTGGGTAAGTCACACTCTCTCAGCCTCAGGGGAAAACAATGGCAAGCCTTCTATGAACAAATCTTGCCAAAAACACCCAAGGATAGGCTCGTTTTAGGGTTGCCATGAAGGCACACAACCACCAACAACAACACCTACATTATTTCCAAAGCACAACTTGGAGGCACACAACAACAACAGCAAGCTGCATTATTTACACAGTGTTGATGCACCCTCAGACACAGAGATCATCCAGTGGCATCCAGTCTGCAAAAAGCAATGCCAGAAATGTGCATTGCAAAGCGCATACGTTAACAGACATTGTCATGGTGTGCATTGCTGTGTGGGTGTCAGTGTTACTTTTCCAGCTGCGTTGTGCAACCTGTGAATAGCCAGGGTTGGCGTTGCCTGTGGAATGACCAGCTAAGATTGGGCATCTTGGCATTTCAAACATGTGAAACAATGCTGCCATGCTACCACTTCGCCACTAGATGTCACTGTTTTCAAACCAAACAACCATATTATTTTTGCTAACAATCAACTGGACAACTTTGGCAATATATGCAATGTAATATAAAATTAATGGTTGCATTAAATTCAGGATCTTCAGCGAGTCACATACTCTCAGCCCTGGAAAACTGTGATAGGTTTGTCTTAGGTTTGCCATAAGTTGGAAGGCACACGACACACTGACCAAAAAAAGTACAACTCGGACTCTGGAGATCGGGGTTCGAATCCCGGCTCAGCTACGGAAAGTCACGGGGTGCTCTTGGGTGAGTCACACACTCTCGGCCCCCGAAAACCTTGTGACAAGTTTGCCTTAGAGTTGCCAAGAGTTGGAAATGACTTGAAGGCACACGACGCAGAGACAAAAAAGTACAGCTTTGGCCCTGGAGATCGGGGTTCGAATCCTGGCTCAGCAATGGAAAGCCATGGAGTGATCTTTGGTAGTCACACACTCTCAGCCCCAGAAAACGTTGTGGTTGGGTTGCCATAAGTTGGAAAGGGCTCAAAGGCACACAACGACGACAGTGTACACACACACACACACGGGAAAAGAGTGGGTTTAAACTGGGCAACTGAGTTTGCAAGCCTTTTGTGAGTTGACCAACACCATTTTGGGGGGGGGGACCTTTTTGTGTGTTTTAAGGCCATTTGCAAGCATTTCCTCACAAATACTGCAGAAGGGTTTTTGAAACAGGGCTCTCCCTAATATTCTGCTTGCTCCACCTGCGTCGGGTTGTGTGTCACCTTTGCACACAGTGCTTTTTGTTCCTGTTGAGTTTTGTTGTTGTTGTTGTGCGCCTTCAAGCCGTTTCCTACATTCGGCGACCCTGTCTATGTATGTATGTATCCATCTATTGGCAAGGTTTGTTCAGAGGAGGTTGGCCATGGCCTTCCTCTGGGGCTGAGAGAGTATGACCTGTCCAAGGTGACCCACAGGGTTTGTGTGGCTGTTTCACACACGTTGGATGTGTAAGGTGTGGTATTGTGGTTTGAGTGCTGGAGTAGGACTTTGGGAGGTCAGGGTTCGAATCCTGACTTGGCCACGCAAACCCCATTGGCAAGTCACACTCTCTCAGCCTCAGAGGATGGCCATGGCAAAGCCCCCCTCTGAGCACATCTTGCAATGAAAACCCCAGGATCATGACTTGAAGGCCCACAGCAGCGACATTGTGTGACAGTCTGCCTGGCCATCGCCCCCACATCAGTGTGGGTTGCCACATGTCAAAAATGACTTTGCCGGCGCACACTGAGACAACATGGTTGGTGCAAGAGTCTGCCAGAGCTACAAAGCCCATCATCCCCACATCAATCTGGGTTGCCACAGGAGTACACTGCAACAACATGGTTGGTGCAATAGCCTGCCTGAGTTGCAAAGCCCATCATCCCCACATCAGTGCAGCTGGGCTGCAGTCCAGCATCTTGGCAGGAAGGGGGAGGGGGAGAAAAAAAAGGGAAGCGGCCCCTTTAAATAAAGGGACCGCAAACTGCAGAGGCAAAGAAAAAGCGGAACTGACCTTCTAGCCTGGGTTTGGCTCTAAGAGAGCGTCTGCAAAGAGCGGGAAATGTCACAAGCGTGAAAGTTTCCAAAGCAGGAGCCCTGGGGCTTGGCCTCTTGCAGCTTCAAAAGGAGGAAGAAAAAGGAAAGCTATATATGCAGCAGCCATGAGATTTCACTGGGTGCCCTTGGGCAAGTCACACTCTCTCAGCCTCAGAGGACCCAATATCTCCTTAGAGTTGCCATAACTTGGTGGAGTGGCAAAAGACACCTTGGCTTCTTCCAGGGAGGTTTCTGGCTCAACGTGTCCAAGCACCCATTTGTTTGTACTATATCTTTGCATTTTAATACATTTTCTAGTTCTTGCATAGCCTCCCCATCCTTAGTCTTCTTATGATTTCTTGACTGCAGTGATCAATATCTGATTCCCAGGTAAGAACATCCATTTCCTATTTCTATTTCCTTCTTGTCTGGGTTGAAATTGTGTACATTTTGTGGTCATTGTTGTTGTTTCTGTTCAGCATTAAGCCTGCCTTTGCACTTTCCTCCTTGATCGTCCTTCGTAGCTGTTCCAGGTCTGGGAGGTTGTCTTCTAATAGTACGGTGTCATCTATATATCTCAGATGATTGATACTCCTTCCTCCTGTTTTTACTCCTCTTCCTTCTGGGTCCAGGCCTGCTTTTCTTACAAGAGGTTCTGCATACAAGTTGAACAGATAGGATGAAAGGATGCAGCCTTGTGTGACACTTTGGCCAACTGGGAGCCATTCTATTTCTCCAGGTCCTGGCTGACAGTGGCCTCTTGTCCTGAGTTCAGATTCCTCACCAGGTCCAGGACAATCATAGCCATCCAGTCCAACCCTCTTCTGCCATGCAGGAACTCTCCGTCAAAGCATCCCCATTGACAGATGGCCATCCAGCCTCTCTTTAAAGACCTCCAAGGAAGGAGACCCCATCATAATCTCCGAAGAAGAAGCATGTTCCACTGTCGAACAGCCCAAATGTTGAGCTGGAATCTCTTTTCCTGGAGCTTGCATCCATTGCTCTGGGTCCTGCTCCCTCCTCAATATGGCTTCCCTTCAAGTATTTAAACAGGGCTATATCACCTCTTAACCTTCTCTTCTCCAGGCTAAACATCCCCAGCTCCCTAAAGCATTCCTCGTAGGGCTTCATGATTTCCAGACCCTTCGCCATTTTAGTCGCCCTCCTTTGGACACATGGCTCCAGTTTCTCCATGTCCTTTTTAAATTGTTTTGCCCAGAACTGGACACAGCATTATTCCAGGTGGATCCTGACCAAAGCAGAATAAAGTGGCACTGTTACTTCCCTTGATCTAGACACTATACTTCTATTGATGCAGCCTAGAATCGCATTGGCCTTGTTAGCTGCCGCATCACACTGTTGACTCATGTCTACTTGGACTCCTAGGTCCCTTTCACATGTAGTTTCATTCAGCCAGGTGTCCTCCATAATCCTATATCTGTGCATTTCATTTTTCCGCCCCAAGTGCAGTACCTTGCATTTCTTCCTGTTGAATTTCATTTTGTTAGCTTTGGCCCAGCTTTCTAGTCTAGATGCGATGATGAGGGTGCCTTTGCTCTTTTGCTTGGGTGCCTTGCTCCCTCTCCTTGCACGCTTTCTGCAAGGGTCGAGCATTGGGCGACGGTCCCTTGGCCTGGGGCCTTCCTCCTCCTCTTCCTCAGGCCCTGATTCACTGGATCGGAATTTGCATCTGATTGCATTGCAACTCCATCCTGGGCTTGGGCTGCTGCTGATGCTGCAGGGCCCCAGCGCTCGCCTCCAAAGGCCAGGCAGAGGAGGAAAGTTCCCTTGGCAAAGTGGAGCAGTTGGCAGCCTGCCTAGGAAGAAGGGAAGAAGAAAGACAGAAAGGAGGAAGGAAAGCAAGCAAGAAGAAAGGCCACCTTTCCCAAAGGAGGGATCCTCTGGGATCAGAGAGAGAGAGATCCAGCCCAGCATGAAATACCCCCCAAAGCCCTCCTTGCAAGGTAAAAGAGCAGTGGGGAGGGGGGAAAGACCCACAAATACACACAAACAGACACAAATACACATGCAATTCCCAGGCACTGAAAAGCACCCCCCACCCCAAAAAAATACCTTTGCAAGGGGAGTCATTTGTTTGCAATTGAAAGGAAAAGCAAAGACATGGATCCATTTGCAAATTAAAGGGAAGCAAGGAAATGGAGTTACTTGCAAATAAAAGTGTGTGTGTGTGTGTGTTTGTATATGCTTTTCTTTAATTTGCAACTAAATAGCCCCCCTCCCCTTGTAAAGGTGTGTTTTTTGCTGGGGTGGGTGGGTGCTTTGTAATGCCAGGGAATGGCAATGGGGGAGGGAATGGTGAAGGCAATTGCAATGGGAGGCACTGGGGAAACAATTGTAGTGGGGTTAATGGGGAAATAATTGCAATGCAAGGCAATGGAGGGCAGTGGGGAAACAATTGCAATGCAGGAATTGCAATGGGGAGGGAATGGGGAAGGCAGTTGCAATGGGGGGCAATAAATGTGGGAGGAGGGTTGTCCCCTCCCTTGCTAAAAGCCTAAACCTTTTTTAAAGAGTCCAAACCCTCTTGGATCAGGGGGGAGCTTGCTGTTAAAACCCCCAAACTTTGCCCCTCCCTTGGAAGAATCTCTGGCTTTGCAACTTCTTTTGCAAGGCCAAGACTTTTGCAGAAAATATGGGGAGAGGCTTGGGGGGGGGGCAAAAACAAAGAGGAGGGGGTGCATTTTCCTTTTAAAAAGAACTTTCTGGGTGCAGTTTTTATCAGAAGCTTTCTGGTCACAAGCTTTCCTCCCCCCCCCCCCAGGAAGAAAGAAAGATATGGTTCACTTTGCAGATGTCTGCCTAGGAGGAATTGCAGGGCTTCTATGGAGGAAAGTGAAATGTGTTGTGGTTTAGTTTTATTTTTGGGAGGGATTCTTTCCTTCACTTTTTTGCCCCCACCCCAGAAAAAAAACCATGGCTGCAGAAGGTTCTTCCTTGTGTTAACCATTTTGCATGGATTGTTTAGCAGCTGCTATTTTATAGTCTATTTTAACTCTTGGGTTTGGTGGAACAAATACCAGATTGTTCTGGGCAATGCAAGTTAATGCACACAAAGATCTCTCTGGTGGCCCCCAAAGGCTCTTTTGGATCATTCCCTTTAATATATATATATATATATATATATATATATATGCAATTTGGTTGCTTTCTTTTGAAAAACTCAGCTACAAAGAATGTGTATTCACAACAGAGACATTATTTGCATTTCTGCTGAGATAGAAGCCAACAGGACTTTCTCCTTCCCTTCTTCTTCCAGGCCAGTTTTTCTTTCCTCCCAAATTCATGGGCCTTTCTTTGCTCTAGAAGCCTTCCTTTGCAAAAAAATAATAATTAAAAATTGGATATGAATTTGGTTTCTTTTCTTTTTTCCTCCTGTGTTTGGAGTGGCATTTTCAACCACTGTTTTTGTGTGCCTTGGATAGGGGGAAAAAAAAAACACTTCAGCCTTTCCCTGCCCCAAAGTTTGCAATGTTAATGTTAATGTTAATTTTTATTGGTGCAGGGAAGAAATCTTGCTCGGCCGACCCTGCGATAGGAAAGCCGTCTTGTCGTTGTGTGCCTTCAAGTTGTTTCCCCGCTTATGGCGACCCTAAAGCAGTCTTGGCAAGATTTGCTCAGATTTGCTTTCCTCTGAGGCTGAGAGAGTGTGACTTGCCCAGGTCTTGCCCAGTTGGGTTTCCATGGCTGAAGTAGGATTCGAACCTTGGCCTTTTAACACTCAAACTACTCCGCCACGTTGGCTGTCTTGAAGGCGCAGAATCGCCCAACAAAGTTTTGGACTCAAGCCATAGACCCATGTTATTTGTGCAAGGAGGATGGCAGGAGTGTGTGTTCTTCTCAAAATGGAGGGGGATCTGTGGCTCCATTGGTGGAACTGTCAAGTATGGGAGAAAGAAGTTCCCACTCCTTCACATTTGCGTTGTGAATGCCTAAAGACCCTAAATGCACCAGATTCTGTCTGATCTGGGATGCTAAGCAGGGTCAGCCCTGGTTAGTCCTTGGATTGGAGACCACCAAGGGATACAAGGTGATGGAGGCTCTATTTCAGAGGAAGGAATTGGTAAAAGCATCTCTGGATGCTCCTTCCTTATAAAAACCCTATGAAATTCATGGGGTCGCCATAAGTCGACAGGTGATGTGAAGGCACATACATAGACACACTCAGATCTCCTCTGATTTTGAATGCTAAGCAGGATCAGCCCTGGTTAGTCCTTGGAGAGGAGACTGTTAATGAATACCAGGTGCTGGAGGCTCTGTTTCAGAGGAAGGACAAAACCATTTCTGGGTATCCCTTTTCTAAGAAAATCCTATGACGTTCATGGGTTGTCATAAGTCAACAGGCAGCTTGAAGGCAAACACACAGCACCAGATCCCCTCTGATCTTGAAAGCTAAGCCGGGTCAGCCCTGGTTAGTCCTTGGAGGAGAGACCACCAAAGGATGCCAGGTATTGGAGGCTCTATTTCAGAGGAAGGAACTGGCAAAAGCATCTCTGGGTATTCCTTCCTTAAGAAAACCCTATGAAATTCATGGGGTCGCCATAGGTTGACAGGCGACTACATGAAGGCACATAGACACACTCACGCAAGGCACCAGATCCCCTCTGATCTTGATGCTAAGCAGGGCCAGCCCTGGTTAGTCCCTGGAGGGGGGACCATGTAGGCTCTGTTTTGGAGGAAGGAACTGGCACAACCCTCTCTGGGCATGCCTTCCTTAAGAAAACCCTATGAAATGGGGTCACCATAAACCGACATGGAGATGTAGGGAGCAAACATCTGCGTTGCACTGATAAAATCAGTGCTGGAAGCCAAGCCAGGGAACATGTGGCCTGTCATTTCCCTTTTCCATTTCTTGCATTTCAGGCTCCTCTTTGAGGGAGGGGGGAAAGACCCACAAATACCCACAAACAGACACAACTACACATGCAATTCCCCGGCACTGAAAGCCCCCCCCCCCCCCAAAAAAATACCTTGCGGGGGGTGGTCAAGTGGTGTGTAGTGTCTTTGTTTGCAATTGGAAAGAAACGCAAGACCTGCATCCATTTGCCAATACAGGGAAGCAAGGAAACGAGTTACTTGCAAATAAAGTGTGTGTGTCGTGTCTTTGTTATGCTTTCTTTAATTTGCAACTAAATAGCCCCCCTCCCCTTGTAAAGGTTGTGTTTTTTGCTGGGTGGGTGTGGTTGCTTTGTAATGCCCGGGCATGGCAATGGGGGAGGGACTGTGAAGCAACTTGCAATGGGGGGCAATTGGGGAGAGAACTGGGAAGGCAGATTGGAAATGGGGGAGGAATGGTGAAGGCAAATGCAATGGAGGCAATGGGAAACAATTGTAGTGGGGGTAATGTTTCTGGAAAGATTGCACTTGCAAGGCAATGGAGGGAGTGGAGAACAAGTTGAACAGATAGGATGAAAGGATGCAGCCTTGTGTGACACTTTTGCCAACTGGGAGCCATCCTGTTTCTCCAGGTCCTGGCTGACAGTGGCCTCTTGTCCTGAGTTCAGATTCCTCACCAGGACAATCATAGCCATCCAGTCCAACCCTCTTCTGCCATGCAGGGACTCTCAGTCAAAGCATCCCCATTGACAGATGGACATCCAGCCTCTCTTTAAAGACCTCCAAGGAAGGAGATCCCACCATAATCTCAGAAGAAGGAGCATGTTCCACTGTCGAACAGCCCAAATGTTGAGCTGGAATCTCTTTTCCTGGAGCTTGCATCCATTACTCTGGGTCCTCCTCCCTCCTCAATATGGCTTCCCTTCAAGTATTTAAACAGGGCTATATCACCTCTTAACCTTCTCTTCCCCAGGATAAACATTCCCAGCTCCCTAAGTCCTTCCTTGTAGGGCTTCATGATTTCAAGACCCTTCGCCATATTAGTCGCCCTCCTTTGGACACATGGCTCCAGTTTCTCAACATCCTTTTTTAATTGTTTTGCCCAGAACTGGACATATTCCATGTGGATCCTGACCAGAGCAGAATACAGTAGCATTATTACTTCCCTTGATCTAGACACTATACTTCTATTGATGCAGCCTAGAATCGCATTGGCCTTGTTAGCTGCCGCCTTGCACTGTTGACTCATGTTCAACTTGTGGTCTACTTGGACTCCTAGGTTCCTTTCACATGTAGTTTCATTCAGCCAGGTGTCCTCCATAATCCTATATCTGTGCATTTCATTTTTCCGCCCCAAGTGCATTTCTTCCTGTTGAATTTCATTTTGTTAACTTTGGCCCAGCTTTCTAGTCTAGATGCGAAGAGGGTGCCTTTGCTCTTTTGCTTGGGTGCCTTGCTCCCTCTCCTTGCACGCTTTCTGAAAGGGTCGAGCATTGGGCGACTGTCCCTTGGCCTGGGGTCTTCTTCCTCCTCCTCCTCCTCTTCCTCAGGCCCTGATTCACCGGATCGGAATTTGCATCTGATTACATTGCAACTCCATCCTGGGCTTGGGTGGCGGCTGCTGCTGCTGCAAGGAGGAAAGTTCCCTTGGCAAAGGGGAGCAGTTGGCAGCCTGGCTAGGAAGAAGGGAAGAAGAAAGACAGAAAGGTGGAAGGAAAGCAAGCAAGAAGAAAGGCCACCTTTCCCAAAGGAGGGATCCTCTGGGATCAGAGAGAGAGAGAGAGATCCAGCCCAGCATGGAATACCCCCCAAAGCCCTCCTTGCAAGGTAAAAGAGCAGTGGGGGAGGGGGGAAAGACCCACAAATACCCACAAACAGACACAACTACACATGCAATTCCCAGGCACTGAAAAGCACCCCCCACCCCCCCAAAAAAATACCTTGCAAGGGGAAGGGGAGTTAGTAGTATTTGTTTGCAATTGAAGGAAAAGAAACGCAAGACATGGATCCATTTGCAAATTAAAGGGAAGCAAGGAAATGGAGTTACTTGCAAATAAAAGTGTGTGTTGTGTACTTTGTTATGCTTTCTTTAATTTGCAACTAAATAGCCCCCCTCCCTTGTAAAGGTTGTGTTTTTTGCTGGGGTGGGTGTGGTTGCTTTGTAATGCCGGGAATGGCAATGGGGGAGGGAATGTGAAGGCAACTTGCAATGGGAGGCACTGGGGAAGGAAACCAATTGTAGTGGGGGTAATGGGGAAATATGCAATGCAAGGCAATGGAGGGCAGTGGAGAACACAATGCAATTTGCATTTGGGAATTGCAATGGGAGGGAATGGGGAAGGCAGTTGCAATGGGGGGCAGGAAGGCAATAATGTGGTAGGAGGGTTGTCCCCTCCCTTGTAAAAGCCAAACCTTTTTTAAAGAGTCCAAACCCTCTTGGATCAGGGGGGAGTTGCTGTTAAAACCCCAAACTTTGCCCCTCCCTTGGAAGAATCTCTTGGCTTTGAACTTCTTTGCAAGGCCAAGACTTTTCAGAAAATCTGGGGAGCGTTGGGGGGGGGCAAAAAACAAAGAGGAGGGGGTGCATTTTCTTTTAAAAAAGAAACTTTCTGGGTTGCATTTTTATAAGAGCTTCTGGTCACAAGCTTTCCTCCCCCCCCCAAAGAAAGAAAGAAAGAAGAGAAGATAGATGGTTCACTTTGCATGTCTTTCTGCCTAGGAGGAATTGCAGGGCTTCTATGGAGGGAAAGTGAAATGTTGTTGTTGTTTTTAGTTTTTTTTGGGAGGGATTGTTTCCTTCACTTTTTTGCCCCACCCCAGAAAAAAAAACATGGCTGCAGAAGGTTCTTCCTTGTGTTAACCATTTTGATGGATTGTTGGCAGCTGCTATTTTAGTCTATTTTAACTCTTGGGTTTGGTGGAAACAAATACAGTACCGTTGTTCTGGGCCATGCAAGTTAATGCACACAAAGATCTCTCTGGGTGGCACCCAAAGGCTCTTTTGGCTCTACCTTAATCTATATATATCTATAAATTTATGATTTGGTTGCTTTCTTTTGCAAAAACTCAGCTACAAGAGCATGTGTCTTCACAACAGAGACTTATTTGCATTTCGGTGAGACAGATGCCAACCGACTTTGTCCTTCCCTTCTTTCTTCCAGGCCAGTTTTTCTTTCCTCCCAAATTCATGGGCCTTTCTTTGCTCTAGAAGCCTTCTTTGCAAAAAATCATAAATTAAATAATAATAAAAAATTGATGGCATATGAATTTTGGTTTCTTTCTTTTTTTTCCTCCTGTGTTTGGAGTGGCATTTTCAACCACTGTTTTTGTGTGCCTTGGATGAGGAAAAAAAACAAGAAACACTTCAGTCTTTCCTGCCCAAGTTGCTAATGTTTAATGTTAATTTAATTTTGTTGGTGCAGTGGAAGAATCTTGCTCGGCGACCCTGCGATAGGGACAGCCGTCTTGGTCGTTGTGTGCCTTCAAGTTGTTTCCCCGCTTATGGCGACCCCTTTAAGCAATCTTGGCAAGATTTGCTCCAATTGCTTCCTCTTGAGGCTGAGAGGTGTGACTTGCCCACTTGCCCAGTTGGGTTCCATGGCCGAAGTAGGATTCGAACCTTGGCCTTTTAAAACTCCAAACCACTCCGCCACGTGGCTGTCTTGAAGGCGCAGACATCGCCCAACAAAGTTTTGGACTCAAACCCAAGACCCATGTTATTTGCAAGGAGGATGGCAGGAGTGTGTGTTCTTCCAACAATGGAGGGGGATCTGTGGGCCCATTGGTGGAAATGTCAGTATGGGAGAAAGAAAGTTCCCACTCCTTAACATTTGTGTTGTGAATGCCTAAAGACCCTAAATGCACCAGATTCTGTCTGATCTGGGATGCTACCAGGGTCAGCCCTGGTTAGTCCTTGGTATTGGAGACCACCAAGGGATACAAGGTGATGGAGGCTCTATTTCAGAAGAAAAGCATCTCGGATGCTCCTTCTTTATAAAAACCCTATGACATTCATGGGGTCGCCATAAGTGACAGGTGATAGTGCAGGCCATACATAGACACACTCAGATCTCCTCGATTTTGGATGCTAAGCAGGATCAGCCCTGGTTAGTCCTTGGAAGAGGAGATGTTAATGAATACCAGGTGCTGGAGGCTCTTTTCAGGAGGAAGAACAACCACTTCTGGGTACCCTTTCTAAGAAATCCTTATGACGTCTCTGGGTTGTCATAAAGTCAACAGGCGGCGCTTGAAGGCAAACACACAGCACAGTCCCCTCTGACTTGAAAGCTAAGCCGGGTCAGCCTGGTTAGTCCTTGGAGGGGAGACCACCAAAGGATGCCAGGTATTGGAGGCTCTATTTCGAGGATGGAACTGGCAAAACTCTCTGGGTTATCCTTCCTTAAGAAAAAACCCTATGAAATTCAGGGGTCGCCATAAGTTGAAGGTGACACATGAAGGCACTAGACACCCTCACGCAAGGCACCAGATCCCTCTGATCTTGATGCCTAAGCAGGGCCAAGCCCTGGTTAGTCCTGGAGGGGGGGACCATGTAGGCTCTGTTTTGGAGGAGGAACGGACACACCCTCTCTGGGCATGCCTTCCTTAAGAAAACCTATGAAATGGGGTTGCCATTACACGGACATGGAGATTAGGGAGCAAGCATCTGCGTTGCCACTGATAAATCAGTGCTGGAAGCCAAGCAACAGTGGCCTGTCATTTCCCTTTTTCCATTTCTTGCATTTCAGGCTCCTCTTTGGACTTATGGGTGCAAATGCTCTTGGTTGTCTCCTTGACTGTCCCAGGTTGCTCCTGCCCAAAATACCAAGGGCAAATTGGGACATCGTGGACTTTCTCAAAAGGGAACTGTTAGGGGGTTTTCCCCTCTTAAATTGCTCACCAAGTCCCATTTGTGCTGCTGACTATAAAAGTCCTGGGTGGCATCGCACTGCTTTAACTGTCTGGGATTGTCCTTTGTTGGTGGCCCCAGAAGGTAAGAATCTCACAAACTACACATCCCAAGTTCCATAGCATGAGTCAGGCAGTTAAGTGGTGTCAAACTGCATTAAATCTGCAGTGAAGATGCCGGAGAGCAGCAGAAAAATAGTTCACCCCATCTACACCACAGCATCCCTTCAGATATTTAAAGATGGCTCTCAGTAGGAAGGGATAAACAAGTTGTTGTTGTTGTGTGGGCCTTCAAGTTCACTTGCGTGGGCCTCTAAGGAAAACTATCATGGGATTTCTTGGCAGATTTTTCATTGCCTGTTGCTTCCTCGAGGCTGAGAGAGTGTGACTTTTGCCCAAGCTCACCCAGTGGTTGTTTATAACTGAGCCGGGATTCGGAACCCGGGTCTCGAGAGGTCGTTGCCCAGCCTGCAGAATTATGCCAGAGTTTCTTCTACATAGGGTGATTTTGCACATAATATTTTGAACAGTATTATTATCATTATTACTGTATTATTATTAATATTATTATTGCAAATAATAATAATAATAATAATAATAATATAAATAATAAAAATATTATTAATAAAATAAGAATAATATTGCATGTGTGCTGTCATTATTTATATCCCACTTTCCCCCAAAAAAATTGGGACTCAAAGCAGCTTAAAAGCACAGTCTAGTTAAAAACTTACAAAAGTGGCCATTTAAATAGTGTACACTGAAGCATCAGAAAGCCACACAAGTGGACAATTTTGGAGTTTGTGTGGCCAATTCATGGAACCATAGACTCTTCCAAGGTGCCACTATTGTTGTCGTCGTGTTGCTTCAAGTCTTTGCAGAGGAGTTGCCTTTGCTTCCCTTTGAGGCTGAGAGAGTGCAACTTGGTAGGTTTATGTGGCTGAGCCAGGATTTGAAAGGATTTGAACCCAGGTCTCCAGAGTCACAGTCAGTGATTCCCAGACTTGGGTCCTCCAGGTGTTTTGGACTTCAATTCCCAGAAGCCCTAGCCAGCCTGCCCAACAGTCAGGAATTCTGGGAGTTGAAGTCCAAAACATCTGGAGGACCAGAGTTTGGGAATCATGATGCTGGCTTTGCTGGAACTAAAAGAGATCAGAAATTGGAGCCAAAAAGTTTGCTAGCTGATCAGAAACAAGCTTCTCTAGTCTGACGCCAGCGACCAGCCTTCAAACAAGCGTCTTTATCGCTGTTGTCGAGGATGATGGTGTTGGGAGTGATTGCACCCAGCCATGGAAAGGTACTATCTAGATTTCAAGGATATGAAGATAAAGTAGTTGGGCAGCTTTCAAGAAGTAGTAATAGTAATAGGAGGAGGAGTATCACAAAGCCCAGCGTTCGAATCTCTGCTCAGACCCTGGCCAAGTCATACTTTCTCAGCCTTGCATAAAGGCAGTGGCAAACTTTATGGTCTCCAAAGGTCAGAAGTGACTCGAAGGCACACCGCCACCAAGACCAGTAGTAGTTTTCTCTCTGGGTAGTAAATTTCCATGCCACACCCAGAGCGTTACTCATTCCTTGTGCTAAATATTCTTGAGTTTCAGTCCAGTTTTTGAGGTCGTCAAGGTCCCTTTCGATTCTGTTCACATCTTGACAAAATGCAGGCTTGGGACAAACAGCATTGTAATTTTTTTCTTGTATGCTTTTAAACACCTTTCCTTGGTGAAGAAGCCAGTGGAGCTTTCAAAGCTTGCAATATATATTTTGTGCCTTTTGGTTACTCCAATAAAGGTATTGCTTGTGGATGTTGTACTATGCTACATGGCCAACATAGCTCACCATTATATGTTTTCTCGTGTGTTAGCTTCCCAGTTCTGCATCATCTGCAAACTTGGTAAGGTTTTCCTCTAGTCCAATGTTTCCCAAGCTTTGGTTGTCCAGATGTTTTGGACTTCAACTCCCAGAATCCCTGATTGTTGGCCCAACTGGCTAGGGCTTCTGGGAGCTGAAGTCCAAAACACTTGGAAGGACCAAAGTTTTGGAAACTCTGCTTTAATCCAGTGGTTCTAAACCTTTGATCCTCCAGATGTTTTGGACTTCAGCTCCCAGAATTCCTAATTGTTGGCCAGATGAGCTAGGGCTTCTGGGAACTGAAGTCTCAGATTCAAAGATATAATAGCCATGTTAGTCTGCAAAGGGATCATGCTGCACCTTTGAGAGGAACTGAAAGAAAGAAGTTGGTAGCATAAACCTTCGTAGACTTGAGCCTCTGTCTTCAGATGCATGCTTTAGTTTAAAACCACGTTTCAGTGCATATTATTTTTAAAAAGTAACTTCTAAAAAGCTATTTTAAAAATACATTTCAAAAACCTGCATCTGCGGAAGGAGGCTCGAGTCTACAGAAGCGACCAACTTCTTTCTTTCAGTTCGTCTGATAGGTGCTGCAAGATCACTTTGCATCATCATCATCATCATCATCATCATCATCATCATCATCATCATCATATCAAAGCTAATGCGACCAACTTGTCTTTCAGTTTGTCTCACAGATGCTGCAAGATCCCTTTTCATAACCATAATCATAATCTTTGTATCAAGGCTAATGCGGCCAACTGCTGTTTTTCAGTTCATCTCAAATATATATTATATATTATTATATAAATAATAATAATAACAACAACAACAATAGTGGTCATATCAAAGCACATGCTACCAACTTCTGGGTCTTTAAGTTTGTCAAAGGAGCTGCAAGATTCCTTTGCAAAATAATATTTTAATAATAATAATAATAATAATAATAATAATAAGAAGAAGAAGAAGAAGAAGAAAGCTCATGCTCCCAGCGTCTATCTTTCAGTTCATCCCAAAGGGTCTGGAAGCTCTGTTTGCAGACTGGAGGACCAGAGTTTGGGAAGCATGGTTCTGGTCCATTTTCTAAGTCTTTGGTAAAAAGACTGTCTCCTTTAGGGGGGCCATGATAGCAGGGGCATTCTGGGGATTATTACTATAATACCCTTATTTTTTGGGATGGGGGGCATTTGCAGGTGGGGACGAAAACAGCCTAAAAAGTTTCCACTGGGGATGAAAATTGACTGTTCCAACGAAGTCTTGCCCTCTACAAATGCCGACTTTCCCTTGATGTTGCGTGCCTTTAAGTCTTTTGCAACGTGCGGCAACCCTATCATGGGGTTTTCTTGCCATGATTTCTTCCGAGGGGTTTTGCATTGCCCTTCCCTGAGGCTGAGAGAGTGGGACTTCTAAGGCTGTTGTTGCTGCATGTCTTCAAGTCTTTATGGTGACCCTAAGGCAAACCTATCATGGGGGGTTCTTGGCAAGGTTTGTTCAGGGAAGGTTTGCATTGCCTTTGTTTGAGGCTGAGAGAGTATGACTTGCCCAAGCTAACCTGCAGGGTGCCATGGCCAAGCCAGGAATCGAACTCTGGCCTCCATGGTTGTCATCCAATGCTCAGTCGTCATCCTTCCTTCTCAGTTTGATTTTACTTCCCCTTGTGATAAAATAAAAGCTGATGAGGTGGAAAATATGGCTGGCTGTAATTTGTACTCGGAACGAGTGGCCTTTTGCAAGAGGGTCTATTGCAGAATGTTTCGGCCTTCTGGGATTCACAGTCAGGGATGTACAGGTCGCAGTCCTCGAACAAGGGAACTGCAATGGAAGAGTAAGAAGTGAAACAGCAGAATTGAATTAGCAGATATGAATCGAGACAGGGCTTCATTGCGCACTACATATTTTAATATTATATTACATAGATTAATATAATGGGCCTTTGGTATCATCTGGGGTTTGGTTCCAGGAGACACACACATGGATAGCAAGATCCTATTAAATACAATGGTGTCATAAAATGGCAAGGGGCAGGCTTTGCACCTTTCTGCTTCCTATTGAATTCTGTTTCCTCCCCACAACTATATAAATATGTATTTTTGTGGGTTTTTGGGCTGTGTGGCCATGTTCTAGAAGAGTTTATTCCTGACGTTTCGCCAGCAGCTGTGGCTGGCATCTTCAGATAAATACAATATACATATACATATACATATATACATGCTTTACAGCTGAGGCTTTCATCTCACTCTGTACTGCATCTTATGAAAGTTCAAGCAAAAATAAAAATTACTTAAGTCTTAAAGCTATTGCCACATTCCCTTTTATTGCCTCCTTCTCTCTTCTCTGTTTTAACATGGAAAGGCATATTGATCCTGTCTGCAATGGCCTGGGCTGCAGTTCTCTACTTTTCAGAGTCATGACAGCCATCTCTCAGTTTATGAAGGGATCTATCATATCTAATCACACACACACACACAAATTTATGAAGGTGTAGAAGATGGAGACGGCTTGTTTTCTGCTGCTCCAAGGACTAGAAAACTCAAATTTAGTAGAGGAATCTTGACCCTAAAAGCGGTTTAACAATGGAATGTAGTGTCTTGGTTAAGTCTCCTTCTTTCAAAGTTTGGAAACTAAAATACAAACCAATGGGTTCAAATTGGTGACTATTCAGAAGTACATCTTTCCTGTTGGAGCTGTTTGGCAGTGGATGGACTGCCTCGGTTGGCTGGCTGTCTTTCATGGATGCTTTAGCTATAGATTCCTGCATAACTGATGGGGGTTGGACTACATGACCCTTGGGGTCCCTATTCACTCTTTAGGACCCAGTGGTTCAATTTGCATCCTTGGGATACAGCCAGAGTTGGGATTTTCCAGGTGCGCTAGGCTTTGCGCCACCCCACGAAACAACATCATCCAAGATCCCACCAACAAGAGCTCTAGAAATGTGTCTACCTTTCCATTTATTTCTAGTGCTGTAGCCAGTGGGGTGAGAGCAGATGCGCAAGTTCAGGGAATAGAGCCTCCTGATTGGCTACGGTCTCGTCTGATGTCGCACTTCCCGTCAATGTGTGCTCAGTTGGCAAGGATTCTGCGGCAGTTGGGGAACCAAGGTACGGCCTCCATTGCTTTGCAGACGGTCTGTAAAATGGGTCTAATTTGTTGCGGACATTGTAAATCCCATTTAAGTGGCATGTTGGTAGCCTTCCATTCTGAGGCTGAGTGAGGGCAAAAGCCCCGTTTCGCCCTCCTTGGTTGAACCTGGTTACCATACGTACACAACTATAAGTCGACCTCATGTATAAGTCAAGGGCAAGGTTTGGGGCCAAAGTTATGGATTTTGCTATGACCTGTGGATAAGTTGAGGGTAAAATTCAGTGCCTTATAGCAAAGGATCTGAAGGATGAAGCAAAGCAAAAGAACGTCAAAGAACCTAAAAAATTCCAGCAGACATAACTTTTGGTGCTTACTTTTAAGGCTGGGTGGATGACAAAGTAGAGGGAGTCGGTGCTTCCAGGACAGATATATACTTATTTTCGCCAGGGGATGGTTCCTTCTTTTAAATAAGAGTTAAGATACACTGCGTACGTTGACCGGCCATGGATAAGTCAACTCAGGTTTTCTGGGGTCATTTTTTTGCCCTAAATTGCTAGACTTCTGCATGAGTATATACAGTAAATATGTGAAGAGGTGTCCTATTGAGGATGGAGCAAGCTTGTTTCGGCTGCTCCAGAAACTCGGACACGTTGCAGTGGATCTAAACTATGGGAAAAGAGATTCCACTATAATGTTAGGAAGAACCTCCTGACAGTCAGAATAATACGCTGCTTCGGAGGACAATGGAGTCTCCTTCTTTGGAGGTTTTGAAATGGATTGGATGGTCCTCTGTCCAGGGAAGGCTTTGATAGTGTTTACTTGCATGGCATCCAAGTCTAGGATTCTATGGTTGTGTCTTCCTGCATGCCCAAAGGGGGTCAACTGGATGGCCTTCGGGGGTCTCTTCCAACTCTAGGATTCTCTGTATCCCAGCATGGCTGAATAAGGTTGAACTGGATGGCCCTTGGGGGTCTCTTCCAACTCTAGGATCCTATGGTTGTGTATTCCTGCATGGGCAAAGGGGGTTGGATTGGATGATCTTTGGGGGTTTCCTCCAACTCTAGGATCCTATGACCTCCGGAGAACTGGCAGCCCAAGCCAGAACATGGGAAAGTTCTTGTTATGCTACTTGTTTTTGAGATTGAAACACTCAACCCTGAGCCAGCAGCATTTGTGATTCTTGGAGAAGTCTTTGCCACACTCTCTCAGCCCCAGAAGAAGGCACTGTCAGCAAACCTCCTCTGAAGAAATCTTGTTAAGTCAACCCTGTGATAGGCAAGCCATCTTGTTGTTGTCGTCTGCCTTCAGGTTATTTCCCACTTATGGTGTCAACCTATCCTGGGGTTTTCTTGGCAAGATTTCTTCAGAGGAGGTTTGCCATTGCTTTCCTCTGAGGCTGACTTGACTACGGTCACCCAGTGGGTTTTGTGGCCGAGGTGGGATTCGAACCTTGGTCTTTTAACACTCAAACCACTCCACCACACTGGCCATCTTGAAGGCACAGAATCGCACAACAAAGTTTTGGACTCAACCCATAGACCTATGTTAACTTGCAAAAGTTTTAGAATACCTCTCCCCTTTTTTGCTCCAAAATCCATGCACGCAAAGCCTTTTTTTGGAGCTGGCAGTCTAATATTTAGCCTCATTTAAATCATCAGCAAAATCAAGGCCTCCCAGGTTGCACTGGTTGGCTCCATTTTTGTGCAATTTCCTGAGGGCAGCGTTTGGTTTTTGCAAAACTGGTTTCCCAGCTGGATTTTTCAAATGAGGTTTTAATCTCTAGGAAGGAATGCATTTGTGCTCTCTCTCTCTCTGCTGTTGCCCATGGCTTCAAGGTTAGCAAAGAGTGCATAAATAAATAAAAGTCATATTGCTTGTTAAAAAACCAACCCGAGCGTGTTATGGCTTTATTATGGAGATGGAAATGTTGGAGTGAGATGTTCCTAGGGGCATGTTTGGTCTTGCGCATAATTTTTGTCCGTGCGCAAGGAGTATTTGTGTCGACGTTGCTCCTCTTTTTTTTTTGCAGGAAAATTGGACTTGGCATCTAGCGGTGTCACTGTTTGTTCACTGAACTTGCCAGTGTGCATTGATCAGGGGCTAGTTGAAACGCAAGTGTATTCTGTGCATTGCTGCGGAGATTTGCACATTCACACTGAGGATCATTGTCTTCATTTGCCTTCACAAATTCACATCTATTTGCATCTGTTTACTTTCCCTCTGCTGAAAATGCAATAATAATAATAATAATCTCCAAAAATCAAAGCCTCAAATGGTGAGGCTTTTTGTTAATTAATTGGAGGGAGATGTTTTGAATGATCTCAATTATTATTATTATTATTTTTATTAATGAAGGGAGGTTAGATGATTTTAATGATGATGATGATGATGATGATGTTGTTAGTAATTGTTGTATGCCTTCAGGTTATTTCTGACTTATGGCGACCCTAAGGGGAACCTATCATGGGATTTTCTTGGCAAGGTTTGGCAGGTCACACTCAGCTTTAGAGGAAGGCAGTGGCAAACCTTGTCTGAACAAATCTTGAAAGCCAGCATGTACTGGCAGTTTCGGTGTCAGACTTTGAGAGACCAGGGTTTGAATCTCCACTTGGCCATCGAAACCTTGGAGTGACCTTAGGAAAGTCACACTCTCTCAGGCCATCTGTTGGGGCTGCTTTGGTTGTGTTTTCCTGCATGGCGGGGGTTTGGACTGGATGACCCCTGAAGGTCACTTCCAACCCTATGATTATAGGATGCATCTGCATTGTAGAAATAATGCAGTATGACACCACTTTAACTGCCACGGCTTCCTCTGACAGAATCCTGGGATGTGTTGTTTGGGGAGGCACTGCCCCTCTTTGGCAGAGATGGCTTCAGACAGTGCAACACTGCAAATCCCAGGGATCCGTAGGATGAAGTGACAGTCCTTGAAGTGATGTCGCACTGCATCATTTCTACCATTTAGAGATACTGTAGTGTCAAAGAAAGGCAATGGTGTGAAGCCCCTTCTGCACAAACCTTGCCAGGAAAACCCTGTTACAGAGCCACCTTAGGGTTGCTGGAAGTTGGAAACAACTTGATGACACACAACGACGACAACTGCTTGCAAAATTCATAGTGAGTGCAGTGAAAACATAGCTGAGTATGGTTTCCCGGAGTCCTGATGATGGATAG